>NC_143402.1:37904038-38261760 GCF_052110815.1 Crocodylus siamensis | reverse complement strand
CAACCAGGTGGGTCGTGTGACCAGAAGGGGGCAGGGCTGGGCCTTTATAAACAGCCCAGGCCGGAGCCTAGAGGGCAGTTCCCTTCTGGCGGCCGCAGGAGCTCTGCGGGAGAACTGAGCAGATGTAGTTAATGGTTGCAGCCTGAGCACCCTGAGCGGCTGCATGAGGATACGGGGTAGAGAGAACCCTAAAGGAGGTAGGGAGACGAGCCAGCGTGGCACGGAGTTTATACTATAAGCCAGGAGGCTTCTTGTTGCAGCCATTTGGCTTATGGTTTAGTTATTGTTATACCGGGGGACCGGGTGAGGCTGTAGGGGCATGAAGAGGCCTCACGGGGTCTCCCCAGCTGCGTGGGGGTTCCCAGTGCCCTGTGTGGGCAACAGAGTGGTGCCTGGGACGGCACAGCGGGTAGCTGTGGGTGAATGATAGTGAGAGGCCCGAGCAGGGCAGAGGACCCCGCTCAAGGGGCCGAGCACCAGAGTGCAGCCTGTAGGGACTCATGTTGGGCTCCAGGTGTGGGAGTCACATGAGTGGAAACCTAGGGTGGGTGCTGTAAAGATGATTAGCCTGGTGAGGGTGAGCCAAGGGCTATTTAGGGCCCAGAGAAGGTGCCGAGAAGCTGGGGGAGCGGGCACGTGTTGAAGAGAGGCTCCAGGCGGGGCACGTACAGTATAAAGCCACCCCAAGTGGGGGGGGGCATGTACTATTGACAGTCACCCCAAGACGGGTGCGGTCTGAAAGGTGTTCCAAAGGGCTTCCGCAGCAATAGGAATCCCAAGGAACCAGAGGGGCCAGGTAAGGCTCCGGCCACCTAAGCCTAACTGGACTCACATGATTGATGGGACCCAGTGGGCCTAGAGGGGCCAGGTAAGGCTTAAGTCGCCTGAGCCTAATTGGACAATCATTATTGACAGGACCCAGAAGGGCCAGAGGGGCCAGGTAAGGCGCAGGCTGCCTGAGCCCAATCGATACAGATATTGAATACAAATAACTAACACAGATTGCGTGACAAGCCCAGGGGTGCCAGAGAGGGGCGCCGGTTGCGTGACAAGCCCAGGGGTGCCAGAGAGGGGCGCTGGTTGTGGGCCAAGCCCAGGGGTGCCAGGTAAGGCACAGAAGGTTTAAGGACCGGATAACGTCCAGGAAGAGCTGTGAGGCTTGGGGCATGCTAAAGGGGAGGTAGGAGGCAAGCATTGCCCCTAAGGCAGGGGTGCATTGAGGCACCCCACTCGGAACAGGGAATAGTATTAGCGCGGTGTCCAGGGCGATAAGAGGCAGCCTCCCATATTGAACCTTATAACATCAAAGACATGGCGGGCGAGTAGAGGGTGCTGGATTGCCTGTTTGACATGGCAAGGGGCGCTAGTGAGATCACGGCTGCTCCTAGGCCCCACCCGTGACAGTCGCACATAAAAGTTCTGTGGAATGCTGTGTTACGGGAACAGAAATATATTCAGTGATTCAGACAATATCATAAGCCATGAGAGTGAAGCTCTTGTTGTCAGTCAGTAGAACCTTAGGGCATATTTATACCTTTGGTCATAATTTTCCTATTTTGAAATATCTGGTTAATCTCAAAGTTAAACAGAAAAGTGATAGTATTTAAAGGAGATAATACAGCAAAATTATACAGAATAGCTGTGGTATGGTTTTATTTTTTTCACGAAATACCATCAGTATAAGAGTTACTCTAGCATTAGGCTGCATTTGTCAGTTAAGAGTTTTTATGGGCAAACTTATAGGAAAGAGTGTTTCACAAGTCTTACATTGACTGATCATTTCCCTAATTATTATTTTTTGTATTTTTATTGTTGTAGTAGCAAGCAGGCCGTATTTTGCTAGTTGATATGAAAGCACTTTGCTAGATATTGTCCCTGCTTCAAACAGATTATAGTTGGAAAAAGTTAAGACAAGGTCATTACTTCCTTTTAACCTATGGGACTTGGAATGAATAAGTGACTTTTTCAAGGTCACATAGGAAACTCTACCAGAGGAAAGAATCAAACCCACACCCTGCTCTAGTATTTTAGATTCTTCCAAGTGTTTTCCAAGTCATAGATCAGGTTCCCCCTTGTTTTATTCCACTTGCACCTGAGTATTGAATGTCATAGTTATACCACTTGAAAATTAAAAAAGCATAAGCATTATGCAATTACAAAAAGTTACTAATATTGCTAGTTACACCTTTTTGAATACTCACAGCCAGATTGGATATTCACACCAACTACTGGGTGTCTAAGTGCTCTTAGGTGACTAAGTGCATTTCTGTTCCACTGTGCTTAAGTACCTGAAAATTTATATTGCATTTACTTTGTCACACAATGTCATATGACATTGAGTCAAAAACAAAACAAGAAACCCAGTGAAGAGGAGGATCCACCCACCTTTTGTACTAAGTTTTTCAGTGACTCAAGCAGAGTGGAATACAATTACACTTGAGTGCCCAAGTCCACTCATTTCTAATAGGTGGAATAGAATCTGGCCCCAAGTGTTTTGTTGTTCCTCACACTGGCCAACAGGACCCTGACAGCTTACTGGTGATGGTAGGTGTAAGGCAGTCTACAGTTTCTTCAGTTACAAAAACCTAAGGAATCTGCAGGATGTTAAGGTTTAGAGTGAAAAAAATCCCCAAAGCTTGGCCCCTGCCCTACATATTAGTCAGACATGGGTGTCAGGGAATAAAAATACTTAGGTGTCACAACCCATTGATAGCTACCATTTTGTACCTAGTGTTATTCCAGTTCTGCTATTCCTAAATGTAAAAGACACCTTAAACATTTTTAAAATTTTCTGCTGTTAAACCAAATGAATCTTGATGAGGA
Source organism: Crocodylus siamensis (assembly GCF_052110815.1). NCBI lineage: Eukaryota > Metazoa > Chordata > Crocodylia > Crocodylidae > Crocodylus > Crocodylus siamensis. The sequence continues at coordinate 38,258,937 of NC_143402.1, read as the reverse complement.
TTAACTGAAGTCACTACTAAAGCATCTTTAGACCTGCCCAAAAGAGGTACCCCAACCAAATAACTTACAGTACATGCCTATTAACCCTCTTATTGCCTAACACGGGGATGATGTACAGCTGAAGATCAGGTGGGGAGGTGAGAAACCAATCATCTTCTAGCTGCTTGGTCATTTTCACCCTTAAGATATTTATGATTACAATGGTGACTGCTTAGCAGTACACATTTTGTGTAGCACAGAGACCTTAATTAGCTGTGTACCTCTCAGAGGGAGTTATTCTGTTAATGCCTTGGATACTGCAGTGATAATATGCGTTCTAATAACATCAGGGTCACAGCTGTGACTTCCTGCTGAGGTAGCAGTGCTAGGTCTGCTGGGGATAGAGTTTTGCCTCCAATGCCTTGTTTTACTGCTCTTCACTAACAGTGTAACGAAACCTACTGGATATTCATTCTCTTTTGAGGCAGTTGTCGACCTAAACCCCACAAAAGCATTCAGGCTTCTCTATGTGTAGTGCTCATGTTTCTGCCATATACGAGGGATGCTGCTGCTGAATCTACCCAAGAAAATTTTTGTGAATGTACATCAGGAATTTTTTCCCCCCACTTGATCCTATATATTCACTTTGGGCTGTATTACAAATTAGGCTGGAATACTGGTTGCGTAATGGTGTCAGACCAGAAGCTGGCCAGAGGGCCTTCATGTCTGCAGCTGTTTGATGTCTGCTCTGTCATCTTAAGCCTATGTATAGTTTAAAACTTCTTAAAAATTTAAAATTTGCTTTATTAAAATTTTAAAACCCCCATCTTTTAATGTTCCTTGCCCCTCCTGATATTGCCCCAAAGGTTGACTTGCACTTGTATATAGATTGTTATGAATTTCTCTCACTCTGTCTCTTTCAAAGTCCTGCATGATAGATGCTATGCATAATAATCAGTAAGTGCACATATTTTTTAGTTGTGGGAATAGGGAAAGAATGTTACATGAAAAGGTTGATATTTTCTGGCTCCATTCACTCTAGCCACATTTTAATCCTTGAAAAAAGTATCTTTTGCATCAAGGTCCCTCACCAGAGCTGCATATAATTTCTGTAGGGGCTTTAACCCTATGTGTGTACAATTTAGCAAAAGTCCCCATTTGAACTTTGATGTTTCAACCTCTGTGAAGCCAGACAGCTGAAATTGTTTGTCTTCTCATCAATGGGACACAGGAGTTAAGGGGCTGTTTGTGGCATGTACCTTTCATGTGTGGGGTGGAGCCAAGTTCTAGGTGGGCTCCTTGAGTAAGGCTTGTGTAAGGTTGGACAGGAGAGGAGTAGGAACACCAGGACCTGAAGCTCTGCATTTGAATGGATGCATAGATTTCATAGACATTAGGTCTCAAAGGGACCTCGGAAGATCATTGAGTCCAGCCCCCCGCCCAGAGGGCAGGAAGTCAGCTGGGGTCATAGGATCCCAGAATGATAAGCATCCAATTTGCTCTTGAAGGTGTTCAATGTAGGTGCTTGAACCACCTCAGATAGCTGGCTGTTTCAGACCTTGGGGGCTCGGACAGTAAAGAAATTCTTCCTTATGTCCAGCCTGAAACGGTCTTGTAGTAGTTTATGACCCTTCAACCTCGTCATCCCTTGGGGCGCTCTGGTGAACAAATGTTCCCCCAGATCCTGGTGGTCACCCCTGATAAACTTATAGGTGGCCCTCAAATCACCCCGAGCCCGCGTTTTTCCAAGCTAAAGAGCTTCATGGCTCTCAGCCTGTCATCATAAGGTCTGCTTTCCTGACCCCTGATCATGCGCGTGGCTCTTCTCTGGACTCTCTCAAGCTTCTACACATCCTTTTTGAATTGTGGAGCCCAAAACTGGATGCAGTACTCCAGCTGTGGCCTCACCAAGGCTGAGTACAGGGGGAGAAGGACATCCTAGGATTTGCTTGAGAAGCATCTATGGATGCAAGCCAGCGTTCTGGTCGCTTTACTAGCTGCAGCATCACATTGAAGGCTCATGTTCGTCTTGTGGTCAATGATGACCCCCAAGTCTCTTTCTTCCATAATGCTAGTCAGCGTAACACTGCCGAGCCCATAAGGATACTGCAGTTTTTTTTCCTCAAGGTGGAGAACCTTGCATTTGTGCATGTTAAACACCACCAGGTTCTTGTCCGCCCATTTGCTGAGCCTGTCCAGGTCAGCCTGGATCCACCTGCCTGTCTTCTGGTGTGGATGCTTTGCCCCAAAGTTTTTGGTGTTGTCGGTGAACTTGGCCAGTCCGCTCCTGACTCCAATGTCCACATCATTAATGAAGATGTTGAACAATATGTGTCCAAGGACAGAGCCTTGGGGGACCCTACTGGTCACAGGACACCATGATGAGTGACTTCCATCAGTTACTACCCTCTGGGTCTGACCACAGAGCCAATTTTCCAGCCAGCAGATCATGGTAGACCAAAGGCCACAATTGGTCAGTTTGGCCAAGAGGTGATCATGGGATACCAGATCAAAGGCTTTTTTGAAGTCAAGGTAATGACATCAATCTCTTCTCCCTTGTCCAGCTGATAGGTCACCTGGTCGTAGAAGGAAATGAGATTTGTCAAGCAAGACCTACCCGCAAGAAACCTGTGCTGGCTATCCCTTAGGATGTTGGCATTGGCCAGTCCATTAAGGATGGCCTCTTTAATAAACTTTTCTAAGATCTTCCCCAGGGTAGAAGTCAGGCTGATGGGACTATAGTTAGCCAGATACCCTTTCCTCCCTTTTTTGAAGATAGGCACCACATTGGCCTTCTTCCAGTCTTTGGGCACTACACCAGAGCACCAGGAGTTTTCAAAGATTCGTGCCAGGGGCTGGGCTATGATACTCGCCAGGTCCTTGAGTACCTTGGGGTGTAGATTGTTAGGGCCGGCTGACTTGAAGGTATCCAGCTTTTCAAGGTGTTCCTTCACGAGGTCAGCATTAATGGAGGGCAGGGAATCTCCTTCACCCAGACCTCCCTGTCCCATAGCGGGCATGGGCGTCCCATGGGACTGATGAAAGACTGATGCAAAGTACCCATTTAATAGGTTGTCTTTTTCCTGGGCATCAGTTGTCAGCTGTCCCATCTGGTTCAGCAGGGGTCCAAAGTTGCCCTTGCTCTTCCTCCGGCTCCCCACATATCTGAAAAAGGACTTTTTATTGTCCTTGATGCTCAAAGCTAGTTGGAGTTCAGTTGCAGCCTTGGCTTTCCTGGTTTGCTCCCTGCAGGACTGGACCAGTGCAGAATAATCCTCCTTGGAGTTGAATCCCATCCTCCATTCTTTGTAGGCCTTTCTTTTTAGCCTCAGGACATCTGCTAGGTCCCTGGAGAGCCGGGGGGCTTCTGTATCCTCTTGCTGCCTTTCCTTTGAGGTGGAATAGACTTAGCTTGGGCATTGAGGGTCGCTCCCTTGAGGAGCAACCACTCTTCTTGAACTCCCCTTTCCCTGGGGTCATGGTCCATGTAGGGATTCTACAGCCCTATGCTACTTGGTAGGGGGTAAGGGGGGATAAAAGGGATGTTCTTGCCTAGTCATTCAGGTTGGGACCTGGTGGATTGTTTAGCCCTATATGAATAGGTATTTTTCTGGATTGCTGATGCAGATGAACATTTGCAACTAATAAGGTAGAAAAGGTTAAGAAGAGCCCAGAAAAATGGGCATAGCCAGGCAAGTTCTATGTGCCAACATGAGCAGGTTGTGGCTTAGAGCAGTGGTTTAATGCCTGTTTAAACATCTTACAGCTTTTTCCTCTACCACATAAAGAGATACTCTATTTTATGTTGGCTTTTTAGAGCATCTTGCCTAGCTCCTCTTTTCTTCCTATACCCTTCAAAGTGAAGAGAGGAAGCAGAGTCAGGTCCCTTCTGAAGTCTCTAGCAAATCAGGTGATGTGGATAGTAGAAATGAATACTGAGTATCTGATCTAATTTACTGAGGTGGATAGGAAGTGAATGCTAAAGCACTCTAACCACCCATAACCCCCCAGGCTAGCTACAGTTATGTAAATTATTTTAGAATGTTTCAGCTCTAGTTAATAAGTTCCCAAGAAGAACATAATTGGAACAGTCTTTGCTGTTACTGGTAGAAAAATTTAATGTTCAAAGGCCTTGTGCCATAAAAGACATATGAGACGTTAAAGGTTGCAAGCAGAATTAACAAAACAAGCTCCGTGAGGGAACTGTCAATAACTGGCTAAATTAAATAAGTTACAGTTCCAGTCTGGTTCTGGTGGGGCTCTTTGCTGATACTGTTACATGGTGTTCGTTCAGCCATGCAGTAAGACAGAGCAGTTCTGCAAAAACAACATTGATTCAAAATTTAAATATGATGTAGTAACTTAAACATTTAAAAAATGACTCTTAATCAATGGAACTGATTCAAGATAAAATCCGGATGGCCACACAACTACAGTATATAATACCAGCCAAATACCAGGCCAATCTCTTTCTGAACACGAGTACCTCCTTAATGCAGATTTAGTCTTCAAAGCATCTTAAATGCTGCAAAATACTCATCCTAAGGAAAGTCTATAATATGAATCCTTTTTTTCCCTAGCAATCATCAGTCCTGTCATTAGGATTCCAATCTAATCCTTTATGGATATTGTTCTGCTTCATGCTTCCCAATGTTCTGAGAATTTATCTTGTGCATTGAAAGTCTGAGACACTGAATTCAGAGTTTGTTGAAAAAATATGTAGAGCTAATTTGGGAATACTTTTACAGTTATCTTCTAATATTTGAATTTGATTAGAAAGCTGATGAGGCAACTCTGGCTGGATGAGTAAAAAGATGCCGTATGTGCAGGGGTTCCAACCTGTTCAGAGGTGGTTCTGAGAAGAAAAATTTAACTTTAACCTTGCCTTTCTATTTGCATGTCATGACAGTACAGTGCAAACATTAATGGGTAAGGCTGAACAGCACCAATTAGGTGAGCAAATAAAAGTCATTATCCCTAATTACAGATGGGAAGTAAGTTTTCAAAACATCTGCTATTTGAGGTTTCAAAATTAGTTACATTTGTTGAAATTGTGGATAGGTGTGATTTGCCTAGGTTACCGGGTGAGGTGGATCAATGGTTTGCTATGGCAGTTCCAATGTTTGTAGAATCATGCAAATAAGGCTGGAGGGGACTTCAGGATGTAATTTTGGCACTGTCACATGCTTTGGGGGCTGCCCTAGGCATGGACTTGCACAAAGGAACTCCTCGGTACAAAGTAGGAAAATCACTATCTAAGCCACCACAGTCAAGTGTTTGTCCAGAGTGCACTTAAAAACTTCCAGTGATGGTGATTCCACAACTTTTCTAGAAATCTATTCCAGTGCTTCACTGCCCTCAAACTTAGAAAGCTTTTCCTAATATCCAGTCTAAATATCTCTCGTTGCAATTTAAGATCACTACTTCTTGTTCTGTCCCTGCTGGACACAGAGGATAGCCAATCACCACTATTTTTATAACTAAGAATAGTTATAACTAACTATTTTAATCTACATTGAAGATTGTTATCAAATCCCAATCCCCTTTCAGTCTTTTCTTCTCAAGACTAAATAATGCCACTTCTTCCAACCATTCCTTATATGTTAACTAAAGTTGCAGTCATTATTCTCATATTCCTGTGGACTCCTTCCAGTTTGTCCACATTTTCCTTGAAGTGCGATAATTAGAGCTGGACTCACTTCAGGTGAGGCCTCAACAGTGTTGAATAAAATGGAAGAATCATTTTCTATGACTTGCATGCAACACTCCTACTAATGCAATCCATTACATCAGTGATTCTCAAGCAGGGCACTGGAAAGGTGCTGTGACATGTGGGGAGACAAGCCAGGTGTGAGGTGATAAGATGATAAATGCAGCCTCAGCTCCTTTGTTCATTTCTCTGCCCCCACTGCTGGGCCTCTCTGCAAGGAAGTAATCATTGTAATAAATAGGTTAGTTTTTAAAAGGGGGGTGCCACTTAATTCACACTAGTTATAGAGAGGTGCCTTGAGCCTGTGGAGGGTGCTTTGAGTCTAGAAAGGTTGAGAACCACTGCATTATGCTATTGTTTGTTTTTCTGTTTTGCAACAATAGAACATTGTTGATTTCTAGTCAGTTTGTGATCCATTACTACCCCAGCTCCTTCTCTGCAATATTGCAGCTTAGTTATTCCCCATTGTATACTTGTGCACTTGATCATTCTTTTCTAAGTGCAGAATTTGCACTTTTTTTTTTTAAACCAGTAGCCTAACTGAGGAGGGAACAGGACACAGATGGGGCAACACCCTGGGGCATCACCTTTCTTGTGTGGGAGGCCAAAGCAGCTGCCACCATAGTGACAGCTGACTGCACCACCAAATTTGGCATGGCAGAAGATGGCACTGTTACATGCACTGGCAGCTGCCCTAGGCATGGACCTGCCCCACTACACCTGTTTTTATCCAATACTTTTCAGACCATTTTGAATCCTAGTCCTCTCCACCAAAGTGTCTGTTTTACCACCCAGTTTGGTGTAATATGTATTTATTAAGTGTGAACTCAATTCCATCCTCAAGAGCCTTAATGAAGATATTAAACAGTAATGGTTCCAGGACAGAACCCTGTAGAAGCCCACTTGATAACTCCTTTCAGACATGCCATGAATGATTACCCTGGGCAGGATGACCCAACCAGTTATGCCTCCCACTTTCAATAGTTTTATGCATGCTGTATTTCCTTAGACTACATATGAGAATGTCAAGGGAGAGGATACTGAAAGCTTTGCTGATGTTAAAGAATGTTCACTGTTCTCTCCTGATTCATAAAACCTGACACCTTGACTTAGAAGGAAATCAGGTTTGTTAAACATGATTTGTGCTTGAAAATTCCACATGGAATCTTCCTTATCACCTTGTTATCCTTTAGGTGCTTAGAAACAGGTAACTTGATGATATTGTTTAGTATCTTTCTGGTATTGGAGCTAGACTGACTAGTTTGTAGTTCCTTGGGTACTCCTTATTCCGTTTTTAAAAGATGGGAATTATTTTTGCTAACTATCACAATGCCTCCTTGATTTTTTTTTTCCCCATACCTACCCACACTGTACTCCAGAGGTATCAAAATCACCCTGAGCTCTGAGCCAGGTCTGGACCTTGGGATTCCTTGCGAGTTAGTTCTGGATCCATCAGTGCTGTTGTGTCAGCAGAGCCATCACTCAGCTGCCTGCTGTTGGAGGCCACCCCTATGGGGTCCAGTAGCCCTGAACTCTGTGGCAAGCCCTGCCCTCAAGTTCCTGGCCACTCTGGGACCCCACTCTCCAGAGGAAATGGCTTTGCAGGCTGGGTCTGTCCCACGGGCCGTATGTTTGACAACCCTTTTATATGTTTATGTTAACCCTTAGTCGTATGACTAAGTTTCCACTTTTTGAGATTGCTTTTTAAGTTTCAATTAAATGGCAAATTAATTTTCTAGCCAAGCTAGCCTCTAATCCTTCTTTTGCACCATAATAGCATGATCCAGCACCCTTAATGTTGTCTCTTGAAAGAGCAAACAAGTCTTCTGGGCACCCTGTTCCCTTAGATTTGCCTGACATTGGATACTTACCATCAGTTTCCTGAACTTATGAAAATGTTGACATCCAATGTTTTGTTTTTTTTCCCTTCTGTTCTCCTTTGTTTTTTGTTTTGTTTTTTTAGGATGATGAGCTATATCATTTCAGGATTGCTTACTTCCAAGTTGCCTTCGATCTTCAGCTTCTGAACCAATTCTTCCTGTTTGTAAGCAGCAAATCAAGAGGTGCTCCCCCCCATTTGTTTGTTACCTTCTATAGCCAAGAAGTTGTCCGTAAGGCAATCCAAAAAGTGCACTGCTCTGTCACTTTCCCAGTAGATATCACAGTAAGTCAAGTTCCACATAAGAACTGGATTCAACACACACCTGTTTCTGTGCATGCACAGGTGTGTATCTCATGCTTAAATCAGGTAGGCCTTATATTTACAGTGGAAGAAATGTACTGTCACTTGTGCTGGAAACCTTGAATGACTGAGAACACTTTCTGCCACCAGAAGGCATATTTGGGTATAATCAATAGTCTTTTGACACTTGGAAAAGAAGGGCAGTCAGCTGAGTCCTGGGAGTCTGAAGACCTGGGCTTAATTTTCTGCCTTTGCCACAGATTTTTTGTGGGGTCTTATTGGCCATCTATAAAATAGAGATGAATTTCCCTGTATTGTCAAGGTAAAATCCATAAGCTTCTGTCTTTTGATAGTCTGGTGATCAGGGCACTATATAAGCTGCTTAAGGCAATGAACTGAGAAGGAGAGCTGTGTTCAGTTCTTGGCTGTATCATAAGACATGTCTGTACTATCAAAGAACTGTTCAAGTGAGGGATGCCACAAAGCAAAATATATCTGATCTGTGCTTGCTATACCCCCAAAAAGATGTAATGCAGCTTCCCTTGGTGCAGTGCTGAGCATGTTCTGTTAAGCTTCTTGCCTTGGATATGCTTATTGGGACATACCCAGTGCTGTTTTACATCCATTTCAGGATGTAGCACATATCAAGCCAGACTTGCTATGCTTCATTGCAATGTTCCCAAGCAGAGTCCTTTGAGTTGGACATGACTCCTTTCTTACATTGAGCTTAATCTCCCTATGCCTCAGTCCCCTACAGAAAGTGAGAACAATAGTTTCCTCTTTCCCAGGAGGTTTTAAGGATGATAATCCATCAGTGATTTTGAAGTTCTCTGTTAATACAACGATGAAAGTCCCTAGCTTGAAAAAGTTCCTCATGAATCACTCATGAATCTATCGCCCCAAATCCTTTCCTTTTTAAATGTCTTCATTGTAAAACTTTGATTGTATTTTAGTAATTGTTAAAGGAACTGTATCTTTATGCAGCTTTATTTTTTTCCTGTGGCTTTCAGCATGCAGACACCCACACAAGTCTATTCCAAATGATAGTGTCATTGCATTTGAACCCTTAGTAACAGGGAATTTTTCAGCAGTTGAATTCAAATTATTTAATTTTTATTTTTTGTGTGCAAATTTAATTTACTGTTGGTCCAAATACAGTTTTATAATAAGTTTGGAGATATAAAGAAAATGTTGAAATATGTTGAGTAGGATAAAGCTTTTTTTAATGAGTTTCAAGACAGTGGAAGATAACATGGGGTTGATTTTTGGTATACTCTAACATTTTACTCCAGGTTCTTTGAAAAAACTTCACATATATCCAGAAAATAAACTTTGCAGCAGCAGTCTTGCGCTGGTTGAGACTGCATTTGTCAAAACATGAGAAAAGTAGGCTGCAGTAATCATGATGTGAGATGACACAAGCTTGGGCAAGAGCTTTAGTTGGGTGGATGGACAGGAAAGTTGGCATCTTAAATATTCTGTAGAAAGAATCTGCAAGACTTGGACCTACAGACAAGTTTGAATCGAAAATGATTCCAAGTGACAGGCAAGATGACAGTATTATCCACTGTGAATGGAGAAAGGACATAGTGGGGAGGTGTAACAGGGAAACTTAGCCTTGTTACTAGGAAGCAGAGCAGCCCCTTTAAGGCCAGAATCTTCAGAGCATGGCCTGCCAGCAGAGCAGGGATTAAGGGGTAGCCCTGCAGGCCAGTCACCTGACCAGGGCGATCACATGACTCTGTGAGAGCTCAGGCCAGAGATATCTAAGCCCTGAGCTGAACCAGCCAGGGGGAAGTTCAAGCAGTGGCAGAGGGTGGACTCATGAAGGCTCCAAGAAACTGTGAAGTGGCCCTGCCAGTGAAAGCACCAGGCAGAGTGACCCAGAGACATGGACATGGGTAAGCAGGCTAATTCCCTCTATTACTTTTGCTTTGTCATATCCCAGGGGCTTAATGTTTATGTTGTAGTTTAATTTGGTGGTTTGCAGCTGAGGCTGTAGGGGAGATGGAGACCTTATTAGCTCCCACAGGGGCACAACATCAGGGGCCTGAGAGCCTGGCATTACAGGGGCACAGCTTCAGGGGCAAGAGGGCCTGGTGCCACACAGTTGCGCAGGGCCAGGGGCCTAGAGGTGAGAGTCATATTGATTGAAGCTAGTGCCTCAAAGCCAGGCCCAACATAGTGGGTCTGAGCTGAATGGCTCAGGTATATAAAAAGGGGTGGAAGCTGTGTCAGCGGAGATGCCAACAGAGTGAGTAGAAGATGCAAATAACATCTGCGAGGCATAGGCCACGATACGGGAAAGTCAGAGTCATGCAAATAGCCCTTCAGGAAAGAGTTCATCACATCTAGGTCTTTGAGAGCCAAAACAAGATCTGGGAAGCCTTGGGGCAGCCTCTCATTTAAGAACCCAAAGTATCAATAAGTCATGGCAGATGACTGAAGGCGAGTTTCTTCCAAGAAGAAGATTCAAATAAAAATGGACTCTGGGGCCTCCAGGCATGCTCAAATGCTTCTTGGGATGGCACCCTGTTACAGGAAGCCTTGATGAGGAAGATTAAGCATTCTGTTCTTGCTACAGTAAGTGTGAGTAAGACATCCAGGAAAAGTTACCAGAGAGGCTGATGTTTTGGTTTGGATAGATGGAGATGAGTCCAGAGTAGATGGGTAAATCTTCAGATAGTCTGCAAAAACACTATTTTGTGTTTGTAAATCACATTTTCCAGAGATGAGGTGCAGTGTGAGAAGAGATGGGAACTGAACCCATGGAAAATGGGATGGTGGATGATGATCAGGATCCTCCAAATGACATTTTGAACAAGTTATTGGAAAGATAAGGAAACCAGGAGATGATGGGATCATGGAAGGCAAGGGATGACATCATTTCAAGTACAAGATGGTTGACTGTGGTGAAAGTGTCAGATGGCATGAAAATTGGTTTTGAGTTTTGACTAAGAAGTCTGTAGAGTTTGATAGTGTAGTTTCAGTTCAGCAGCAGGGATAGAAGGACACGCTAGAACTTGTCTGGACCAAATTTTGAATGTATGCTTGTTAGAAATAGAATATTGTTAGAAATGCGCAGCTTGCATCTTGCACCTGATAAGAAAGAAATACTGCCAAGGACTTTTTTTCTTTCCCAGCCTTGCCACAGCCTTTCTCATGCTAATTGCAGTTTCTCCCCCTCACCTGCCTTAAGTCTTTCTCATGCGGATTGCAGGAGCCAAAATTCAATTATCTGTGTCCTTGAAAGCGGGGGGGAAGGGGGGGTGTAAACTTTTGGTGACCTGTTGTAGTTTCTGAGCATGCTTAATTAGCTGATGCATATTTACCTCTCCGCCCTGCATACTTAAGTAGTTAATTATACTATACATGCGATGTATGTAGTGATGTAACTTACATGTATGCTTGTATGAAACGGAAGTAAGCTGTAAGAGTTCCTGTTTCTGCACACATGCCCAGGACAGAGAAGATAAATTTCGCTTGCGAATACCAATGTTTGTTCAGAGTAATCTGAGTACTTGATTCTGCTCTGACCTTTGTTTGCAAACAAATATCACCTTTGTGCCGTTTAATGTATGTGTGTCTGTGATTTTTTGCGGGCCTCCAGAGAAACGAACCGCTTTATGCATCATGCTGGTAACACAAGAGTTAAGTTTGATCATGCGCAGACAAGGCCTATGGAAAATTCCACAGCGTGCCCAGCATGTGCCCCCTGTGCGACCCTTGGCTTGTCAGTCACAACTGACCTAGTTTTGTGGCAGCGCACATGCTCAGTTCTGCTCAGCAGATGAAGTAATCTGACCAGACGCATGCTCAGTCTACAGACTGCATGACATAATCGGACTAGAAATTTCTTTAGAGAAGACAACCTGATTGGCTACCCGGTTGTCATAAAAGACTTGGAGGGGGGCCTCCCAAGGGGGTTTTTGTTTTTTTTTGTTTTTAGTGAAAAGAGAGAGGAAGAGAGAGTTTTTGGTTCTGACAGCGGTGCTGACAGGGAAGATTCATCCTGAGAGCAGAGGCTGGCCTGACAGGGACTGCTCCTCAGGAGGGCTTTAAGCCCACTGGTCTCCTGTCCGAACCCTGAGAGCAGAGGCTGCTAATGCAGGGACTGCTCCTCAGGAGGGAGACCATGCTCAACCTGCGAACAGATACTGCCTTAGCAGAGACTGTCTCACAGGGAGAGATTCGATCCTGAGAGCAGAGGCTGCTATTCGCAGGGACTGCTCCTGAGGGGGGAGACCACGCTTGACCTGTTCAACAGATACTGCCTTAGCAGAGACTGTCTCACAGGGAGAGATTGACTCGATCCTGAGAGCAGAGGCTGCGGCTGCCGGGACTGCTCCTCAGGAGGGCTTTGGGCCCACTGGTCTCCTCACAGCTACGATTTTGCGATTTATTCGATTCGTCTTGATCTGATCATTCCGTATTGATCTCTGGCTAACGAATTAATTTCTGGCTTTGACTTCAACCACGATCCCACATCTCAACCACTGGCTATGACATCATAACTCTGACCTCCACATCGACTTTGGCATCTTAATGATCGCCCGTTTCATCCGCTTTGGACTGGCGTCACACCGTTCTTCACGTTACAGTTTGTTGTTCGTCTCCCGATTTAATGAGCTGTTGACTACCCCTGGGACTATCAAGTTGGGCAGCCGCACCTAGCTCCGGCTAGAAAGCAAGGGCTCAGCTCGAGAACCTCATGGGCCAACAGACCCTTTTGTCGTTCGTACGTTTGTTATCTAACTGTAACCGAAGCAAGCTTCTCTGCCTACGCTCCAGAAGCGTAAGTAAAATAAAAATCCATCTTTTGAAACCGCATGAGTCCCGTACCGCTCAGACTCCTCGCCGCTAATCCCGCCTGTTCCGATCCGATACCACCCTTGGCCCACCGTGACCTTGGGGCCGCTGTTCCCCAACAGAACTGTATCTGGGAACTGTAGGAGTGAGGTGCTAGGACTTGGAAGATGCCTCCATATTTCAGACAAGCAAATGAGTGTTTGGGTGTCTCTCTGAGCTGATCACAAATGCCAAGCATTTGAAATTTCTCTCATTGTAGTTTTTGTGTGCATCATAGTATGGCAGTTGCTGAGTTCTTGTAGACAGCATAAGATAAATCATTGTCAATGTTAGCACTAGCGCTGGGTTTCCTTTGCATGTCTGCACAACAGTCATTGTGATGCACTGTGATGTTGCATTGTGAAGTTTCAACATATAGGGCAGAGGTAGCATTTAGTCAGTTTCGCAGGATAGAACACCTTCAAAACTGACTACTACGTGCATTTGTTTTGGGTTACCCCGGAAATAATATATCAACAGTCATTTGCACCAACTCATCTATTGACTGCATTGCTAATACTACTCCCTGGTTAGCTGGAAACTTATTCCAAATCTGTTTATGCCAAAAGCCATATGGTCACTGAGCACTGCCACCTTTTTCCTCTTCCCTTTTCCATTAATTTGATGTTTTCTAGGTCTCTCTTCTCTCTGAGCCTCTGGCCAGCATCATTAACATCATATAAAGCAGTAGAGTATCCCAATGAGCTCATTTATTCCCCATAAACCTAATTTCAAGCTTTCCATAGAGATTATCAGCCTCTGTACACTCATATTGTTCTTCATCTCTGCAGCTAAGAATTCTCTGTAGCCAGAGGATTTGCTGTTATGATTTTGCCCAGCTCTAGCTACCAGTGTACAGATACCCAGTGTGGAATTTAATAAAGATGCTGCAACAGTGTGCTCTGGTAGGAATGACATCGTGACACTCTGAACTCATTATCCATCCCTTTGTTTAGAAATCTAGAACTAGTCTCGTGACAAAGCTACTTATGGCCTAAACTGGAGATTGGATGTGAGTGCATGGATTAATCCTCCAAAGACAGCAATCCCTTTCTAGCCAGATGAAAAGGAATCTGCTTACCTGGTGCCACTGGGTTGAGAGAAAGGAGAAAGTCAGCAGAGAAAGTGGGAACATTGATTCCAAATTCAGCTATGGAGCCTGGACTCCTTGGGGACAGTTGCAACTGAACAAGCCTGTTGCTGTGAGTAGAGAATAGAGAGATGCTGTGAGGGGCATCTGTTAGGATAGATGAGGGCAGCATAAACAGAACCAGATTGCAGCATGAAGAAAAAAGTTACCACGTGCAAGGAGAACTCTTTCAGCAGAGGGAGGATTCATTCATTCAGGAGGAGAAATGACTCCAATCAAGACCAGCATGTTCTTCTCTGACATGCTCATATATGCCTCACTTGGATTTTGTGCTTTACTTGCTGCTTCTGGCCTGGGTGGACAACTACAACCCATAGCTCATTTCATTTACTACTCTTTTCAACCTCTTAGAAACCATTTTAATTAGAAGGCAGAGAAATATTGCGTGGCTACTGTTGACTCAGAAGACAGGTAGTTAGTTCAGACTAACAGCTGGTTAGTAGGGCTGTGTGAAATGGCTGTGTTTCATTTCAGATCATTGTTCTGTTTCGATTCCGCCTAATCTGTTTCAGAGTTTCGATGCTATTTTGACATTGATTCAGAGATTTGGATCTGCTGGGAAGAGGCAGGCATAGCTGGGCACCTGCGGGTTCTCCTGTGGCTGTGCCTCCTTTTCCCCAGGTGTGGGGTGCTGTGGGAGAAGCCCCCATGGCGAGAAGCCCCCATGGCTGCCCTGCACAGCCCTGTCCCCTGCCCATCCCAAACCTCTTGGTACTTTAAAAAAAAAAAAAAAGCCCCGTACTCACTGGCTGTTGAAGCAGCGATCAGGGCCTCTGGGGACTCATGGCGGAGCCACCCCCCCATGCAGCATGGGGCAGTGGGCAGTAGTGAGGATCGCCCACCCGCACCCAGTACCCACACAGTAGCTGCCTCATGGTGTGGGTGCAGTGTGGCTCAGCAGGGTGCTTTGTGCTGTTTGGGAGCCGGGGCCCCTGGGGCTGAGTGGTGCTGGGCTCTGGCTGACAGGTGGAGTGCCTCAGCTCCCTGACAGTAAGTGGTTCCCTGCTGAGCTGTGAGTTGCACTGCACCTGCCTGATGCAACAGCTGTCACCCAGGTGCCAAGGGAGGGGGACAATCTCTGCTGCCCCTCACTGCCCTGTGCTGTGTTGGGGGGCTCTGCCATGAGCCCTCAGAGGCCCTGATCACTGATGCCAGAGCCAGTGAGTGTGGGGCTTTTTTTTGGGTGGGTGCCCTGCTGAGCTGCAACAGAAGTCCCTATGGCTGCCCTGCCTGGCCCCATCCCCCGCCTGGCCCCAGCCTCCCAGCAGTTTAAAAGGTGGGCTGCAGGGCTGTGCCAAACTCTTCTCAGGGGCATGGGCCACCAGATCTGCATGTGGAATGACAGCAGGCTGCCGCTGCCAGCTGGGGCTGGTGCTCAGTGCAGCCCATGCCAAGCGCCGGGAAAACTGGTGCTGCCACTGGTCCCAGCTGGCAGTGGCAACATGCTGTCATCCCATGCACAGATCTGGGTGTCTGTGCCCACTCAGAGGGCTGTGAGGCTGTGCCAGACTCCTCCCAGGGGACGCAGGCTGCCGGATCTGTGTGCAGGATGACAGTAGGTTGTCATCCCTCCCTCAGAGCACTGGGATTGGAAGGGACCTCAGGAACAGATCACAGACACTGGTTGGCTACAGGTGTCAATACCAAAGCAGTCCTTTCCCCTCCACCCACCGAGTTTCTGTTTCCCTATGAGCTTGCCTCTGAAACATCCCAAAACTTTTCTGAAACATTTTGGATGGTTTTGTTTAATTTCAGAGATGTTTCAGAACCTTCCATTTTGTTTTGGATTCAGTGTTTCAGGCACTGAAGTGGGCTGAAACACCTCTGGAATGAAATGACTGTTGAAGTTTCGCACAGCCTTACTGGTTAGATAACCTGTGCTCATCTCCAGCTGGGAAATCATGTGGCTACATGCTTGAAGATGATCATGTGGTAGTAATTTATGTGTAAACTTTTGTCTATCACATTCTATGTGCATCTTAGTACAAAGCCTTCTGAAGCTATAAAAATCAGAAGAAAATACCCTGTTTTCAAGTGTGGGCACAAATTAGCCACCCAGTTTTGAATATGACACTGAAATTAGAATTGAGACACTCAGGTGTCCATTTTAAGTACCATAGAGATTGGCCACATTTAGGTTTCTTGAGTTACTGTATTGGGCTCACACTGCATTTTAAATTTGTTTGGGCAAGCATTTTTAGGTACAGAAATGGTTAGTTTCTCCTGAATTTCTTTGTATATTTCTCATACTGCATTGTATTATGCAGTGTAATCCATCATAAATAGATAGGTATTTAGGACAGTAGTTCATTGATCACTGAACATTCAAGTACTAGTAAACCTGTGATTTTTTGCAATTTGTATTTATTGGCCATTCACTCCGCTTTTATCCTGTGTGCATTTTT
The DNA here is from genome assembly GCF_052110815.1 of Crocodylus siamensis. Lineage (NCBI taxonomy): Eukaryota > Metazoa > Chordata > Crocodylia > Crocodylidae > Crocodylus > Crocodylus siamensis. Next base: position 38,242,663 of record NC_143402.1, on the reverse strand, counting down.
GAGGAAAAGTATCTCATTCTGCCTCAGCAGCACTGTTAAGAATAAAAACAAGTTGGCAGGTATCAGTTTTAATCCTTTTTATCTGATTTACTGTGAAAGTCACCTCATTTGATTTGGGCAATGATGATACTGAATGAGGAAATAGGTGGTTCCAGAATATGATGTGTTTCTTATCAGGGACTTCACTTTATTGTCTAGCACTTAAAAAAGTAGAATATCCAGCAGGGAAGATATTGTGTCATCATAAAGCAACTGTAGATTATAGCAAAAAGGCACAATAGCAGCTGGAAAGGAACATGCCGCATAACACTCAAAGAATTCTGAGAATAAGTTTTGCTGAGTTGCATAAGTATAGGCAATACCATTAAACCTACTTAGTCACTTTGAGACTCTGCAGACCAGGGATTGGTAGAACTGGATGTTCAGAGATAGCAGCTACTGGTCCATGTTCCTTATTCCCTAGTAGCACTATGTCAGCTGTAGGCCTGGGCTTTTCACAGCCCAAAGCAGTTTCAAGGGAAGCACTCTGATTCTATTCCACAGCATCTAGGCTTTTCTGACCAGGCTCCCCTTACCAACACCAGATTTCCTAGGAAGCATTGCTGAGTCCCCGAGTGGAGATGTGCTGCTGGATGCTTCATCTTTGGCATAGGACAAGAATATATCTTTCGATTTACTTATTCAAGACTGATGATGATTCTGTGTGGTACTTCTAGCCTCCCTGGATTGTCTGGCAGAGTGCTCATTTGCTGTTTTGCATTCTATGTTTAGCCAATTGCTCCCATCTAGGATCTTATTTAGGCTCTGGTTTATCAAAGATTTTAAGCACAAATTTACGTTTTATCAGCGGTACTTATGTTCAAGTTTGAATATTTTGCTGAATCTGGGCCTTAAATAAGAGGTTGTAAAACACCAGCTTTGTGATGGCAGCCAGTGGAAATTCAGCTCTGCATTAAGCACCAATTACTGTTCTTATTGCTAGTCTCCATGGGTGCAGTGGTGCTGGAGACTGAACTCTCCTAGGCCAGGTTTATTTTCTCATCTTTACTGCTCCCCTTGCTGAAGAAAGCGGGCTTTTTATTTGATAGAAACATCAGTTCCTGAAGTTTACTATGTGCAGCATAGGTCATTGAGTCATAAGATGTGAAACATCTGTTTATGTTTGCAGTAAAACATCCCACAGAGACTGAATCTTTAAAAAAGGCAAAAATAAATGTGAACAAGCAAAGGGTCAAGTGGAAGCATTATGATTTTTCTGTGGTATAGCAAATGCCAACTACAACTTGTAACATTGTCTTTCCTGTAGCTAATTAGCAATGCACAGAGATTGTCAGTGGAAGTAAACCACTGTATTTACTCTAATCCAAGATGACCCTGAATTTAAGATGACCCCCCCAATAATTAGATTCTACACATGGAAAAATTGGTAATCTTGTTATAATTTTCCATGTATATAATTTAATAATTGGAGGGTTGTCTTATTGGAGCATCATCCCTCCCACTGCTTTGGGGGTCAGGTAGGATGAAAAGATCAAGCAGCTTGCCTTCTGCCTATGCCTGCCCCTCTGCCACTGGTTTCCTGCCTTGTTATTCCTCCTCCTCCTTGCCCCCGCAGCCTTGGTCCGCTTTGCCCCCCATCCTCCACTCTCCACTTCATCTACCCGGTTGGGGATCCTCTTGACCCCCACTGCCTTTCCTCCCTCCTCCCCCCAGCTTCTGCTCTGTGCTGGCAGGCTTCATCCCTGTTCTAGCCTGGGGCATTGAGAATGACCTCAGCCCAGCCCCTGTACCAGCTGTGTAGGCTGCGTGCTGCTGCTATGGAGCTTGGCTGTGACAATGCTCAGTGCCCCAGGCTGTAGTGTGCATGGAGCCTGCCAGTGCAGAGTAAAGGTCAGGGGAGAGAGGGAGGGGGCAGTCGGGGAAGCAGAGGCTGTGTTGTTGGGGTGGTGGTGGAGAGATGTGGAGAACAGGATGAAGAGGGGAGATGGCAGAGGTGGCAAGAGGGGTGGGGGACAGTCATAGATTTCATAGACATTAGGGCTTGAAGGGACCTCGGAAGATGATCGAGTCCAGCCCCCTGCCCCAGGGGCAGGAAGTCAGATGGGGTCAAAGGATCCCAGCAAGATAAATGTCCAAATGTCTCTTAAAGAAGTCCAGAGTTGGTGCTTGCACCACCTCTGGCAGCAGTCTGTTCCAAGCCTTGAGGGCTCGGACAGTAAAGCAGTTCTTCCTTATGTCCAGACTAAAATGATCTTGGAGGAGTTTTTGACCGTTTGACCTTGTCATCCCTTGGGGTACTTGTGTGAATGGGTGTTCCCCCAGATCCTGAAGTAGACTCCTTATATACTTATAGGCAGCCACCACGTCCCCCCTGAGCCTGCGCTTTTCCAGGATGAAGAGTCCCATAGCTCTCAGCCTTTCACCATAAGGCCTGTTTTCCTGCCCTTTGGTCATGCATGGGGCTCTCCTTTGGACTCTCTCAAGCTTCTCTACATCCTTTTTAAATTGTGGAGCCCAAAATTGGATGCAGTACTCCAGCAATGGCCTCACCTAGGCCAAGTACAGTGGGAGGGTGGCATCCTGAGGTTTGCTTGAGAAGCGTCTGTGGATGCAAGCCAGAGTTTTGCTCGCTTTACCAGCTGCAACATCACATTGGTGACTCATATTCATTTTGTGGTCAATCATGACCCCCAAATCCCTTTTGGCTGTGGTGCTAACAAGTGTAGCACTACTAAGTCTATAAACATGCTGTGGGTTTTTCTTCCCAAGGTGGAGTACCTTGCATTTTTCAGTGTTGAATGCCACTGGTCACGGCACACCACGGTGATTGGCTTCCATCAACTACCACTCTCTGGGTCTGACCTCAGAGCCAATTCCCCAGCAATCAGATTGTGATGTATCCAAGGCTGCAGTCAGCCAGTTTTTCTATGAGATGATCATGGGACACCAGATTGAAGACCTTTTTTAAAATCAAGGTATATGATGTCAATCAGCTCTCCCTTGTCCAGGTGATGTCACCTAGTCGTAGAAGATGAGATTGGTGAGGCAAGATTTACCCACAACAAACCCATGCTGGCTATCCCTCAGGATGTTGCCATCAGCCAGTTTGTCAAGAATGGCCTCTTTGATAATTTTTTCCAAGATGTTCTCTGGGATAGAGGTTAGGCTGATGGGCATGTAGTTCCCTGGATATACTTTCCTCCCTTTCTTGAAGATAGGCACCACATTGGCCTTCTTCCAGGCACTTCACCTGTGTGCTGCGAGTTCTTGAAGATCCATGCCAGTGGTTGAGCTATGATGCTTGCCAACTCCCTAAGACCCTGGGGTGTAAACAGTCTGGGCCAGCTGACTTTAACGTGTCCAGGCTCTCAAGGTGTTCCTTCACATGGTCCACATTGATGATGGGTAGCAATTCTCCCTTGCCCTGGCTGTCCTGTACTGTATTGACCAGGGCCATCCCTTGGGGCTGGTGAAAAAATGATGCAAATACCCATTAAGGAGGTTGGCTTTTTTCTGGGAGTCGGTTGTCAGTTGTACCATATGGTTTAGCAGGGGTCCACCCTTGCTATTCCTCCGGCTTCCAACGTATCTAAAAAATGACTTTTTATTGTCCTTGATATGTGTAGCCAGTTGGAGTTCAGTCACAGCCTTGGCTTTCCTGGTTCACTCCCTATAGGTCCGGACGAGTGCAGAATACTCCCTCCTTTGAGATGGATCCAGTCTTCCATCCCTTATAGGCCTTTTCTTTTAGACACAAGAGATCCACTGGTTCCCTGCAGAGCCAAGGGGGCTGCTGTGCCCTTTTGCTGCCTTTCTTCCAAGATGGGGTAGACATTGCTTGTGCTTCCAGGATTGCTTCCTTGAGGAACAACCACTCATCCTGAACTCCCCTCCCCTTCAGGTCATGGTCCCTTAGGGCCTCGCCAACAAGCCTCCTGAGCTTGTCAAAGTCAGCTTTCCTTAAGTCAAGGACTTCTGTATTGCTGACTGACTTGCCAGCTTTACTGCAGATAGTGAAGGTGATCAGCTCATGGCCGCTATCTCCCAGCTTCCTTTTGATCATTACATTACTGATTAAGTCATCCCCCATTGCCAGTAACAGGTAGAGCAGCGCTTTGCCTGTCACCAGTCCATAGACTTCTTGAGTAAGATAGAGCTCATCCATGCATGAGGAAGCTTTGTGATCACTCGGATTTGGCCGAGTGGTTTTCCCGTAAGATGTCTGGGTAGTTGAAGTCTCCCATGACACCCATGCACTGGGAGTGTGCAGCCTCTGCCAGTTCCCTGGTGAATTCCTGGTTGAGCTGATGATTCTGGCTAGGAGGTCTGTAGTAGACTCCCACCATTGTGTCCCCTGTGCCACGTTCACTATATATTTTAACCCAGAGAGTCTCCAGTCCTCCACCCTGGGTGCCAACTTCGGCTTCCAGGGACATGTAGCTTTCCTCAACATAGAGAGCTACACCTTGGCCCCTTTTGTCCACACAATCTCTCCTGTACAAGGTATAGCCATCTATACCTGTGGCCCAGTTTATAGGTGGAGTCCCAGCAGGTCTCTGTTATCCCTATGAGATCATAGTCATTCTTGTTTAGCAGGAGGACCAGTTCCTCCTCTTTAATCCCCAAGCTCCTGGCATTTGTGTACAGGCACCTAAGTATCCCATTGTAGGCCCTTACCTTCCTTACAGATCTTTCTGGGGCTAGGGTAGGGCTGGGTTCCCTTAAGTGCCTTAGCCTGCTGGATTTGCAAAGGTTGTCCAGTGGGCTTGCAGTGGTGGTAATCCCTCCCAGCCCCCAGTGGGCTTAGTTTAAAGCCCAATCGAGCAGGTCAGCCAGTGTGGCTGAGAAGAGCCTCTGCCCCAGTGCAGTGAGGTGGAGGCCATCTCTCTCCAGCAGACCACTGCTTCTATCACCAAAGAGCAGACTGTGGTCATGGAAGCCAAAGCCTTCCCGATGACACCAGTGCCGCAGTCTTTGGTTGACTACCTCAGTCCTTCTCTCCCTCCTCAGCCCATAGCCTGAAACTGGGAGGATCAAGGAAAGCACCACCTGCGCCCCTAACCCCTTAAGCCCTGCTCCCAAAGTCCTGTAGCATTTCATGATCTGTTTGGGATTGCTCTGAGCCATGTCATTCATGCCCACTTGGATAAGGAACATAGAGTAGTGATCGGTGGGCTGGATGAGTTTACAGATACAGGCTCCCAGGAAGCAGAAGACCTCTTGGGCTGAGGGGTCAGGGTGGCAGATTGTGCCGTCAGTCCCCCTCAGGAGGGAGTCTCCCACGACGACCACCCTGAGTGGCCTTAGGGAGAGCAGGGATGGTAGCTGTGGGTGAGCCTGTGTTGCCAGCTGGAGCTGGAAGCTCTGCAGCCTCTACTGGGGCTGCAAGAGGTTCATACCTATTGTAAAGCTCCAGAGGGGAGGGCACTTTGGTGCAGGGGGCCTTGGGGCCATTGACCGCCTTGGTCCAACTCTCTGGCCGTACAGTATGGGAGATCCCTGAGTCTTCCCTTGTCCTGGAAGGTGACCTTGATCTATCTGCTGCCTCCAGGTGAAGGGCCTGGCAATAGGAGTCTATTTTCTGCTTGCCATCCCTGATGGCATGTAGTCTCTGGACTGTAGCCTGGAGCGCCTCTGTCTGGTGCCTCAGAAACTCCAAAGTGGAGCAGACCTTGCTAGGGGAGGTGGCCATGCTCCCTGTTCCATTTGCCTGGAAATATGCCAGGCAGCCCCACAGCCAAGAGTCAGAGGCTAAGTCTGCGTGGAGCCCAGAACCATGGGTTCCGACTGGGTGGAGACCTCTGCGGTGGGCCAGTTCCCTGCCCTGCCGGAGGCTGCAGACTCCAAGGGGGCTCTTAGGGTGTGGCGTGTGCCATCCACATTGTGCTGCTGGTAGTCCAGCTACTGATGGGCCTAGCTTCCCTAGGGCTTATGGGTAGGGCCTCAGGCCCTCCTGCTCACCTTCCTGTTCAAACTCCTATGCTAACTCATGCACTGGGCAGACAAGCACACTAGTTTGTGTGGCTTCGGTCGCATGGCTCCCTGGTGGGCTAGGTGAAATAGGAGCCAGGGTGGGGTGAGACCCTCCTTGGCCCCTTTCAGCTGCCTCCCCGGAGCTGAGCTACACTAGTCCCCTCCCACCACAGGCCCTGCTTACCTCCAGCTGTGCTGGGGGTTGGCAGGGTTCTTCACGGCTGCTGGGGGGCTTTGACATGTGGGGGCACAACAGGCTGACACCTGTGCATCTCTTGCTGCTCCAGGAGCCAAGTGTGGCTTTTTTCCCACTGGCAGGCCCTTTTAAATTGTGTGCATGCACAGTGGGCCCATCGCCACTACCGTGCTGCTCCTGGGCAAGAGGGGGGCCCTACTGGGGGAGTTTGGGGGACTTTGATCTACCGGAGAGGGACCAGTAAGTACCCTCTCCCCCCCTCTTCTCTTTCCCTGGGGGGGCTAGGCCAAGTAGGAGCTGGGGCAGGGTGAGACCCTTCTTTGCTCCTTTCAGCTGCCTCCCCACAGCTGAGCTACACTAGTCCCTTCCCACTACAGGCCCTATTTACCTCTGGCTGTGCTGGGGGTCGGCAGGGTGCTCCACAGCTGCTGGGGGGCTTCAGGGTGTGAGGGTGGAATGGACTTGCACTCGTGTGTCTTTCACCACTCCCGGAGCCAACTGACCACAGGTAGGGCCTAGAATCTGAGTCACAGCAGCCACCTGCCCCTTCCACCAGCCTCATATTTGATTGTAAGATGGGGTGCATCCCCCATGCTAAATATGGAAAACCTAATCTTAAAATTGAATAAATATAGCAATGCAATTGAAGGCGATGTTATAGTAATGAAAGTGGTTTTGCTTATGATGAAGGCAAGGTACAAACTGGAGGAAAGAGAGTTTCTGGATTATGCCTATAAAAATACCTGTAGCCCAAAGTAAAGTATTAATCTTCTGATGGTCACTGACCCAAAGAATTTATAATCTAAGTATAAAATGAGATCACAGATGGATACAAGCAAGGGTGTGCAAGGTGAAATGAAGTAACATTGATCAGCATGAATGGTGGTTTCAGAACACCATCAGTCTGTTGTTCAGGTTTTTGTAGGCATCATGTTAAGGAGGGATCTGAAGGAGGATAATGAGGTCAGTAGCTGTTCCCAAGCATAAGGGGCATCATGGCAGAAGTCATGAGGATGGTAGTTTGAACATTTAACGAGTGGGCAATGGAGGCTGTCATTGTAGGCTGTGGTCCAAAGCAGGTGCTGTGTTTTTGACTGTGAGTAAACACTTCCAGAGTGCTTCCTAAATAAACATTACAATTCCACATGAATAGTATGATCACCTCAGCTTACAAATGGATAAACTGAGGCAGAGATGTGAAGTAAATTGCCCAGGCTACCCAGCAAGTCGGGGTAGAGTTAGGAATTGAAGGTTGGAGTTCTGATTTGGATTTCCCTTCTCTAACCAAGATAAACTATAATGAAGATGTTTACTTGCCTTTCAAATGGTACATATGACTATGGCAATAACAATGAGAAATGAAACTCTGGATGATTATGTGAGTAAATAATAATAATAATACATTCTGGGACATTTAGGAATCACTCTATTGCCATAATTGTGTTGTACATTATGGCAATGGAAAACACTCAGGTTTGTTTGTTTTTTTTCATTCAGAACCACTAGCCCCTAATTCTTGAGCCATGTAGGAGAACCTTTCCTTGCCACTGGCCAGGCACAGCCTAAGATGTATAGCTGAGCAATTCTGATTTTATTCTGTAGATGGCAATGGTGCACACTTCAGTTCATTAACATATTGTACTTGGTGTTCCATGGATGCTCTAGGAAATAAAGATAAATAAAAGGGTTCAACTAGAAAGCAATAAGAGCTAAACCTTTTAAACACACCTCTATTATGCACAGTCACAGCACAGCAGCACAGAAAAAGCCTTAGGACAGGCTCCCGGATTGTAGAATGAAATGAAGAGATGCTGGAAAAAGAAGAGGAATATGCTGTTTTAACCTCTCCAAGGAAAATGTGCTGTTGGTGTTGTTTCATTTTAAGAAATATCACCTTTGCCCACCTATTGGAAAAACTCCATAAAGCCAACAGAACCTGTCAAGGGAACTTTCCACCATGATATATCAGGCAGACATCCCAGATAATTTGGTACCTTTTGAGAAAGTAGTGAGCCATGGAAAGCCAGGTATCCATCTTGGTTGGCACTTCTAGAGCTGAGTCCCATCTATTCATAAAAGCCATCCCTTCTGTGCTGTAAAGTATGTCAGGGCTTGGTTGGTGCTACTCATGGTTTTGATTAACTGAAAATAAATTTGAAACTTTAAAGAAAAACAAAACTATATTTGTGAGAACTGCAGAATGTAAAGGGCATCTGGCCAGATTTACAAAAATACACAGTTGCCTGAAAATGCAGGTCAGGGTCTGGTGGGTTTTTCAAGCAAGTTAGCTGCCTAACTCCATGGATTATTTTTCTCTGGGTATAAATTTTTCAAAATGAGTCTCAGTGGCTTCCCCAGTTCTCATCAAGGGAGCCTTACTTACTAGTTTTATGCAATGACATTTCCCTTTACTGGGGAAACTGTCTATTCCTCCCATACTTTCCAGTCCAAAAGAAGATTGCAACTGTTACCGGTTATTAGGCTTTCCTTCTATTGCTGAACAGAGGTTATGTAAGTACCTATACTATGCTTTGTGTTAATTCCCATAGTAATCAGAAGAACAGGTATGTGATGTTTAGCCATAGGAGATAAACTGTTTGAATAGATGTTTTGGGATATATCTGTGAAAGCGAGTAACCTTTAATGATCTTTATTTTGTCTTTCTGTAAATCTAATGCATTTCCTATGGCTTATAATCACAATTCATCACTAAGTGATTTTCCCCAGGCCAATTTCCATTTATTATTTAAATAATCTAGCAACAAAGAGGATGAGGTATTCTGTAAGAAATGACATGAGCAAGTAATCATTCTGTCTTCATATCCCCTTTGGGGAGATTTAGTAGATGCGAGATGACCTCCTTGGCTTCGCACCGTTACCACTGTAGGTGTGGATGGATAATATGAAACCATTGACATACAGTCAAAGGCAGGTCTAGTTAAGTGTGTTATACCTGAACCTGAAAATGACTTGATTAAAATGAATGTGAGAAAAGAGCAAGAGATATATTGGATGTCCTTGCTAGCCAACAGAAAAACTATAGTCTATCCCTTTTAAAATGCGTATCACTTGGGCTAATGGTGAACGAAGCTTGCTGCCTTCGTTGTATTGTAACCTCAAGGCACCTTGAGGGCCTTTTTATAGTCTCTTTGCATGGATTTAGGAGGAAATATATTGCCCAGTAAAATGAGAGCCAGGAGACTTGGGTTGTGTTATTGACTCTGCCATTAACATTCTATATTACATTATGCAAGGTTTTTCACCTGGGGTAGCTTCCCCCCTCCTTTAATGGGCATTATGGTTCTTACTCGTCTTTCATAAAGAACATCCTTTCATGATAAATATTAAGTATTTTCTAGAATATATAGGAAAATATCAAAGCAAATAATACAAACATATCCTGTTTACCTGATGTTTTTCCTGTGAAATCCCAGAGCACTTTGCAGGTTGCTGCAGGATTTGTTTTCTCAAAATTCACTTTAATTTTTGGAACTGGGAAAAGACTACAGGATTTTGTCATAGAATATCATCACATCACATTCAAATGTAGCTGCCTTTGAGGTAAAATAGAGCAACATTTAATGAGCAGTTTCTACAGATAAAGTTTAAGGAAACAGAAGGTAGTTATGCAAACTGGAGTGTGGCCAATACACTGCAGTTATTATGATCTGGGCCATAACTATTAAACAGTATATTATACTTGGCACTAGATATCATAAATGATGTGGAAACCTTAATGGCTCCTGAAGAGGGTAGGTTGCCCTAATGTCAACCTTATTCCTGACTAGCACATTGTAATGAGAAGATTGAACAGAGCCAAGGGATCTTACCTAACCACAAGTAGTAAGGGCCTTGACTTTGGTCCTGATTTCATTCAGTTACTGCATGTAGGTAGTTTAAAATAGATTTTACATTTCAACTCATCTGATATAAGAGTCTGCAAGGGGAACAGTGAGCAAGGAGTTGTGTGTTCTATAGGTAGCATCTGTGGCGGAAAGCCACCTTGTTTCTCCCCAAAATCTCTGCCCTGTGACACTGTGACTAAAATCTCTGAGCAGCAACCATTTCATTAGGGTGGGTCAGCATGGAGGGGACCACACCCTGGCCGGTCTCTCTAGGTAACTTGAACTGGCTGCATTCCTGAGGGAGGGGGGAAACCTGCTCCCTCTGCCTACCTGACTTGTATCCATTACCTGGGTGGGGGGTTTCTACCTGGGGAGCTGGAATCTGCCTGGTAACAGGTGATGTATTTCGAATTGGTTGGCTGACAGCCAACTGGGGCTGACCTCCACTGGACCAGGTGAATGAGGTCACAGGGGCTATATAGGTTGGGAGGGGGAGGAGGCTCGCTCTTCTCTCTTCGGCCATGAGGTGAAGCAGCAGCAAAGCAGGGGAGACAGAGAAGCCTTGCCATCGGGACCCAGCTCTCTCTCTCACCCCAAGACTCCAGAGGGGAAACGGAAGAACTCTGGAAGATGCTTGTGAGTAAGCTACTCAATCTGATTAGATATCTAGCTGGCAGTAACACAGATGCATAATCAAAAGGCTACCACACCCACACTGTTTGCTCTTTAGGATTTCTAAGATATTACTCAACCCTGTACCCTAGTTTCCCCTACCCCCTGTAATCAATAAAGTTCTCCTTTTTGACCGGTGTGGGAGACTTATTGAGGGGTGGGTCTAAATTACGCCAGAGAGACCCCTTAGGTCTGCGGACTAAGGGAGACTTTACTTTTTGCCCCCTTGACTTGGGGAAGTGCCCCAAGTGCCTGTACTGGGTCGAGTACCCGTCGGACTATTAGGCCTGTGTTTCCCCGAGGACACAGGGCCGAGGCAGTCCCTTCTCGGGGTGGTGGCGGCACGTTACCCCCAGACTAGCGAGTGTGCTCCGGGAGAGGGGTTGGCCGAGCATAAGGCGCCCCTAGGGAGGCATTTGGAGTCTAGAAGGTGGTTGGGCACAGGGAGGTGGGCGGCTCGACGCAGGAGCGCCCCCTACTGGCCCGCCATACGTGGTGGTAGCGGTGGGATATGAATACCTAGCTGTTTTACTACGGTGGGATCCCTGCACCTGCTACAGCATCTTCCCTTGCATAACAAATGGTAATCCAGGACTTTGAGGAAGGAAAAGAAAAACCATAATAGATACCTGAGAACTTACATGCTAAGGTTCAAGGAGCACCACTGACTTGAAGGCTCCAGCACATGTAGGCTGTATGTAGGCACAACACCTGACATGAACCAAGCATGCTCATATATTTAAATGTCCAAATGAAGACGACTGATTCCACTTTGCAATCCAGTATGTTCATGCCATTAGGATACAGTATTGCTAAGTAGCCTGCCGATGAATCAGTTGAATTCTGAAGTCCTCAAACTTCATTTTCTGCTTCATCTTCAGGAACAGTTATGAAACGAGAATGATTTATCATTAATTTTATGGTGATCTACCTTGGTTTAGCAGTGAAATTACAATGATGGATCATACTTAATTATGATCATTAAAAGACATCAAGAAATGCAATCGGCTATTCATCATATAATTTATAAAGAAAAAACCCCCCTAGTATTTAAAAACCTGAATTCTAGGTATTGATAAAATTAGAATATGTATTATTCAGGCTGTAACAGAGGAATCTTTCTTCACTGATTCTCTCTATTAGTCTTACTTTAAGGGGCAACAGGGAAGGTTTCTGGTGATATTTTAACAAAACATATGGAGTCAGATGTCCAATTCTGTTGCGTGTGGTGAGAGACCATTGTGATCAGTTGGAAGCTCATGAAAGTCAGTAGGGCTCCTTGCGAGTTTAGGGAGCTGCCAGCCCTGAACAATGTGTAGGTCAGGACCATGTCAAAGCTTGGTTAGCTCCTAGAGAAGCACTTTTGCCCCAGTTTGACCCTCATTAAAGACTGCCTTAATTTAATGAGAAGGAAAATAACGTAGCAGCTCAAGTGCCCACTAATATTTGAAACAACAGAAGAATCTTGTCAGAAGGTTAAAAAACAAGGGTTCCTATGTCAGTCAAAGTTTCTTTGGTGTTCATAATGACCTATTAGATTTAGCAGTACTGTAGAATAGCTGAAGTTTAATCATGAAAATGAATGACTAGAAGGAGAATCCTCTGCATTGGAACAAAATGCTTTGTGGTCTGGACAGTTCACAGGTGTCCTTGAAGCAAAGTTTCTCCCAGGGCAGAAAGAGAATAATGATAATGGTGATGATTACTTTTATTTTCATTACAGGAACCCTTAGCATCTCCAACTCAAATTAGGGCTGGCCGTTAGAATGTAAATAAGCAAGCAAGAGAGAATATTATGTCCAGTTTGGATGTCCACAGTTCAAGAAGAATTTTGATAAATGGGAGAAGATTAATGTAAAACCCACAAGAATGGAAGACAGATTTAAAAATATTTTGCTTATTTAGCTTATCAAAGAGAAGGGGTGGTTTGATTACAGTCTAAGTACTTGCAGGGGGAATTAAAAAAAACTTTTAATAGGTTCTTCAGCCTAGCAGACAAAGATATAACAATAGTAGTGTAATTAAGTGGGGTGAGGGGGGAACCCACCCCAGGCACTGGCTATAAGCGGGTGCCAGGATCCCTCCTCGCTGAGGCAATGGAAACCCTGCACTGCCCCTGCCTGCCATAGAAGCCAGGCACCCAGTACTGCAACAAACAGTGTGTCTAGGGAGTGGGAGGGATGAGTGGATCAAGGGAAATGGGGCTTCCCACCTCTTCCTCCCTGTAAGCCTTTGCAGTAGCAGGAGAAACCCTGCACTGCCCCTGCCTCGCCACAGGAGTCAGGCTGCCAGTGCCACACCACAATGCATCTGCAGGGATGGGGTGAGTGGGGTGAACAAAACGGTGCTCCTTCCTGCCCCAGTCTGCTGTGATTGGCATATCCTTGCTGCTGCTTCCGCCCCCTCCCCCCCCCCCGCAGGTACTGTGGGAGCTCCCTATGTTAATAGAACAAGGAGCAATGGTCTCAACCTGCAGCAAGGAAAGTTTAGGTTAGATATTAGGAAGATATTTTCTCACTAGGAGGGTAGTAAAGCACTAGAACAGGTTACCCAGAGAGGTGTTGGAAGCTCCATCCTTGGAAATTTTCAAAACCCAGCTAGACAAAGCTTTGGCTGGGATGATCTAGTTGGGGATGTACCTCCTTTGAGCAGGGTGTTGGACTAGATGAGGTCCCTTCCAACTCTAATTTTCTATGAGTCTGTGATCCTATGCCACACTAGCAAGATCCGAGGGCTGGAAGTGAAAAGTAGACAAATTAAGGCTACAAATAAGTCGTGTTTTTTAATATTAATTGAACATTAATCATTAGTACAGTTCACCAAGGGTTGTGTTTGGATTCTCCACAACTCACAGTTTTAAAATCAAGACTGGCTGTTGTTCTGAGGTCTGTTCATGGAAATCTTTTGGCCTTGTTGTGCAGGAGGTCTAACTAGGTGACCACAGTGGTCTCTTCTGGTTTTATAACCTGTGATTTTAATAGCCTTCATTTAACTGATGGCAGAGTGAGTCCAGGGAGGATACATGATCTGGCGAAGGTCACATGAGAGGGGTAGACTTGTGGAGAAGTGTAGTATCCATGGCAGATGCATAACATGTTGTAAAAACACCACATACCATAGTAAGACAATGCACTCAGGAGGTAGAAAGGGAAGAGGGTAATCCTAATCTCTTTATCCCAGTTCTCATTAGATCACACACGTGTGAGAGAACCAGATCCCATAATGAGTTCAGGGAGTTGCACTGATGAATTTATTTAGCCAAGATAAAAATGTAACACCACAATACTTGACACGCTGAAAGGTAGGGCTAGGATTCAGAGTGACCTAGATAAATTGGGTCAAAAGAAATCTCATGAGGTTCAACAAGGACAAGTGCAAAGGCCTGCTCTTAGGAAGAACAATCCTATGCACTGGTACATGCTAGGGGTAGACTGGCTAAGCAGCAGCTCTGCAGAAAAGGACCTGGGGGTTACAGTGGACAGTAAGATGGATATGAGTCAGCAGTGTGTCCTTGTTGCCAGGAAGGCTAACATCATACTAGGCTGCATTAATAGGAGCATTGTCAGAAGATTGAGGGAAGTAATAATTCCACTTTATTCTGCACTGGTGAGGCCATATCTAGAGTACTACGTCCAGTGTTGGGACCTTGCTTTAGAAAGGATGTGGATAAGCTGGAGAGAGTCCAGCAGAGGGCAATGAAAATGTTTCAGAGGCTGGGGCACATGACTTATGAGGAGAGGCTGAAGGAACTGGGTTTATTTATGTGGACAGGATCTTTTGATAGTCGGGCTTACGCAGATCACGCTCGCTTTAAAGGTCAGGCTTAATTTTATTAATAAGGGTTAAACAAAACAAAATCAACTATGCTGGGTGCACCAGTGAGCACCCACTCACACTGGTGTTGTATCTCCGGGAAGGGTCGCCAGGATCAGGTGGGTCTGGCATCCTTCCCTCCGGCTGGCCAGGCCGAAGGTCGCTCCGTGTCAATTCAATCCGTAGGGTACATTCCGTCGGGTGCACAAAGACCCCGAAGTTCACAGCGCAATGATTTTTATACCCTCTGTGATGCAGGGCGGTCTAATTACATGTGGCGCTTTCTCATTGGCCCGGGGCGGTGACTGTCACATTATTGACAGGCCCTGGACTTCCCCTTGAGAGACCCCGTGCGGAAAATTCCAGCTGCATGGTGCTTCCACGCTGCAGCCCCAGAGTCTCCCATCCACCCAGCACTTGTTACATAAACATTAAACACATGCGAACATGGCCACCTATAGCACTCAGCAAGTGCAAAATAATTACAACATGCCCCCCGGCCATGTGAGCCAAGTGGCTTACAACAAATAGGTAAACGAACTACTACAATAATAAGATAACAAAAGGAACATCAAACAGCTGTGAACATTGGAGTTGCTTCCGTTACTTAACACACTCAAAACCTTAGAGGGAAAATGGGGCAACGGCCCAAACACTCAAAGCGCAGTTGAACAGGAACCTTAACATGTCTAGTTCAGTTCAAGGTAAGTATTACCATTAAATTTAACTAGTTAAACAGAAATGGAACTAGCTCTATAATGCGCTTCGCCTCATTTCTTGGGGGTTAACATTTGTCTGGGGAAAGTGCTTGTGATGTGCAATAAGCATGACAGATGTAACCTGACGTCGGATACAATGGGCAACTAGGACAATACAACAAGACCCAACTAAAATCACAATCAAGGTTGTAAACGGGGGTTAACAGATTTACTAACCACGGCGAAAGCCGAAGGTTAAATAGTGATTCAAATGTGCTTGTTAGCCAATTGAAAGGGGTCTGAACGATCGTGCGTGTGTCTTCTGCTACCTTGCGGATTTGGTTGATAGCTTTGGAGAGGGGTTCTGAGGCATTATAAATGACGAGACAGCAAGTCTCATGTGGTGCAGTGAGGTTCAACGTCGCACAGAACCCATCCTCTTTAGCTAACGTAAAATCCAATACAAGACGGTTTTGGAACGCCATTTTAGAGGTGTCCTGTAACTGGCGATTAAACACTTCTAAAGCATCTGCCATACCGTTGGCGAGTCTTGCCAACAGTTCTAAAGTCTGTAACTGCTGAATGGCTAAAGCAGAGGCAGAAGCACCAGTGGCGAACATACCATATAAGGTCCATCCGGTAGCAAACTTCCTATGCTCAGTGTGGGTCATATTGGACCAGAATTTTGGTTCTCCCATGATTTGGTCAGTGGAAACTACATTGCGGCGTTTCCGAGCGTTACTTGGGAGTGTGAGCGGGGCGGTCCAATGAGTGACATTGGAAAACTGGTAAGGGCATAGGGTAACCTGCACTAAGATACAACAAACGTTCAAGTGATATGGAAAATGACTATATAAAATGGCCTGGGTTGAATTTTCATCCCGTTGGCAATAAAACATGGTGTCATGGGGAGCTGGAATTAGCCCTACTAGTGGGGGGTTTTTTGTATTGAAAAGGGCCAATAATGACTTGAGATCCGGGCTAAAGTGGTTGGTAAAGGTCTTAAATGCCTTACGGTGAGCAGATAAACTGAAATTACTCCCTATTGTCATAAAAGCTTTTGTGGAAAACAAACGGAATGCCGTAATATCTTCAAAAGCCCTCCTGAACACGGATGTTTTGAAGGTACACGGAATAGTGTGACACCCCGGCCAAAAACACTGGGTGTCAAGGGTAGAAAGTTTAACCTTTACTATTTGTAAAACGGCTTGAGGAAGTGACGGGATAGAAAGAGTGACATTATTGGGGTTGGGCACGATGGAGTGCGGTGCTCCCCAAGGTGGCCCATGGGTAAGATTAAAGCAACCCTGTGGGGCACATCTTGGACCGTGCAATTAATCGGGTGGGTACCATTCCACTTCCATGCATAAGTAAGGGTTTTAACGGAACAAGTCGTTCTACATGCTAAATAGTGGATAGTTTCGTTACCGGAAGAATTACCTGTAAAACTCAAAAATAACTCCGTGTAATTAACAGGGATAACAGCTATACGAAAAGGGCTATCTGCAGCTGAAGTGGGTGCGTGGGCACAAACCGAGTCTGAGGTGTGTCCAGTAAGTAACATCCACTCCCGTGAGGTGCGGAGGAATAGGTTATCCGCAACGGGTAATGGGTATAAATCTAAACTTCGCTTCGCACGTTTTGTAAAGGAAAGCATTACAATGACATTAGTTAACAACAAGAAATAGATCAAAAACAGTAACCATAGCTTCTGACGTCAGCGTGGGATTACACTCGGTCCCGATGTGGGGGCAGTTGCTCCCGATCCCCTTGGTCTCCCCACAAGTCTCACCCATAGCCCCACAAATGACAGGGGCAGTGCCCGTGGGTCTCGCGGTGGCAGCGTGATGGATGGGCGGATGAGAGGTTTGGTATCGACCTCCTCGTCCCGTCGACGGGCGGACATCGCGAGGGGTTACCTGACTTAGAAAACAAACAGTTGTTAGCTTAACAAAACACTGCGAGGCTTTAGCCAGTTGAAATGTACTAACACGATCACGGTCTCTGGTGGTTCGCTCGGTGATAATGTTGCCGTCGTTGTCCTGGCGGGTTTTCACAATCTCAATAGGATGAACCTGAAGCAGAGGGGTTGGCACGGAGTTGGGTGCTGAAGGAGGAGGCTCTGGAGGAGGACGAGTCTTGCCCCGCCCTTCAAGGAGTGGCGGATATAGCGGCGTCACCGGTGGAGGTGGTGCCTTGTCTCCCAAATATGGTGGTGGGACAGTAGGCGGAGCAGGGGGCGGGGGCTCTGGCTTGTCTCCGCCGCTCGGCCGTTGTTGAAGGGCGCCATCTTTGCTGGCGCAGCTCATGGTAACGACCGCCACTTCATAATCATTCAAGCGGTTAAGGGTGGATACGAGGGTTTCAAGACAAGCACCCAAGCATGCGACTTTCTTTCCCTTCTTTTTCCCTTCTTTTAACACCCCGAGATCTTCAGCTAGGGCATGCAGCCGCCGGTGACTGACGCCGCCGGGGATCGTGGATGGAGAGGGGGGAGCGATTCCTTGCAAGCACCCCTTGTCACCTGCAAGCACCGCGATCGCCTCCACACAACCGTCCCACTCTTGGGAGGGGGTGGCATCCCATTCGGGAGGGGGGAACTCGCTGGCTGCGGCGACCTGCTCCCCTTGGGCTGATGGGATAGAGAAAGCGACTGCGGGATCTCTTAATATGCAGCCGAGAGCGCGGCCTGTAAGACGGGCTTCCCAAGGTCTCCTGGAGTCTTCCCCAAGCCACACACAAAATACTTGGGTCCCGTCATTATCGGTGTGGCTGGGAGCCTGATGAAATTGCAGATGGCGCCAAAGTTCATCAGCGTCCACAAGCTGCCTGCAGCCGGATGCCCAAGGACATGCCTGACAGTGGGACTGATCATCCCTGTCATGATCTGCAGCCGACCATCCTGTTCATGATGCCATGTGGACAGGATCTTTTGATAGTCGGGCTTACGCAATCACGCTCGCTTTAAAGGTCAGGCTTAATTTTATTAATAAGGGTTAAACAAAACAAAATCAACTATGCTGGGTGCACCAGTGAGCACCCACTCACACTGGTGTTGTATCTCCGGGAAGGGTCGCCGGGATCAGGCGGGTCTGGTGTCCTTCCCTCTGGCTGGCCAGGCCGAAGGTTGCTTCGTGTCGATTCAATCCGTAGGGTACATTCCGTCGGGCGCGCAAAGACCCCGAAGTTCACAGCGCAATGATTTTTATACCCTCTGTGATGCAGGGCGGTCTAATTACATGTGGCGCTTTCTCATTGGCCCGGGGCGGCGACTGTCACATTATTGACAGGCCCTGGACTTCCCCTTGAGAGACCCCTTGCGGAAAATTCCAGCCACATGGTGCTTCCACGCTGCAGCCCCAGAGTCTCCCATCCACCCAGCACTTGTTACATAAACATTAAACACATGCGAACATGGCCACCTATAGCACTCAGCAAGTGCAAAATAATTACAATTTAGTTTGCAGAAGAGAAGACTGAGGGAGAGATTTAATAGCAGCCTTGAACTAGCTGAAGGGTGATTTCAAAGAGGATGGAGCTAGATTGCTCTCAGTGGTGACAGATGATAGAACAAGGAGCAATAGTCTCAAGTTGCAGCAAGGGAGGTTTAGGTTGGATATTAGGAAAAACTTTCTCACTAGGAGGGTGGTGAAGCACTGGTTACCTAGAGAGGTGGTAGAATCTCCATCCTTGGAGGTTTTTTAAGGCTTGGCTTGGATTATCTAGTTAGGAATGGTTCTCCTTTGAGCAGGGGGTTGGACTAGATAACCTCCTGAGGTCCCTTCCAACCCTAATTTTGTATGATTCTACAAACTAAAAAGAATTGCCTGGGAGCTAGTTTTTTTTTGGCAACCTGGAGTGTCTTTTGATAATGGCTACATGACATTTTCTCTGTGTGTGGTTTGTACCCAGTAGGTAGGGCTTCTTTTAACAGCTGCACTCCCAAGCACTGTCCAACAGTGTTTGGACATAGCTGTGCTGCTCACACAGGAGACCAGGAACTGAACTGGGATGCAAGCTATGTGCCATGGTTTAATCAGGACCACAATGGAGTTCTTTGGTAGCAGGACTTTTAGCCCTGTGTTTAAAATTATTTTCTTTTCTTGTTTGAAAAGGCAGACTTGAAAGTGCATTCTCCACTTCCTATAGGTTTTGTGTGCACTTAACATGCACTTCATCTTAAGAGCAAAGTATTTTTGCAGAGACGATTGAGAGAAATTAAGAATGGCACATCATGATCATTTGTATCATGTGTATCTCAGAAAGTTCATCAATTCATATTACATTAGGGAATATGTAAACTAAATGTGCGCTCATTTGGCATAGTTTTCAGGACAATTACTCTTCAGTTGATTTAGTACACTTGATAAAAATAAAGGTTAAGGAGGATGGTAATTTGGGAGTCTTTCCCCCTAGTTTTATATAGTGTTAGAATACAAATTAATTCCAGATTTTATAATACAGCATTCAATTCATTATTAGATAAAACAACTCGTGTTAATCAGAGGATGGGCTCAATCCTCCTGCCATCAGACTCCAAGGGAGTCAGTTTTGTCATTGACTGCCATAGTCGTGAGTCTGAACATCAAAACCTAGATATATATGAATTAATGCCAAACGCATTAAAGCTCCGCCAGGAACATCCTCACTAGAGCATAACAAATCATAAGAAAACTGTTCTGTGAGCATTACTGGGATTATGGGGCAACAGGCAAATGCTGGTGGCAGAACAAATTCTAGTCTTAGTTAATGAGGAAATCTGTGTCTTGAAATGATGCTATGTCCAAGTCAAACCTCAGCCCAGAGGACTTTGGAAGATCAGTATATCAGGTCCATTCTGGGAGGTGGAACATGGCTAATGGACATTGTTAAGTTAATCAGAGTGATAAATGCTATGGTGGTTTTTTCATTGGGTTCAAAGGAAAGAAGCAGGGAATCTCAGTCCCATCGTAACATTGGTTATAGTGAGACAACATTTGATTAAATATCCTTGGCCAAATTGTAGGAGAATTGCCAAGGAGCCTGGAAAAGAATATCAGACATGAGAGCTTAATACACTGACTTACTTGAACCAGCCCAGTTAATTTAGCTTCCAGAGCAGAAGTTAAGGCAGAAGTAATGAATTGCATTGTAAGTAGTAGGGGAAATTAATTGTATGGTTTATAAGAATCCTTACTGCTCAGCCTGGTGTGCTGTATTGGTATCAGCTGTAGAGTGGGGCATCACATTCTGGTTTTTTGTAGGAAGAAGCCAGTCATAAATTTTAAACAGGCCAGCAGTTAATACAAGATGGATTAAAATGGGAAAAATGGGGTAACGTATAGAAACCAAGGGCATAATAACTGTGATTTAAACCTGTTCTATGAGCAAAAGGTCATACATTTCTTTGTATTTCATGTCATGAATGTTGTGCAAGCTGCACAGAACTATTTATAAAAATGACAAACACAAAAATGCCTGGGGGGTAGGGGGAGTGAAATGCTGGAGAAAGCAGAATATATCTGGAGAGGCTATCCATTCTGTTTCCAAAAGTCCACTCTCAGTGCAGGTGGACTGTAAAGGCATACAGTTTTGAAGATCAAGTTAGGAAACTTTTACTGCTCAATATAAAGAGGGATCTGAGGCTGATTATATATCTTAGCTCTTTCATGTAGGGAAGCCTGGCCCTTCTGTTCACTGCCAGCAGGGCTGATATTTCTGTTTTATCGTGCAGGTAAAAATGAATGAGTGGGGCAAGGTTTTATTTGTTCCTTTTTAAATTCAGCTGATGTGGATGTTAATATTTAGGAAGCAGCAAGCTAAATGGGGCATGCCAAAGTCCTTACTTCTTTCCAGCCTCTGTGTAGAAGAACACTTTTTTTTTTAGGTCAAAGAGCAGGCAAAATACTTTCCTGAAGAAAATGGTGGATGCTTGTTTATTTGTGTCATTGGAAGAAGCACTGGACAGTGTATTTAAACTGAGGCAAAAGATGTACAGAGTTACTTGATATAGATATATATTTCTTGCTTACTCACTATGATTTTATTTCCATCATTTTGGGGTCCTGTCAAAGTCCTGGTTGTTACTGTATCATCCTTACATATTTTTGCATTTTGCATTTTAGAAACATTGCGTTTTATGGAGGGTTGAGCAAATTCCTTACAATGAATTATTTAATGAACTTTGCCTTCCCCCCATGCCATGTTTGAATAATCCATTAATAACCTGGGGCATGTGTAGATGACATGGGCATTAATGTAGAGCGCCTGAAAATTTTAACGCGGGTTTTTTTGGTGCAGTGTATTTTTGTTTGCACGACATGGTGTTTGTGTTTGCACTAAACGCCTATGACTTAGTGGGGCTGACGGAAACCTGGTGGGATTCATCCCATGACTGGGTGCTCCATATCGAGGGCTATAGATTGTACAGAAAGGACAGGGTGGGGAAAAAGGGGGGAGGGGTTGCGCTCTATGTTAAGGAGCAATATACATCAACCCTCATCAAGACAGAATCAAAGGATGAGGAAGTAGAAGGACTGTGGGTTAGGCTAAATGGGGGGCAAGGAGAAAAGGATTTGGTGGTAGGGGTCTGCTACAGACCCCCACATCAAGGGGAAGAAATAGATTTGGGGCTCCTGAGGCAACTCTCGGAGACCATAAAAGCTAAAGAGGCGGTGGTCATGGGGGACCTAAACTACCCGGACATCTGTTGGGAGACACAGACAGCAAAGTCCCACCGCTCATGCAGGTTTCTAACCTGTGTACAGGACCTCCACCTGACGCAGGAGGTACAGGGTCCCACTAGGGGGAATGCCTTACTGGATCTGGTATTGGCAACGGGGGATGACATAGTAGGGGACCTACAGATCGGTAGCCATCTGGGGGACAGTGATCACCTAAAAATACAATTCAACATAAGGTGTTGAGTGGGTAAGGTAAGTAGTAGGGTGAACGTGCTGGACTTTAGGAAAGCTGATTTCAGTGAACTCAGGCGATTAGTGAAGGACGCACTACAGAGTAGTAGTTTTGAAATGATGGGAGCCCGGCAGGGCAAGTTATGCTGAGGGGAAACCAGCATGGGTTCGTGGCAGGCAGATCGTGCCTGACCAATCTAGTCTCTTTTTATGACCAGGTTACAAAACGCCTCGATGCAGGAGGAGGGGTGGATGTCGTATACTTGGACTTCAGGAAGGCCTTTGAAATGGTATCCCACCCCATACTGGTGAACAAGTTAAGGGGCTGTGACTTGGATGACTGCACAGTCCGGTGGGTGGAGAATTGGCTGGAGGGTCGCACCCAGAGAGTCGTGGTGGATGGGTCGGTTTCGACCTGGAGGGGTGTGGGCAGTGGTGTCCCGCAGGGCTCGGTCCTTGGACCGATACTCTTTAATGTCTTCATCAGCGACTTGGATGAGGGAGTGAAATGTACTCTGTCCAAGTTTGCAGATGACACTAAGCTATGGGGCGAAGTGGACACGCCGGAGGGCAGGGAGCAGCTGCAAGCAGACCTGGACAGGTTAGACAAGTGGGCAGAAAACAACAGAATGCAGTTCAACAAGGAGAAATGCAAAGTGCTGCATCTAGGGAGGAAAAATGTCCAGCACACCTACAGCCTAGGAAATGACCTGCTGGGTGGCACGGAAGTGGAAAGGGATCTTGGAGTCCTAGTGGACTCCAAGATGAACATGAGTCGGCAGTGTGACGAAACCATCAGAAAAGCCAATGGCACTTTATCGTGCTTCAGCAGATGCATGACAAATAGGTCCAAGGAGGTGATACTTCCCCTCTATCGGGCGCTGGTCAGACCGCAGCTGGAGTACTGCGTGCAATTCTGGGTGCCGCACTTCACGAAGGATGCGGATAACCTGGAGAGGGTCCAGAGAAGGGCCACTCGTATGGTTAAGGGCCTGCAGGCCAAGCCCTACGAGGAGAGACTAGAGAAACTGGACCTTTTCAGCCTCCGCAAGAGAAGGTTGAGAGGCGACCTGGTGGCTGCCTATAAGTTCGTCAGGGGGGCACAGAAGGGAATTGGTGAGTATTTATTCACCAAGGCCCCCCCGGGGGTTACAAGAAATAATGGCCACAAGCTAGAAGAGAGCAGATTTAGATTGGATATTAGGAGGAACTTCTTCACAGTTTGAGTGGCCAAGGTCTGGAACGGGCTCCCAAGGGAGGTGGTGCTCTCCCCTACCCTGGGGGTCTTCAAGCGAAGGCTAGATGTGTATCTGGCTGGGGTAATGTAGGCCCAGCACTCTTTCCTGCTTATGCAGGGGGTCGGACTCGATGATCTATTGAGGTCCCTTCCGACCCTAGCATCTATGAATCTATGAAATGGTGCTTTCGAGTGAGATAAGCCTCCTGTGTAATTCCCTGCAGATTTCAGTAGGGGGAGTCAAATACCAATTTACCCCTGTAGTGTCTTTCCTAATGTATTGCAGCAGGAGGCTCATGTAAACCATGAAGGCTCCCTAGTCCCCACCCCTGAACTCTCATAGGGCAGTCCTGACTCTCACTGGGAGTCTCCTCTGGGCACGGCCATGGTCACCCCAAAATCCTTGTCACTTGCACCTGCCTATGCTCAGTTGGTGTGGTCTCTCTCTACCAGTATGCAATCCCAAATACCCCATCCTAATCCCAAAGACAAGCTGCTTGAATCCTCCCCTCCCGTTCCTTTCCCTTCCCATCCCACCATGTTACAAATATGTGGTTTTTTCCCCCATTTGCTATAGCTGCTATGATAACTGCTATATTATAAAATATTCAGGGTTTAGAGTGGTGGGTGGGTGGGTATTTGTTGCCACCCGGTTTATTGGCAATTCCTGTTGATGCTGGTGGTGGCAGCGAGCTCTTCTGGGTTTTTTTTTTCTTCTGTTCTTTTTGGACTACATTTCCCAGCATTCCTAAGCTCATTGATCTTTGGACAGTTTCCAATGGGAGCTCCCATTGGAACCCTCCCATTCCCTGCCCAGGTACACAGTCAATCTGTTTGTGTAGTGCCACATATGGCTTTTGGAGGTGTGTTGTGAATTGTTTGATAAATGTTTTTGGAACGTTTTTGAAAATGTGGATTGTTGTTGGGCTTGGTCCCCCACCCACCTTGCCCGCCAAGAGCTATAGTAGTTAACCTTCTCACTCATGTGGCGGGTGGGGCTCATTCAGATGTGGGTGATGGTCCGTAATGCCACTCTCCCCCAAACCACTCAGTCTGGAAGCAGCAAACCCCAAGCCCAGTCCAGATTTGCTCCCCCTTCCCCTGACCATCTTCCCTTCCACCCCCCATCTGCAACACCACACGCCCCTGTACACAGACACAGATTTAAAATGTAAATGAATTTATTTTAACATAACCAAGACACAGAACAAAGCACTCCTAGTAGTTGTTGTCGGCAGTATATCCTGCCAGACAATCGCACACAAGGGCTGCCCGACCAGCCTCTCCTTGAGGATATCTCCTCGGTCCCTGTGCTACTGCTCCTTGGACATGTCTCTGTTGTCTGACCACTGCCTGTCATGCTGCTTCTTCCCATGACTCCTTAAAAACCTCTCCCCGGCTCTCACAGATATTGTGCAGGATGTAGGCTGCCACTACAAAGGCCATGATATTTTCTTGCTCCATCTCAAGCCAGCACGTAAGCAATCTCCATTGTCCTTTCAGTTGGCAAAATGCACATTCCACAGCCGTCCTGCAACTGCTCAGATGGTAGTTAAAAACCAGCTTCTGCAGGTCAGTGACTTTCCCTCCATAAGGTTTCATGAGCCAGGGCTTTAGGGGGTAGGCAGCATCCGCTAATATAACCAGGGGAACAGCAACACCACGGATCACTGTCTCCTCCACTCTGGGTGTGTAGTGTCTATTCTCCACAAGGTCAGGCAGAGGGGAGTTTCTGAACACATGCACATCATGTGTGCTGCTGGCCCACACGGTATAAATGTTCGTAAACCAGCCCCAGTGGTCCATCACAGCTTGCAGGATTGCGGAGGTGTATCCTTTCTTGGTTGTGAAAGCCCTCCCCCTCTCCACAGGGCGCAGTATTGGGATGTGAGTGCTGTCTAAAGCCCCCACACAGTTTGGGAATCCCTTCTTATTAAAGCCATCTGTGACTTGCTGCGGATTCACCAGGTGGATAATTTTGTTTGCAGCAATCTCCTTAAGCAGCTGGCACACCTCACAAGTTGCCTGACTGTGCAGGCAGCCATGCTGAACTGGTTTGCAATATAGATGAGGCTGGATGGGCTGTCCAGTTTCATGATAGCCATTGCAACCCTTTTGTCTGGTGGGATGGCCCACCACATATTAGTTTCCTGCCTCGTGATGTGGGGTCCCAGCATTGAATCGATATGATAGAACATCTCCCTTTTCATTTGGAACATCTCCAGCCGCTGCTGGTCATTCCAAATGGTCAGCACGATTTGCTCCCACCAGTCCAGGCTGCTCTTGTGAGAGCATGCTATGCAGACTCTGGTGGTCCTCAGGTTTCTCAACAGAGCCTGGTCAAATTCCACTTCTTTGCTTTCCTCTGGGTATTCCAAGTCCTCTGGGTATCTGTATCTTCTTCTTATTGCATTAATGCTGTTCAACCAGGAACACAACTTGCCAGTGAACGCTGTAGCATAGTTTCTATCCTTCTCACACGTTGCAGCAGTAATCACTAGGTAAACAGCATTTGTAGAAGCAGTACTGCTACCTCCTCCTTCTTCTCACCCATGTCCTCCATATTCTCCATGTCAGAGGACTCATCACTGCGTTGTTCTCCATCGTCACGTATTTCATGCTTATTCTACGTTTTGCCCCTCTCCATCAGTAGTGGCTTCTCACCTGTCTGCACCAAGTGGGGGGGCAGGGACTGTGTGGTGTTGTAAGGTCTGGAGCTTGGCGTAGCTGCTTTTTCAACACTTCACCCTGACACCCCATGGCATTGGGGCTTTCACACATCCTTTCATCCTGAGCTTAGCAGCCACTGGTGTTCTGATGCAGTTAAGCTTGTAAAGAAAAAATGTTTTGCCAGCTCCTCTCCTGGTAATGTAGGCTAATCGAAACTTTTGCCACTTTAGGGAAAACAGGCTGTGCTTCTGTAATAAAATTATTTTGCACAAGCAGGCAGGTCGGTATCGATTTTTGCAACATTCTGGGCCATTGAAGAGCCACCCCATAGTACAATGGCCTTTTTTACCCTGTCACCAGGTCTTTTTTTTGTTAAACTGGGCGCTTCATCACCTTTGGATATTTTGCCACTTACAGGTAATGACTTCATAATCCTTGGAACTTCCCCAGACCCTCATGCAAGCACATCCTTGCATTTTCCCTAGATGGAAACTTTGAAAATGTGCTTTTCCAAGATTCTTTTCAATGCTCTTTTCCATCCAGATGCCAGGAACACCAAAGCGAGGGTGGGGAATGGGGGGTAGTGGGGTTTAAGACCTGCTTTGCTTGCATGCAAAACCAGGAACTTTGCAAACTTTTCTGCCTTCTTTTTGCACTCTTTTTCTGCCCGGCTCCAGAGTGCCTGGGTTTTTTTCCACACCAAAACAAGGCTACTGGTGGTGGGGGAGGGGGTTGCCCCACTCAAGCACTGTAAATGGGGGAGCAGAGGTCAGGGTACACATTCACTGCATCAAGAAAGGAGGTTTGAGGTGGGTGAGGGACAACAGCACAGCAGGGGCAGAGAAGGACTCATCCTAATCACAAGACTTGCATCTGGGGGGCACAACAATGGTAATCCAGGCTTCGAGAAGACTGCAGGCTGATCAAGTGGGGTGCAGCGAAGCTTTGAGTGCTATTTGATGCCTGCATCTCTGTGACATGCGACTCAAAAGAGGACATGGTGATGTGCTATGTGCCGCCTTTGGTAAGTGACACCTAACACTTGTCTGTGCTCTGAGGGTGGCAGGGTCATCCCTAGGGGGGTACGAATACAAGTGACTGCCCTGGGCACAGTGCTTTGGGGGCCTGTAGAGATGGGTGGAGCAGGTGGGGTGACTTCTCAGTGCCACAGCTGGCTTTGCATCTGTATGTTTGCCAGCTCCCCTCTCCCACTGGCATGGCATGCAGGATGGGCTCTGGATGTGGGGCCTAATTTGCCCAAGTACACCAGTGGTGTACCATGGGTCTCTGGGGTCCGGGGAACAAACCCAGGGTGCTGCTGCCCTCCTTCCCACGTGTGCCCCAGACAAGCTGCCTTCTGCGGCAATTTCGGCAGCAGGGGAGGAAGGGGGAGGCCAGCAGTGCGGAGTGGTGGTTCCCCCTTCACATCCATGCCAGGATGGCTGCACCACCCCCTGCCATCAGTATGCCACTGCTCTGCACCCTGATAGCGTCATCTCTGGTTGGGTGAGGGGAGAAGAATTGTTTAGTTCAAATTTATTGTAAGCAGGGCTGGTGGAATTTTATGGAGGAAGGAAGGTATATGAGTTGCACAAGAGGCACTGATACAAATTCTGATGCTCTTTCTATCCTCCCTCCCTCCCTCTGGTTTTTAGATCCCCTTCCACTGTTAGCTGCAGGTGGATCAATCCCTGTTGGTGTAACAAGAGGCAGAAAGAGAAAGGAAGAAAGAGAAGATGAAGAGGATGACAACGCTTCCTTCAAGATTCTCTCAACAACTGAATTCTGATGCATTATAATTATACTTGACCTTCATCCTGACTTGCATGTTATTATATTATAGGTATATATAATACTAATAATAGGAGTCAATAATACTATTAATTTCTATAGTAATATATTAATAAGAGTTTGTAGTAATAGTAATATTAATAATGATTTATTAATGGTCAATAATAGTTGTAATGGTTCAGTTCCCTATCACAGCATTTCAAAGCAGGTAGATCTGCCTTATCACCCTCATCCTGGGCCTCCACCATATACATGTCAATGTAGGATATAGACTTGTGTTATATAGACTTATAATTACAGTTCATAGTTTCTAGGGTCGGAAGGGACCTGAGTAGATCATCTAGTCCGACCCCCTTCCATGGGAGGAAAGAATACTGGGGTCAAACGACCCCAGCAAGATGTTCATCCAACCTCCTCTTAAACACCCCCAGGGTAGGAGCCAGCACCACTTCTCTTGGAAGTTGGTTCCAGATCCTAGCCACCCTGACCATGCAGTAGCGCTTCCTGATATCTAGCCTAAACCTACCCTCTGCCAGCTTGTGACTGTTATTCCTGGTCACTCCTGGCAGTGCACGGGGGAATAGTGACTCCCCCAATGCCTGCTGATCCCCCCTGACTAGTTTATAACAGGCCACTAGATCCCCCCTCAGCCTTCTCTTGTGGAGGCTGAACAGGTTCAGGTCCTGTAGCCTCTCCTCATAGGGCCTGCCCTGCTGTCCCCTGATCATGTGAGCGGCCCTCTTCTGGACCCTCTTGATGCTGTCCATATCCCTCTTGAAGTGCGGCGCCCAGAACTGGATGCAATACTCCAGCTGCGGCCTGACCAGTGCCGCATAGAGGGGGAGGATCACCTCTTTGGACCTGCTTGAGATGCATCTGTGGATGCATGACAAGGTGCGGTTGGCCTTCCTGACTGCATCTCCACACTGCCGGCCCATGTTCATCTTGGAGTCAGTGATGACTCCAAGATCCTTTTCTGCCTCTGTGCTGACAAGAGGGGATTTCCCCAACCTGTAGGTATGGTGCCGGTTGTTCCTCCCCAGGTGCATCACCTTGCACTTGTCTGTGTTGAATCCCATCTTATTCACATCCGCCCACCCTTGCAACCTGTCTAGGTCTGATTGTAGCCTGATGCTTCCTTCCAGTGTGCCCACATCCCCCCACATCTTAGTGTCATCAGCAAATTTGAACAGGGTGCTTTTTACCCTCTCATGCAAATCTCTGATGAAGATGTTGAACAGTGTGAGCCCGAGGACCGAGCCCTGCGGAACCCCACTGCCCACGTCCTTCCAGGTTGAGAAGGACCCATCCACCACCACCCTCTGGGTGTGGCCCTCCAGCCAGCTGGTGACCCATTTGACTGTGTGGGCGTCGACATCACAGTCCCCCAGTTTCTTAATGAGAACGGGGTGAGAGACAGTGTCGAAGGCCTTCCGGAAGTCCAGGAAGACTATGTCCACTGCTACCCCTGCGTCTAATGATCTGGTGATCTGATCATAGAAGGCCACCAGGTTGGTCTGACAGGACCTGCCACTGATGAACCCGTGTTGGTTGCCCCTAAGCATGCAGTCCCCTGCTGGCCCCTCATGGATGTGTGCCAGCATAATTTTCTCAAACAGCTTGCCTAGGACTGAGGTAAGACTAACTGGCCTATAGTTTCCTGGGTCCTCCTTCCTCCCCTTTTTGAAGATGGGAACCACGTTGGCCTTCTTCCAGTCCTCTGGCACCACACCAGAGCACCACAAAGCCATGCCAGGGGTCCTGCAATGACCTCAGCCAATTCCTTTAGGACTCTAGGGTGGAGATCATCCGGGCCGGCTGACTTGAACACGTCCAGCCCCTCCAGAAGCTCCCTAACTGGTTCCTCACTAACCCTTGGCCTAGGTGTGCCTCCCCTGGGGCCCGAGGGGGGCCCAGCAGGGAGGTGGCTGTTCTGGTCCCTACTTAGGAAGACAGAGGCAAAGAAATCATTAAACATGTTAGCTTTGTCGTCTGGTGTGACGACCAAATTTCCCAACGCGTCCTGCAAGGGCCCCACGTTACCCGGGACCTTTTTTCTTGCCCCCTGTGTATTTAAAAAACAACTTATTGTCCTTAATCTGAGAAGCTAGACCTAATTCCATCTCTGCCTTGGCCTTCCTAACTGCCCTCCTACAACCCTGAGCGACTGCAGAATAGTCATCCCTGGTGATGTCCCCTTCTTTCCATTGGGTATAAGCCTCCTTTTTAGCAAGGAGACATTCCCGGATGCTTTTGGTGAGCCATGGAGGCTTGTGTGCTCTCCTGCTCCCTTTGATCCTCGTTGGGATTACCTTCCTTTGGGCTTGGAGGATCGCCTCCTTAAGGAGCGACCACTGTCCTTGGACATCTGGCTCCCCTCCCCTCTGGGACCTCAGCACATCCCCAACTATCCTCCTTAGCTCGTCGAAGTTTGCCCTCCTAAAGTCTAGGGCTGCTGCCTTACTGCATGCCTTTGCCACCTTGTGCTGGATGGTAAATTCCAGCAGGCAATGATCGCTGTCGCCCAGGTGGTTGAGCACCCGCAGCCCCCTCACCAGGTCATCACCCATGGCCAGCACTACGTCCAACAAGGCATCTCCCCTGGTGGGGCTGTGCACCTCCTGGGTTAGATGGAGGTTCTGCACTCTGTTTAAGAACCTACGTGAGCGGTCAGATCTGGCTGACTGCTGCTCCCAGCAGATATCCGGGAAGTTCCGGTCCACCATGACTACCACATCTTTAGCCTTCACTACCTCTGTGAGCTGACCTAAGAATTCCTGGTCAAGCTCTTCTCCCTGGTTGGGAGGTCTGTAGTAGACCCCCACCGTTAAGTCTCTCTCCCCTCAACTGCCTTGTACTGTAACCCAAAGTACCTCACAGTGCTGCTCCTCTGACTCCTTGCTAATTGATGAGGATGTGTATTCCTCCTTGATATAGAGTGCCATGCCTCTGCCTCTCCTTCCTATCCTGTCCCTCCTGTACAACCTATAGCCCTTGACATTCACCGCCCAGTCATGCATAGAGTCCCACCACATTTCCGTGATCCCCACTATGTCCGGGCTGGTGTCAGCCATCAGGAGGGTGAGTTCCTCCTGCTTGTTTCCCATTCTACGAGCGTTTGTGTGGAGGCATTTGAGGCCTCCTGTGGATGTGTGTACTGTCCCCTTAGTCCCAGCATTGCCTTGGCCCCCATTGCTTACTGTTTCGCTCGTTGGTTTGGGCTGGGCTGTAGTTATGGGTGTTGTTTGGTCTGGCAGTCTGATGTTTCCTCTGCCCTCATCTTCCCCTTCCCCCGACAAGCCTAGTTCAAAGCCTGCCGGAGGAGGTCCGCCAACCTAGAAGAGAATTCCTTATGATGGAAGAGGAGATACTGAGCATAAGGCAGGTGATTATGCGCCCTCCATGCCTCTTTACCCATGGGTGGGGGGGAGAAAATGCCCACCTCCTAGTTCAAGCTCCTCCTTAGGTCCCTCTGTTCCCAAGGAGAAGAGATATGTACCCTTCTGCTTTACATACTACCCTTACTGAACTTGTATTACTTCCTTCTCCTGGTTGCTGGCCACAAGTACTGCTGAGGCTTCTCTTCTGTGTACTACTTTAATTGTGGAGGCTTTCTTCACAGGCTTTGGCCCAAGCATCAGCTCGAGTATGGTAAGAGTTGTACATGTTCTGCAGATCCATTTCATATTATTCTAGCCCTCCTCCTGGTTGCTAGCTCTGTTTGCTAATAAACATATTATGGAATTGTAATTAGAGGATTGTTGCTGGCCACAAATGCGGAGGCTTTCTTCTTGGTTGCTAGCCAAGACCTCTGGCAAATTCTCTTCTGAGGGTTCTTCTCCTTATTTGCCCACTGCTGCCTTACGCCACTCTGTTGCACCCTTATAACTTCTGAATCATGGCTGGCCACAAATGAAGCTGTGCTCCTGAGCTATGACCACTGCAGTGGCAGAAGCTGAGGCTTCTTCACTGGCTTTGGCCCGAGCATCAGCTTGATTTGCAAAGTTTTGCAGGCCTATTTCATAGTCTTCTTTCCCTCCTCCTGGTTACTGGCCACGTCTCAGCAAATTCAGATTGGGGTAAATGTCTTCTGATTGGGGGAAGGCTTCTTGCTGGGGAAAACCCTCCTCCCTGCCTTTCATAGTCTTTTCACCTTCCTTCTGGTTAGCTATGACCACTGCAGTGGCAGAAGCTGAGGCCTCTTCATTGGCTTTGGCCTGAATATCAGCTCAATTTGCAAAGTTCTGCCCATTTCATAGTCGTCTTGCCCTCCCCCTGGTTACTTGCATCAGCATAAGCTGGGCAGGTTCTGCAAGCTCATTTCATTCATTTCTACAAGGGGCTCGGGGTGCAAGTGGGGCCTTCCACTAAGGAAGCTGAGGCTTGAGTTTCTTTTCTGAATTGCAGAGGCTTTCTTTTTGGTTGCTGGCCAAGACCTCTGGGGTCTGGGTATTAGGCTCTTTGCCCCACTTGCCCACCTTTGCCATACAGCTCTCCGTTGAACTCTTGTAACTTTGGAATCCTTGCTGGGCATAAAGCAAGCTGTGCTTGGGAGCTACGACCATTGCAGTGGGAGAAGCTGGGGCTTGAGTTTCTTTTCTGAATTGCAGAGGCTTTCTTCTTGGGTGTTGGCCAAGACCTCCAGGGTAGTAGGATCAGGCCTGAGGGCTTTTTGCCATACTTGCCCGCCTCTGCCTTAGACCTCTCCATTGCACCCTACTAACTTTTGAATCATTGCTGGCCACAAAGTAAGCTGAGCTTTCTTCACTGGCTTTGGCCCGAGCATCAGCTCGATTTGCACAAGGTCTGCAGGCCCATTTCATAGACTACTTGCCCTCTTCCTGGTTACTGGCCATGTCCCAGCAAATTTGGACTGGGGTACGTGTCTTCTGACACTTACCTACTACTCTGTCTCCTTGAGGCTTATGTCTCCACGAGTTTCTTCTCTGACTTGTGGAAGGAAGGAAGATTTTACATAAATAAAGATAACAGAAAATAGTTTAAATAACAAAATGTAGTTTAAATAGATAAGGATAACAGAAAGTAGAAAGTTCCCCCCACCACATGAGGGGGCCCCTCCCTCCCTACTTATGCTTTGTGGGCAGCAGAGATTACAAAGTTACAATGCAACAGATTAGCATGGCCCCACTCAGCCAGCCAGCTGAGTTGGGCCATACATCTCCATCTGAGAAGTGACTGTGCTTGGGGGCCCCCACCTGAGGGGGCCCTTTTGGGACCATGCTTGGGCCTCCCCTCCCCCCCGACCCAGATGTCTTCCTGCTGGGACATGTTAAGTAACCAGGAAGGGGGTGCAGGATGCCTCCCTCCCTCCCCCCCATCCCACCCACCCATGGCCTGACTCAGCCAGCCAGTTTAGTTGAGTTATACATCTCTACCTGAGGGGGCCCCCACCTGAGGGGGACCCTCCCTCCCTAATTAAGCTTTGTGGGTGGGTTTGTTTAGTATTCTTTCTTACAAGAAGTGTTGGCTGCACTCTAGCACTGGACAACCATTTGACTTCCCTCCATCTGATAACTGTCCACCCTGCAACTTTCCGGTAATGCCATGACTCCATAAAATCACGCGGTCATCATCTGTCCAAAAAGCACCCCCCTCACCTTCCATTGGACATGCTTGCCATATTGACCAAAAATAAAACACTGCTGGGACATGGCCAGTAACGAGGAAGGGCTAGTAACCAGGCTGCTTGCCTGCCTGCCTCCCTCTCACCCTCCCACCATGCACTTCTTCATCCATCCATATTATATCAAGGGATTACTCAAGGGACCTTGGGAGTATATTGTGAATTGGTGTTTTATCCTATTGTATTGCATTTGCTGGCAATGGATGTACTGTGTAAAAAAAAAAAAAAAAAAAAGTATTCAGTTGACTACCAATGACATTGTTGAGTAAAAAGAAATGTCTATACTGTTTTAGCTTTGTGATTTGTGAATTGAATTGATTGCAATTCAATTTATTGTGAAAAAAATTAAGATGAGGAACAAAAAATTCTGATTTGTACTTGCTCCTGCTTGATTTCAGGGCATGGTTTGCAGCTGGCCAGGGAAAGGAGTGCAGTAGCTTTGCAGGCTGGACACAAACCTGGTTAGGGCCTGTATTTCAGATTGTTTGGCCTCCTCTCCAGACACATCAGTAATATGTCTGGGGATCCTCATGTGCTGCATAACACTTCTGGCCACTCTATAGGGAGCAGAGTGCTTTCTGAAACCCTGGCCTTGGCTAACTAGCAGCTCCCTGCTTAGCTGAGACCCATCTTATAAGGACATGCCCAATACCAGTGTAGGAGAAGGACGTGTTACAAATGTCTTGAATTTGGATGAAAAGAAGTTCTCCTACAATGATGCTTTCTTTGAATAGAGTTCATTCTGCAGAGGTCTAGAGGTAGCTGAAGAGATTACCCTGGGCTGCTTCGGGAGTGCTGTTCTTTATTTCCTTCTTACCTTCTCCCTGTCCTTTGAAAAGACTGAGAGGAGAGAGATAGGGCAAGGGAGGACAAAGCAATCCTGAACAAAATCTGATGAGGTCTCTCCGGGTGGGGGGAGCTGGTTCCAGTAGACTTGGGTGGGGGGGGCGCTGTCTGCAAACCTGGCTCCAAAAGATGCAGCATGCAGGGTTTTGTAAAGAAAACATTGCGTTGCAAATATTGAAAAAAATTTTTGTTTGCATCACACCTCCCATAATAGTACAGCCTTCAAAGAAAAAACTCAGAAAAAAAGAAGCTGTTTTGGAGCTGCAGCAGCAGACATTAACCCCAACCCTCCACCCCCGTCAGTGATCATGATATGAAATGCATTATAATGCATTAAAGACTTACTAAAGTCTTTAAAGACTTGCTAAAGGCTAAAGACTAAAGGATCTGGAAAGTTCATACATGGAGAAGTTTTGCAGATTGCTTGCTTGCTGCTGGGGGTGGGTGGGGTTGTGTAGTCTTTTTTCTTACAAGACATGCTGGCTGCACCACACCTTAAAAAACCCCTTGAAGATATTTCACTCTACTCTCCTCTTCACTATATTCATTCATTACTGAGCTGTGGGCTGGTTGCCGCCCCCAACAAGTTCCACCTGTTAAAGTTTTCTGCAAGGAGGGGGAGAAAGGAAGAGGAGAGAGGTTTGGTGCACAGTCAAAAAAACGAACTTTTGCCCCACTGCCCCCCCCACATGCATACAAGGTCAGTGGGATATATTACCTAAATATCACCCAAGATGCTGCGTATCCTGGGTGTTGGTCTGGCAGGCAGTGCTCTGCCCCTGGACTTTTGGTCATGCTTCTGAAATGGAATGCAAATGAAGTTCAGAAAGTTTGCAATATTGAAAGAAGTCATGTAACCACTCACTCCAAAGTTTCAAAGTACTTGCGAAAAACTTACCATTATGGTGATGCTGTTAGGAATATTATTAAAAATGCATTATCAATAAGTCTTGTTAAAACAGCGCAGCTGTCAGCCCTCCCTGGTGAGAGAACTAGGAGAGCTACTGAGAGCTCTTTGTATTAAGGTATCACTCTCTCTTTGTTTTGCAAAGTTACTATCTCTTTGTTACAGTAAAGCATATACTCCTCAGCTTTTCTCATGCAGATAAGAGTAAATTGCAATTCTAGCCTTGAAGCAAGGAAAATTCAAACTTTTGTAACCTCAGGTACTTTCTACCCATGCGCAATGAATTAATACATATAAGCCTATCCGCCCCGCATACTTAAGTAGTTAATTATAATACACATGCGACGTATGATTTGACGTATTCACATACATGTTTGTATGAATCGGAAATGAGTTGTAAAAGTTCCTCCTTCTGCACACGTGGTCAGGAGAGAGGGGATAAAGCCAGCTGGGCAGCTTCCCTTGGGGGCAGCAGAGTGTTTGATCTTTTGTCTCTCTCTCTGACCCTATTTGCAAATATATACCTTTTGTGTTGCTAATAGAGTGTGTCTGTGGCTGAAGGTTTTTTTCGCCTCCCAAGAAACGAACTGCGATTTTTACATCAATAATTGGCGCCCAACGTGGGGCTTCTCGAGGACTACCCCGGAATTCAGTGACGGAGCGCCTCCGGTACCAGGGGAAGTGCGCACCGAGCCGACTTTGGACTCGCCCCTGGAATTTGAGGTTTAAGTCAGAATATCCAGGAAGTTAAAGGAAGTATCCCATGTAAATTCTGAGTTTCTGGAGAGGCAGACACACTTTGGAATTTGGATCGAGATCTCTGGGGTATCTGAGTGAGTATACGAATTCCCTTTGCCCAATCTGGTGTACGGATCTAAACAAAGGATGTGTAAGTTTGCTGAGAAATTCTAGGCTCAGCTTTCATTGTAAATCATCTGTTGTTGAGATCTTTTTGGTATTTGGTGTGCCTTGGGCGCATTTTTGTGGGCAAATGGGTACGAGTCGCTCTCGTGTAGAAAACAATATTGATACCCCTCTAAAAGTCTTATTACGTCATTTTAATAAATTTTCAAAGCCGGCCGATTATGGAATAAAAATGAAAAAAGGTGATTTAACTAAGTTTTGTCAACTCGAGTGGCCAACATTTGGGGTCCACTGGACCCCGAAAGGATCCTTTGTGCTAAAAGAAGTGATAGCTATCCATGAAATTGTTATGCAGAATGGGTATTGGAATCAGTTTCCTTATATTGATTGTTGGTTGTGGGTGGTTCAAAATCAGCCACCTTGGATTAAGAATTACTTAGTAAAGTCTCATGTGATGCTTGTTAAGAAAAAGACTCGGGGGGGGGAGGGGGCGCCTGTACTTCCTGAGTCTAATGGGGGGGGGATTCTGAATTGGCTGAGTACCGGACCCGCGCTCCGGTTGCCCTGTAGGGTAGCGAAGATGAGTCAGATGCTTCCTCGGGGTCCAGTCCTTCTGCACCACCGCCCCCTCCCTTAGAGAGACCACCACCGACGTACCAATGCATACCTAATGAGTTAGAGCGTGAGCCTCAGCCAAGTGCCTCATCTGAATCAGGAAATAAGGGTTATTATTTGCGCAAGCCTGTAGAGTCACAGCCGGTGTTGAACTGTCCGATGCGAGAGGTTATTGGGGAAGGAGGCACTGCAACTTTTGTCTACACCCCATTTAGCACTTCAGATTTATTTAACTGGAAGAATCAGAGCCCCTCTTTTCATGAAGACCCTGGAAAGATGAGGGACCTGTTCCGATCTATTGGGCAGACTCATCGACCCACTTGGGCTGATGTCCAGATGATGCTCCAGACCCTCCTAACCCCGGAGGAGAGGAGATTAGTGTTGGGGACAGCGGAACGTATTGCGGCAGCTAGAGTTGAGTCAAAAGGTGCTGCTAGTCGTACTCTGCGTGATACCTGCCCTGTAGAGGAGCCAAGATGGGATAATCATACTGCAGAGGGCAGAGAGCGAAGTGCACGGTACCTGGGAATTATAGTGGAAGCAATGGGAAAGGCAGTGCCTCGGGTTACCAATCTGTCTAAATTGTATGAGGTGAGACAAGGAAGAGAGGAGGATCCCTCAGCTTTCCTTGGGAGGCTGTATGAGGCGTTTCGCAGATTTTCGGATCTGGATCCAGAAGCCCCGGATAACCAGCGCATGGTAAATCTTATGTTTATTGGTCAATCTGCTGCTGATATCCGTAAGAAGTTACAGAAAACTGAGGGAGGTGCTGGGAAACCGATTTCAGAGCTGGTGGAAATTGCATATAAGGTGTATGGGAATCGTGAGCAAGTGCAGGAGCGCAAGGAGGATAAAAAGGCTCAGCGACAGATGGCAGCACTAGCAGCTGCTATAACTGGAGGGAACCCTGGAAAGGCTGGGATACAGAAGAGGAAGGGAGAAAGAGTGGGAGCAGATGTTTGTGCTTATTGCAAAGAGAAAGGACACTGGAAGAGGGAATGCCCAAAGTTGAAGGAGAAGAGAGAGGGGGAACCGAGAGGTCACCTCATGCGGGCAGAGGAAAAGGGTGAGGATTCAGAATGAAGGGGACAGGGATCTAAGACCACTACCCTTCGGGTTGGAGCCCGAGAAGATCCCATGGTAACCATTAGGGTTAGTGGCAAAAACTTTGAAGCCTTGGTGGATACTGGGGCTACATTTTCAATGATTCCAGAAAAACCCCCCTGTGCAGGAACTAGTGAACAGCATGTACTTGTGGAAGGGATTGAGGGAATGCAAACCCGACTCCCTGTTTGTAAACCACTCCTCACCAAGGTGGGGGACCATTTGCTCGAGCACTCCTTTGTGTATTCTCCAAGTTGCCCGGTTGCACTCCTTGGGCGGGACTTACTCACAAAATTGCAAGCTGAGATCTTTTTCAGAGACGATCAGATGGTGGTCCAGCTACCTGTCAAGCAGAGCTCGAACTATCAGATGGCTCTCCTGGAGGACCGATGCCCTGCAGTAAGTCCAGAAGATCACATGATTGGAGTAGACCCCTCGGTATGGGCTGATGGAACCCCTGCGCGAGCTAAGTTCGTCTCCCCGGTAAGGATTGTACTCAAGGATGGGGAGGGGCCCGTTCGGGTAAAGCAGTACCCACTTAGCCGAGCGGCCAGAGCTGGACTCAAGCTGTTAATAGAGAAATACAAGAGGTACGGATGGCTAGTGGAAGGGTCCTCACCCTATAACACCCCCATCCTTGGAGTGCCAAAGGCAGATGGGGTCTCATACAGACTGGTCCAAGACCTACGAGCTGTAAATAAGAAGGTCCTTTCAGATCATCCTGTAGTCCCGAACCCTCACACGATTTTGACACAAGTACCGGGGGAAGCTAAGATATTTTCAGTGCTAGATTTGAAAGATGCTTTCTTCTCTATTCCCCTTCACCGAGAGAGTCAAAAATTGTTTGCTTTTGAATGGGAGGATCCAGATACTTTCCATAAAGCCCAACTCATGTGGACAGTTCTTCCACAAGGATTTATAGCAGCCCCCATATTTTCGGACTTGCCCTTCAGAAGGACTTGGGGGAATGGAAGGGATCACACCCCGCAGTGACTCTCCTCCAGTATGTGGATGACCTGCTAGTTGCAAGCCCAAACTTGCAGCTCTGCGAGGAAGCCACCAGGTCACTCCTAAACACTCTGGGGAAAAAAGGATATAAAGTCTCTAGAGAGAAAGCCCAAATATGTCAGCCTGAAGTCACATTTTTGAGATATAAGCTCTCAAAAGGAGTCAGAGCCCTGAGTGCAGATCGCATACAGGCGATTCAAGGTCTAACCCCACCTAAGTCACCCAAGGAGCTGTGGGCATTCCTAGGGCTAACCGGGTTCTGTCGACTATGGATACCAGATTACAGTGGGAAGGCTAGACCACTGTATGAATCCCTGACTAAGGAGAGTCTCACTAAATGGAAATGGAATAAAGAAATGCAGCATGCTTTTGATCTGCTAAAGGCAGCATTAACCCAGCCCCCTGCCTTAGCCATCCCAAACAGTAAAAAGCCATATCGACTGTATGTTCATGAGAATCGAGGGGTTGCATCAGGGGTGCTGACACAGCCATCGGGCCTGACCTGGAGACCCGTGGGATATTATTCAAAGGTTTTAGATCCAGTTGCACTCGGGTGGCCAGCCTGTCTTCGGGCTGTGGCAGCCACAGCAGTGGTTGTTGAAGAAGCCCAGAAGATAGTCATGGGTGCGGATATGGAAATACTCACTCCTCATGGAGTTCCCCAGATCCTAGGGACTGAGGGAGGGAAATTTCTTAACCCCTCCAGACAATCACGGTATGAAATATTTTTGCTCTCTAATCCAGGACTTACTTTCAGACATACTACAGCCTTAAACCCTGCAACCTTGCTGCCGGAGCCAGGGCAACCGACGCATGACTGCCTTGAGGTCCTGAATCAGACCACGCAGGTGCGACCTGATCTTGCTGAGGACCCAATTGAAGACCCAGATGTTGAATACTTTGTGGACGGCTCCAGCTCTGTCATCGATGGGAAAAGACGAACAGGATGTGCAGTGGTAACCTTGGATAAGGTAGTATGGAGGGAGTCATTGCTGAGCTCATGGTCGGCACAGGCCGCGGAACTCACTGCGCTCACCCGAGCATTACAGCTGGGGACAGACCAGCGGGTTAATATATACACTGACTCTCGCTATGCTTTTTCTACAGTCCATGCGCACGGACTATTGTGGAAAGAAAGGGGTTTCATTACTGCCTCTGGGAATAAGATTGCTAATGGCCCCCAGATTATCAAACTACTAAAGGCACTCCACCAGCCTAAAGAAGTAGCAGTCATTCATGTGCGGGCCCATGGGAAGGCTGCTGAGAAAAAGCATAAGCTTGGAAATGCAAAGGCTGATGCAGCAGCAAAGGAAGCTGCATTTATTGGGGGAGAAGCGGAAGAGGTATCCAAGCAGGCCATGTCCCATGCCATATGGCCATACGTTCAGGATTTAGTCCCACAGTATTCCCCTGAAGAAGATAAATTTGCACAGAAAGCTTGTGCAGAAAAGAACTCCCAGGGGTGGTGGATAGTACCAGGAGGGAAAGTCATGATACCCAGGCCATTGCTTCGGGAGGTGCTGCAACAGCTCCATGCAAGAACCCATATGGGAGGTTTGGCCATGGGTGATCTAGTGATCCACCAAGCAGTAGCCCCAGGGCTATATGTAAAAGCTCAGCGCATTGCTACCAAGTGCATCACATGCCAGAAAGTAAACCCTCGAAGGAAACCCCCTGTGCCAATGGGAGGTAGACCCTGGGCAGCGTACCCTGGACAGGCATGGCAGATTGATTTTGCCGAGCTCCCACGGTCCGGACATCACGGGTTTTTACTTGTCATGGTAGACCAGATCTCTGGTTGGGTCGAGGCTTGGCCCACCAGGACTGCCACTGCAGCTACAGTAGTGAAGTATTTGTTACAGGAGATCATTCCCCGGTATTCCCTGCCTGAGTCCATCGAGTCGGATCAAGGACAACACTTTGTGCGAAAAGTGGTTCAAGAAGTCGCACAAGCTCTCAAGGTTACTTGGAAACTACACACACCATGGAGACCACAGAGTTCAGGACAAGTGAAACGCATGAATAGGACTTTAAAGACTTTGCTCACCAAAATCTGTATTGAAACACGCCTTAAGTGGCCTCAAGCATTGCCGCTAGCTCTTACTTGCATTCGAAACACTCCCCGACGGGGCCTCAAATTGACCCCATATGAAATTATGTTTGGCAAGCCGCCTCGAGTCTTACCTCCTGGGATGCGAGAGAATGTAACTTTTGAATTAGGTAATAGTGAGCTTCATATGTATGTTATTGCCTTGCAGTCTGTCTTGTTTTCTCTTCACAGGTATGCAGCCTCCTTTCAGCGTCTGCCTTTAGATGTACCGGTACATGACTTCTCCCCGAAAGACTGGGTCTTGGTGCAGCGGTGGAAAAAGGAGCCTTTGACTGAGAGGTGGAGTGGCCCTTTCCAGGTACTTCTAACAACCCACACCGCTGTAAAGATTACTGGCCATGATCGTTGGATACACCATACCCGTGTGAAGCGACATCCACGAGCATTAGAGGACATCAACTCCCGAGACGAATTCACTCTGGAAGCTGAGTCGTCTTCGAAACAAGAAGCCAGCAAGTGGAGCTGTGAACCTACTGGTGATCTCCAAGTGCGCCTGAGACGGCTTAATCAAAGCTCAGAAAATTAGACAAGAAAGTAAAAGGGAAAATATGGTGGGAATCTTAATGTGCCTTGTTGTTATCTGCATAATGAAAGGAGCAGAATTGAGCAGCCTTAACCGCTGGCTCACACCCTCGCTTTCCCAAATTGCTCCCCCAGGGACAAATTTGTATGTTGATATGATGGAAAGAATTGCAAGTACTTTTAATCTTACCAACTGCTGGGCCTGTGGGGGGCTCCAAGAGGCCAGAGAACAGTGGCCTTGGAGGGCTTTTCCTTTGGCCCCAAAATGGTTGGTCAGTGACAAGGCAGATGTTAAGAGTACTGGTCAAGAATGGGATGAAAACCGCAGCTGGGATCTTTCCCAAGTGGCATTAGGAGAGTGCTGTATTAGCAGTAATGGTACGGGGAGAAGTTTGGGACATAGTCAGTGTACATGGACATTGAAATGGGCCCAAATATGCACCAAGTATGCTGATCAATGGAATTCTGCTGTTAGCATCCCAATCTCCCCACAGATGCAACAGACCAAAAAGACAAGAATAGTACCTTTCGATTCTAACCCTACCAGATGTCAGGCATATGAAAAGGCCCGAGGTGAACGATTTACCTATGTCTATAGTTGGAAATGGGTACACCCGAATGGCACGGTGGCAAAGTTTAATACATATTGGAGTGCCTTAAATGACACAAATGAAATAACCAAGTGCGAGTATAGGGATAAAGATGGCATATGGAAATGTCAGTTTAAACGGAGTAACTATTACACTGACCCTTTAGGGCAGACGGGCAACAAATACTATCCCCTTCTTTTCCACAGCCGTGACCCCCTAGCCTTGGGAGGGGAAAACAGGGCCCTGAAAAGACATTATTGGATTTGTGGAAGGAAAGCCTATACAGTACTACTACGAGGGTGGACAGGAACCTGCTATGTTGGAGTAATTGTACCATCTTTCTTTTTGTTACCATCTGAGGTCGGAAATAAGCT
The DNA here is from genome assembly GCF_052110815.1 of Crocodylus siamensis. NCBI lineage: Eukaryota > Metazoa > Chordata > Crocodylia > Crocodylidae > Crocodylus > Crocodylus siamensis. The sequence continues at coordinate 38,200,291 of NC_143402.1, read as the reverse complement.
GGGAGTCTTTTTGTATGATGATTGGAAAAGAGCCAAGAGAAGTATTGATGTAAGTTTGACACAGGGTGGCTCCCAAAAGTGGAAGGAGGATGAGTGGCCTCCTCAGAGGATTATTGCGTATTATGGACCAGCTACATGGGCTAATGATGGAAGTTGGGGTTACCGGACACCAATTTATATGCTAAATAGAATCATCCGGTTGCAGGCCGTCTTGGAAGTAATTACTAACCAGACTGCCACTGCTCTCGAGTTGCTGGCTCGACAAAGTTCCCAGATGAGGGAAGCCATATACCAAAATTGAATGGCTCTAGACTGTTTACTCGCAGAGGATGGCGGAGTCTGTGGAAAGTTTAACCTTTCTAATTGTTGCCTCCAAATAGACGACAACGGAAAAGCAGTCTTAGAGATTGCCAAAGAGATTAGGAAAATAGCCCATGTACCAATACAAACGTGGGAACCCACATGGAGTAAAGACTGGTGGTTTCAATTATTTGGAGGACCCTGGTGGAAAAAAGTAGGATTTGTGCTTTTGTGTGCTCTGACTGGTTTAATTTTTATCCCTTGCCTTATTCCTTGTCTCACTAGATTGATAACCACTACAGTAGAAGGAATGCAGGTCGCAGCAGTTCCTTTGAAAGCACAGACTGTAGCAAAAGTCATGGTCCTCAGAAAAATTCCTCGTAATTATCTTGATATGCCCAAATGAAGTAAAGATCAGAAAGCATCTTGAGGGGGGATATTGTTAGAAATATTATTAAAAATGCATTATCAATAAGTCTTGTTAAAACAGCGCAGCTGTCAGCCCTCCCTGGTGAGAGAACTAGGAGAGCTACTGAGAGCTCTTTGTATTAAGGTATCACTCTCTCTTTGTTTTGCAAAGTTACTATCTCTTTGTTACAGTAAAGCATATACTCCTCAGCTTTTCTCATGCAGATAAGAGTAAATTGCAATTCTAGCCTTGAAGCAAGGAAAATTCAAACTTTTGTAACCTCAGGTACTTTCTACCCATGCGCAATGAATTAATACATATAAGCCTATCCGCCCCGCATACTTAAGTAGTTAATTATAATACACATGCGACGTATGATTTGACGTATTCACATACATGTTTGTATGAATCGGAAATGAGTTGTAAAAGTTCCTCCTTCTGCACACGTGGTCAGGAGAGAGGGGATAAAGCCAGCTGGGCAGCTTCCCTTGGGGGCAGCAGAGTGTTTGATCTTTTGTCTCTCTCTCTGACCCTATTTGCAAATATATACCTTTTGTGTTGCTAATAGAGTGTGTCTGTGGCTGAAGGTTTTTTTCGCCTCCCGAGAAACGAACCGCGATTTTTACATCAATGCTGCAACTGTAGTTGGGAGCTATGTCCACTGCAGTGGCAGCACACGATGGGGTTGCAGGTGCAGGGTACATGGAGGGGGGCAGGAGGACAGGAGGGTACATGGACGGGGGGAGAGGACATACACTATAGGTGGTGGGGTGGGGTGGAAGAATTAAGAGGGGGTAGAAAATTAAGAGATCATTTGTCTCCCCCATTTTAAAATAATAATTGGTCTGAGTAGAGCCATCCCAACCTGAACTACATGCTGTGAGGGAAGAGGGAGGAGTGAGGAGTGAAGGAGGGTAAAAAAGAACACACAGCAGCACCTACTGGCTAAGGGCCAGAACACAGTACCCCCCTCATGGGAAAGGGAATTAATTAGAAGTCTTTGGAATCTCTGGCTCAAACAAATCCACAGTTGGAGCGGTATAACTAGATAGTGTTGCAAATTAACATATCTCTGAGTAGTATTAGTTTAAGGTACTAAATGGACTTCAGAGCGGTGGGAAATCCTGGGTCATGCAAACACAAACGCAGTTGCATTGATTTAAACAGGAAATATTGTTTAGTCTACACATGCTCTTAGGATTTACTTGAATTTTCTCATCATTTGATTATTTCTTGAGCAATTTGTATGACTAAGACTTGGCCTATTGACTACATTGGAGCAGTTCATTACACAGTACTTGATAACTGATTTGAAATATATTGGCAAGTTTTGATTAGACAAGTAGGTCATGTGGCATGTTTCTGTTCTCTGATTGGATGAGTGCATCTCTCAGAATGAGTCCCTGGTGTGAAAACTTGTGGTTAAGCATTCAGAATGTACTTCCTGTTTAAAATTCCCCACAGAGGGCAATACAAGATCCATCCACTGTGTAAGTCCCACTTACGCCTTGGAATGCATTGACTTTGCGTCATTCTTTCAAAATAATTTCACCCAGTGGCAGGGCACTGATGTTGTGGCAGCCACTTTAAGATCAGAGCCAAGCAGCTAGCAGGTGGTTGACTACAGCAGCCATTTTAGATCCCTGGCTGCCTGTATAAATAGATCAGTTCCCTGCTGGCAAGGCAAGTAGCATTGCCTGGTTGCTGGAATATCCTGGAGTTAAAGGAGGAGCTGTAAGGGATATCTAGGAGGCTCCTGGTCCTGAGCATGACCTAAAACTACCCTGCTGGGAGTGGGTGGCCTGGTGGGGCTCTCAGTGGCACAGGAGCACCCAGGAAATGCCAGGCCAGTTACCACCTTGGTGAAAGGTGGGTTGGGGTGCCTTAACCTCAGCTCCCACAACTGGGTGGTTTACCCCCTAGTAGGGGTAGAAGGCAGAGCCAGGAGTGAGAGTGGGGCTAGAGGCTTAGAAGCCTGACTTAGAGTACCCTTGAGTGGTCAGTGCTGGGGCCAGGACCAGAATGGTCAAAAAGGCCAGGGGCCCACCATGAGGGATGCCCAGAGCTGAGGGCTTGGGGTTCCTGACTGGCCTTGGAGGTGAGGCCAGGGCCTATGTGGACAAAGGTCCTGGGGAGGACCACACCCAAGAGGGGAAATGGTTCAGGGAGCTAGGTGGCCTGACTGAAGGTAGGGTATGCTGCTGGAATGGAGGGATCTTAGAGGGGTCCTGGTTGGAGAAGTGTGGGGCCTGTGACTGTAAGAACTATGGATGCCATCTGCGAGGCATGGGCTGTGGTGTAGGGGAGGTATGGAGCCACAGATAGCACCCCCTGGCATCCAGGCATGAAAATGGGCAGCCTCCTGCTTAATCAAGGTCATTAATTAATAACAAGGATGTGGCAGGTGAGAAAGTGGGTGGTTGGCCTAGAACAGGCCAAAGGCAAATCGGCCCCTAGAAGGCCCCCTGTTATACACCACCAATAAATATTCACTGAAAATTCACTCAGTGTTCATTTTTCCATGATCATTCCTGCCAGTAGTCTCATTTGCTGCAATGTATATAGGGCAGGAATTCAGCAAAAACAAATTTCTTTGAACAGTATGTACGGATATGTGCTTGCTGTGTTCTCTCAGCTCTCGCAATACTCTGATCAACAAGAAGCATTACTCTGTTCTATTCTGCAGTGTTCATGTTTTAAGGAACTTAATTTCAGTATATGGTACATCTCTGTTCTAGAATGTACTTTAGTCTGGTTCTATGCACGATGATAAATAAGCAACTCTATTCCTTTTATTTTAGGTATTTTAATTTTTTTTCTCTCTGTTGTTTTTATAGTCCTTATAGGTCTGTGCTTGTTAAAATGAAACACTGGAAGTCCTTATTTATTCCTGGCTTAATATGGGCAGAAACTAGGCATACTTCCTTACAATCCTCTGTCAGTGCAGATCAGTTCTGACTTGCAAGTAATACCCCCTGCTACTAAAGTCTCAAGAGTCATTTCCAATTCCCCAGTATGGATATACATCATTCTAAGCAGACAGAAATTTTATCCGAAGAAGAGGAACTTGCTGGAAAGACCTAGTTGCATGCGTCTTTCCTTTGAAAGATGTGAGCACATTTGATTGAATAGAGGCACACAAGTTAAAGTAGCCTCTCCAGCATCCAAATAAAGCTGGAACCTTTGCAAGTTAAGCAAATGAGATCATTCCCCAGGTCAGTGATAATGCTAAGTATTACTTGTTTTGATAATTCATTTCTAAAGAGTTCATAAATGTCATAAGCAAGTTATAGACACAAACAGTGTGTGCTAGGAATGACATAAGCACAGTGGTAGATGGTGCTATAGCTAGCTGCAAGTCATGATAATTCACTTGTTAGACACTCTGATAGTCTATAGCAGGTCGGTAACTAATTATTAGAGAATCTACTAGTCCTTTATTAAGTATTCGTAAATGGAGCCTTAATATTCTTTTGTTCTACACAGGTTCTTGTCTTCCAGCCCTTCATTAAGTGATGTGACTGTTATTGGTTGTGTGTAACTCATTTTTGTTATGAGATTGGAGATGCTTGGGGCTTTTCTCTGAGGACCACTAACTCACATGTGCTACAAGCAGAAGCTGAAGTCACCTGCATTTTGCAGGTGTCGGACCTAAGCATTTGCAAATATTTTCCCTGGCACCCTTCTAGCTGGAGATCTGCTGCTGACATCTTTCCTGGGATGGCCAGGGCAAGGAGCAGTTCAGAATAATCCATTTTACTCACCAGTTAGTTCATTTGAAATTTCTTTGCAAGTTTTTCAAGTTATCTCCAATGGATCTTGGCTCCTCTGAATCTGTGAAAATACCATCAGGTGATGAGTGTCTCAGTAGAACACCCACACAGAGAAAATTATCCTCCCCAGAAAATGAATCTTAGATAATATAAGAGCTCACCCTCTCCTAAAAAAAAATAATAAAAAAACCCCCAAAATGGTTTCTCTTTTCTCCTGTCTTGCCAAAAGCTTAAGTTAATGGACTGTGTCATGCTGATTGTACAGGTACGGAGCAATAACTTTGCTTTCCTTCCTGGCCACATTTGTACTACATCAGTAGTACAATCCTCCAAGGTAATGCCATGAAATTCTCTTCATGATAACATACCGTGGTTCTTCTAGACGGTGGGCCTATTGAATTTCATGCATGTGTAATACACTTCTTGTCTTTCAGCACCATTATACCAACTGCAGTCACTTTAAGCACTGCCAGATAATCCTAGTTATCAGAATCTGTACAGAGGACAAGAGAAAGGAGCAGATAATGGATGTGCCTTGAGAGCTTATCTATAAAGGCCTCCCTGTACAGCAGACTGTCTGTGTAATATATTACTTTTTAATAATGTAAATATATTAACATTAGAGCAGCCTTCTCAATCTTTAGTGTCTACACATTACATCAGTATTGGAGCAAATGTAATTAGATATCATAAATATGAAAATTACCAGGATATTAACATAGAACCATAAGGTGCTTTTTTTGTCATATGATTGCAAAATTCAGAGTGCACTTAGTAGTTTACTTGTACCATAAGCAAGGATCAAACCTAATGTATCAGGACAGCTCTTGTATGCAGAGTATGTTCACCTGGGAAAACTTAGAGGTAACTTTTAAACCTAAAAACAGGCTAGTTAACATATCTGTAAAGTTGATTAGTATTGTAAATGCTGGCTTGTTCTCAACTGTGCCATTTTCTAATTGGCCCTGTTTACTCCATCAGCTATTCAATGGCTTTGGAAACCATAAAAGTGGCACCCCAGATTATTAGTTTAATCAAAAGTAACTTTATACACCCATATTGGTGCTGTCCAAGTGAGCATGTGACACTGCTGAAACTGTCTGTGGTTTTATATTCCTACTAGGATGTGCTCTTGGTTTTTGGAGCTTTCAAGCCTCTTGATCTTTGAATTACTGCCCAGCAGATCTGAAGGAATGTTGGCCATTTTAAACAAGGTACAGCACCAAACTGACAAGGCAGCCACGGCTTCATGAAGGGTTTTTTTTCTCTTTTTTATTTCTTTATTTATTTCTTTATTTCTTTATTTAATACGTGCAATACAAGCATTTAGAAGTGTTGATAACTATGAATTATGTACATGGCTTTCACAATAAATAATAAAGAGGAAGAGGAGGGATGGACAAAAGAAGAAAACAGCAGTGTACAAGAAGTAATAATTTAGTTACCAAAATATTTTAAGAACTCTTTTCAAACTGCACCATACTTCTCAAAGCCACTATGTTCACTAACCATAGATGTCTCCATAAATATCAGCCATCTCATTGTACCAGATGGCTATTGGTGATGTCCTATCTTTCCAATGCAGTACTACCATTCAGTCTGCATGTCACTACTAGGGCCTTCTGTAAGAGTGAAAACTGAGAAGGATTCACTTTGAATAGGGATGTACCCAAGAACACACCTTTGCCAAAGATAAGTGCTGTGTTCAAAACCATGTTACTCTAGTTACAATGTCTTTCCAAAAGGAATTGATAATAGGGCATGACCAAAACATGTGACCAATTGTCACCTGCACTGTATCACTTCTCTATTTCATGAAGGGTTTAATATACCAAAGCATACTTAGTGACTTGTGAAATATAGGAGGGGCTGGTTGTCCATGATTGCTCAGAGGACTGGACTCAAAGATCCAGTTGGTCCCTTTCAGTCCTGTGGTCCTCTGAGTAATTCACAGTGGCTTTGCTGGGAATAAGGAATGAAACTGAGAAAAATGGATTGTGAGGATGGATCACTGGCAAGGAAGATTGTGGGGTAGTAGGATCACACTTATTTGGGATATTTAGCATTACACTAGTGGGATTACAACCCAAGATGAAAAAAAGTAAGGACAGTCTAATAACTCATTACCAAACGGGCATAGAAATTTCCTTTCAGATTTCTCATCTCTTTGGATGCCCTAAAGTGTGCTCCAGGGCATGTTTTCTGGGTGTGGAATGACGTCTCAGTTTAACAGCTCAGATGGATAAGTAATATGTGTGAGTGTTAAGTGGAAAAATAGCTGTCATAATTGTGTGTAAAAATGTGCACCTAGACATACCTGTCCTGCATTTATAATGCAGAAGACAGGCAGAGTCTACACCCCTCCAGCTAGAAGAACAGAGCCCTGAGACAGAAGGCCTCTTTCCTCTTATCTGAGTATTTTGCTATTCCTGCTGTGTCTGTAAAAATTACAGCACACATGTAATAGTTTCTTAGAGGTTACAGGGAGATTTATCAGGGTATGAGGAACAATAATATAAGACTCTCTTCAGCTCCTCCTAGCAACTGCTGCCTTTGTTCAGCAGACATAGCAGCTCTTAGCATGGCTCTACCTCCAAATTAATTGTAGCACAGAGATGTGCCCACTAATTCAGTATTATCTGGGCCCAGTGTACACCTTCTGTTTTTGCCTACCTGGGCACTCCCGTCCACTAGGAACAGGCTGGTTTTTCCACAGTCCACCTAGCCCATGGATACATAACCAAGGTTCATTAACCCTTTCACATCTCCTTGTATTAATGAGATGCCAACAATGGCTAACACAGGCCTTGGAGATGGTGAGTGTGTCATTTGCTGAGGTCTTGTAAAGGGTATTTTGCTTACATTCCCTTTGAATCCTTTTATTTTCTGGAATTGTTTTTGTTCTGAATTGTCTGATTTTATACGTAATCCTCTTTCACCTTTTACCGTGCCTCCTTTTGTCAATCCCTGTTCTCTAATTCCTTGGATTTTCATCCCCCTTTCTGATTGTTTTCTTGATTTACTCTGTTGTTTTCACATCTCTGCTCAGAGGTCCTTTTTTGTTTTCCCATCTGGCCTCTCATTGCTGGATATTTATTTGTTGTTTTTTCTTTTCCTTCAATCTCCCGCACCTTCTTTCCCAGACATCAGAGGCTCTACTCTGCTGTTAGTCCCTCCTCTCCCTGTCTCTCCTTGTGTCTGTCATTCTCCATCTCTCTCTTCCTCTGCTAGCTGTGCTGTTGCTGTGGTCACACTGCCATGGTAACGTCAAAAGGCACAGTGACTCAATACACTGGACCAAGGAAAAGTCTGCAGTAGTGCATGTATTGCAGCAATGCCTTTATTTTCTCTCTTCATTTTTATGTTCTAATGTTTTATTAGTCATATTGAAAAGATGGACAAACAGTAGGATACCCTCCCCCTCCCCAACTAACGCCAAGGGGAGCTTGGGTAGAGGTAGCAGGCACTAGCCACAGATCCAATCATGCTGGGTGCTGAGTGCCACCCTTTCTAATTAGCCAGGGAGAGCCATAGGGAGCTTGGTACCTTGTAGGAGGTGCTCAGCTACTCTCTGGACTGAGCCCACTATTTTGTAGCAAAGGGAAAAAAACAGACAGCAACATCTTAAGAATCTACAACATAGGAAGGCACAACACTGCTCCTGAGGGGAAACATATGGGGCACTCGGAACACTTTCCCTAGATTGCACATTTATACTTGAAAGTTAACAGTAAAAGAAAACAAACACAACTGCTTCAAACCAAACAAGCTGTAGGGGCTCCTGAGTGGCAACAGATGCTGGAGTGAGAACCAGCTGTGCATTGTGGCAAAGAGGAGGGAGCCCGCCGAGAGAGAGAGAGATGTGAAAAGCATCTACCACCCCGTGTCAAGCATAGCAAAGTTGATACAAGATTTGCTGAGCTCCCATATGCAAAATATGGAGCCTGCTCATTCATTGTGGGATCCCCAGACCTAGACAGTTGGGAAATGGTTGTGTCTATGTGGAGCTTCTTGAGAGTCTGATCCTGTAAGATATTGAAACTTCAACTCTCAGGAATGTTATGGGAATGAAGAGTACACAGCATCTTCAAAGAGGCAAGGTCCTTGTGTCCCAAACCTTCCGTGACCGCTGTAGCAGGGAGGGGGAATCCAGCTGCTGCTTACTTTCCTTTAAAAGAAAATGGTGTATTGTGGTTATTTGTGTTTGGTATCACAGTAACATCTTGAAGCCCCATTTTGTTGGTGCTGTACATATGCAGGAGGGGAAACAAGCAGGGCTGCCCAGCCGTGGAGCAAGGAACAGAACTAAGGTCTTCTCCTTACTAATACACCATCTCTGAACTTCCCTCCACCTTGTGTGGTCTATGCAGACTGCTCTGAATTGCAGCTTCTGGGTTTGAGGGTGTCCAGGGTCTTCTATTTGTTTTCTCCTGCCCAGAAGAAGTTTGCTAAAAGCAGTTGGGGATGGCAGCAGGATGGACAGTGTCATGGTGGAAGGGGCGAGGGTAGATGTATCCTGGAGGCAACACACACATGCAATGTATTTCGTTTTCCCAGTGTCACCCAGATCCTCTGGGAGATGCCATCTTACCCTATGAAATATAATTATTTTGACAAGGTATTAGACTACTTGTGTGTTTTCTCCATAGTCTCATTTTGAAAAGGATAATGATTTTTTAATCTCCCATGGGCCTTGTGGAAACAGGTAGGTCAATTAGGAGCAGACAGGGGACTATCCTAAGTGTAGCTGCCTAGCAGTTTGGGGCCAGGGGGGAGATAAGGAATCTGATTATCTCTCTAGTTAATTACATCAAAGGTGTAATTTTGAACCAGTACGCTAATTCTCTCTGTGCAGGAGATGTTTATATCTGTGTAGACACTCCACGAGTGTTGCTACAGGATTCCTGCCTTTATAGGCTGCCCAGAGTCCCCTGTGTTCTTCTTCCTTTCAGTGTCCTTGCCTCCTGTGTCTTGATGTAAACTCAAGGCTGCTGGGAGGGTAAGGCAAACTTAACGAATGACTTCAGCTTTGGTCATGCTTTATGAATCCCAAGTTCCAAAATTAATGATATTCACATCACATGCCAGTAGTCTCAAATCGTACCCCAGTCTTTATGCTTTGCCTGCTTTGCTGAGCTTTGAGTTCAGACTGTTCCCAGCCACCCCCATTCTGTGGCCTCTCCCTCCCCTTCAGACACAAGCCAGTCCACTGGGGGACAAAAGTGAAAATCACCCAAAATGCCAATGCCTGTTCCTAAGCACAACAACGTCCTGCAGGGGTTCACCTCACCTCTGTGTGGCCTACTCCATGAAGAAAGAAAGCAAAATGGAAAAGTGCATGGAGTATTTAGCCCACTTTCCATGCTAGTCCACAGCCTCATTTTGTTAAGGCTTCTTTCTAGGCTCCCCTTGCTGTGCTTCTGTCCTTGAGGCTCTCAGGACAGGTTCTGTCCTCAGCAGCTCCCCCAGCCAGACTGCTTCTCCCTGGTCTAAGGCTTGAGCTTATGTAGCAGGCTCTGGGTCACCTGGCCCTTCACTTCAACCTCCAGGGTCATTAGGCTTTGTCTGCACCTGTACTCTGTGGCCATCTTGTTTCACATCCTCATCCTGTGTGCAGACTGTGGCAGCACCCAAAGACCTATAGACTCAGACCACATGGTAAAGTAAAGGGAAGGAGTGCATGTGTGTACAGGGGGAGACATGGAGGTGAAAATGAGGAATAAGATGGTGGTGTGCGAGAGGAAGGCAGCTGTGAGAGCAAAGCCTAAACCACCCAGTCTCCCTAGTAATGTGGTTGGGGCCCCATTGCAGTCTCCCAAAGTGACTGCTCAGCAGTTGCTGTGCCATGTTCAGTGGCTGGGGACTAGGGAGGGTCAAGGGAAAGAAAGGATTGGCTGAAGAAAAGGCTGCAATACTGGACTCGGGTAGTTCTCTTTGGTCCTGATGAGGATGCTAAAAGACCAGTGCAGGTACAAATTGTATTAGCTCTCCCATGGATCCTCATGGGCAGGGGTAGATGCCAACGGAGGTGCCAAGGCAGTGAGTGAGGGGAGGTATCCAAGGCCAGATAGGACATGGAATGCATAGGTTTTGTGCAGATGACAGACTTTGTGTAGATTCCCTCAGATCTGCACTGAACTCTGAGGCTCAGGTAGGCTCAAAGGCCTGGGGATTAAGAGGGCAAAAGCAAAGGCGGGGGGGGGGGGGGACTATCACCAAGGAGGAGGAGTACTCAGCCCATGAGTGTAGGAGGGCTATTAGGAAGGCCAAGGCAGAGATGGAACTCAGGCTAGCATCCAGGATTAAAGACAACAAAAAGTCCTTTTTCAAGTACATTAGGAGCAAGAAGAGAGCACCAGGCAATGTAGGGCCCCTGTAAGACTCAGATGGTAACCTTGTGGCTATGCCAGATGAGAGAGCTGATATTTTTAACAGTTTCTTTCCTTCTGTTTTCTTGAACAGGGCCTGGGACATCCCTCCTACCAGAGGTAGGGACAATCTTGGGGATAGCTTTGTCAGGCCTTGGGTCAGCGCAGATGTAGTTAGGGATCTTCTGGAAGAGCTGGACATTTTTAAATCTGCATGTCCAGATGCCTTCCACCCAAGGGTATTGGGAGCTGGCAGGGGTCATCGCGGAGCCCTTGGCCCAGCTGTATAAGCATTCATGGTCATCTGGCCAGGTGCCGGGGGATTGGAAACTAGCTAATGTGGTCCTCATTTTTAAGAAAGGGAGGAAGGAGGACCCAAGTGACTATAGGTCTGTAAGCCTCACCTCGGTCCTCGGGAAGATGTTGGAGAGAATCATCAAGGAGCACATCTGTGGGGGGCCAGCAGGGGAGATTGTGCTCAGGGGCAATCAGCATGGGTTCATCAAAGGCAGGTCCTGCCTGACCAACCTGATTGCCTTTTATGACCAGGTAACTAAATCCTTGGATGATGGTGTTGCCTTGGACGTAGTCTTTCTAGATTTTAAGAAGGCCTTTGACACTGTCTCTCACCCCATTCTCTCTCATTAATAAATTAAGCAAGTGTGGCACTGATGCCTACGCAGTTGGATGGGTAAAAAGCTGGCTGATGGGGTGCACCCAGAGAGTAGTGGTGGACGGGTTGTACTCAACTTGGTGAGATGCTAACAGTGGGGTCCCCCAGAGCTCAGTCATCAGGCCTGCACTGTTCAACATCTTCATCAGCGACTTGAATGAGGGGGTTGAAAACACATTGTCCAAGTTTGTTGATGACACTAAGATGTGGGGCAAGGTGGGCACACTTGAAGGGAGAGGGAGGCTGCAACTAGATTTAGACAGACTACAAAAGTGGGCAGATGAGAATAGGGTGGGGTTCAATGTAGATAAATGCAGGGTGATGCACCTGGGGAGAAGGAATTCACAGCATACATACAGGCTGGGGAGTTCCCCTCTTGAAAGCGCAGAAGCAGAATGGGATTTTGGAGTCATTATTGACTCCAAGATGAACATGAGCTGCCAATGCCAGACCGCAGCCAGCAAGGCCAGTCATACCTTGTCATGCATCCAAAGATGCATCTCAAGCCAGTCCAGAGAGGTGACACTTCCCCTCTATGCGACATTGGTCAGGCCACAATTGGAGTACTGCGTTCAGTACTGGGTGCTGCACTTTAAGAAGGATGTGGCCAGCCTGGAGAGAGTTCAGAGGAGGGCTACCCATTTGATGAGAGGGCAGCAGGACAGGCCCTATGAGGAGAGACTGAGGGATATGAACCTGGTCAGCCTTGGCAAGAGGAGGCTGAGGGGGGAACTGGTGGCTGCCTACAAACTCATCAGGGGAGATCATCAGCAAATATGAAGAGCCCTATTCTCCCCAGCACCACCTGGGGTGACGAGGAACAATGGTAATAAGCTGATGGAGAATAGGTTTAGGTTAGAGATCAGGAGGCAATATTTTACAGTTGAGGTGGCCAGAATCTGGAACCAACTTCCTAGGGAAGTGGTCCTTGCCCCTACCTTGGGTAAATTCAGAAAGAGGTTAGATGTCTGTGGTCTTGTGAACCCAGCATTCATTCCTACCTGTGGCAGGGGGTTAGGCTAGATGATCTGTTCAAATCCCTCCTGACCCTAGCTACTATGAAACTATGACATGCCACTGCCCTTACAGAGGCTGCAGGTGGTTTCTCTGCATACATTTCACCTCATCAGTACACTTTTGTAGCTTTTAATATGGCTGTGAATGGGAGGACAATTTGGGCCAGGGAAGCTAAGATATATTTCTAATGTGTAAAATCCAGACAGAAAAGAACAGAGACAAAAAACAGAGGTTGCCTCCATTCATCATAAAGGAGCAGAAACAGATGCCAGCATCAATCCTGCCCATCCCTAAATACATGCACTCTGTAGTTCACTGTTAATGGAAGAAGGGTGGTTGCTAATGAACCAGGATGCAATTGGAGCCGTAATACAGCATTAGCTAGCTCATATCCATTATCATTAAAGTGACACAGCAAAATGAATGCAATTTTTTTTTTTTTTGCATTTAATAATTAAGATATTTGTAAAAGCTAAGGGAAGATCGTTTACAATATCTAATTTGAAAGACAGGAATCGGTGTTGGTGGGGCAGGATGACTGAGCAGGCAGGAGACATTTCTGCTCCACATCACGTCCCCTGTTGTTTTAGTTCTCATTTTCCCCTGTCACCGTCTAGGGGATACAGTTGTAAGAATGTCAAACAAATCCAACTGACCTCTTCAGTGCCAGACTGAAACATTGACGTACCACCCAGAAGTGGCACTGGGCAGGGACAATGATACGCTGGGTATGTCGTGATGTTTTATGCATTTACTGAGCTCTCATGTTGTAATCCAGTGAATGGGGCTGTGTGAAACTCCCTGTGTTTGGTTTCTGAAATGAAATGATTTGAGGTAAACTGTGAATAATTTTTTAAACAAATTTTCAGCAAATGGAACTGAAAAATCTTTTTTTTTGTACAAGATGATTTTGAGCCCTTTTATTTCTTTTAAGTTGAAAGATATTTCAAAATGAAAAGTTGATTCCAAGTGAAAAATTAAAGGATGACATTTTGAAAGTATTGAAATGAAATGCTTTGATCATTTTGGATATTTTTTTATTAACCATGTGATTGAATTGGTGAAACTGACATGAATTAATGACATATTTCAGTGGTGTTGCATTTACATATTTTACCAAAAAGATTTATGGTTGGAAAAAATGTTCAACTTTTTACTTGAATTAAAATAGAATAGTTAGCAATGTTTGAGCCGAGGAGGAAACCTATCATTTCTTATACTAAATATGTCTTTTAGTAAAAAATTTCCCTACCAGCATAATGCTGAATTGCATTGACATTCTCCCAGAGCCAAATTAAAAAAAAATTTGCTTTGTTAATCACCCCTGTCCCCTTCCTTATTTTTCACACACATGCACACTTGCTCTTGTACTCATGCTCACACACTTAACAGTCGCACATGCAATCATACTAGCACTCACATTCTCTCACACTCATAAACACTCATGATAAATAATAAAAAATGCATTCCAACTGTGATTATTATTTTTTTCTCTATACATGATAGCCTTCCTTCTCCTTGCCTTATCATCCATTCCCTTCCTGGGGTCAGTACTGACCAGTATAAAGTATGACTTCCCTGAAGCAGCTTTTACCTTTTAAGATCCCTTGTCCTTATTCTGTTTTCTTCTTGCCCTAATTTTCTCTTCCTCCTCAATGTAAAATTCTCTCTTGACTCTAATTAGGCTCGTCATGAGCCTGGCAGCCTTGGATTTTTGTTTCCAACTGCCAAGTGCTGAGGAGATCTGCCAGGTTTTGAGAGAGTGGATGTGGCACTATTATTCCACCTAGGATGTTATGAAGTAGCAGAATTTGTGAGATGAGCCTGGGAATGAATTCTCAGCTTTGGCTGCAAAACGGAAGGGTTTGGCACATATGCTCCTTCACATGCTGTCCCCTGAAGGATCAGATCCCTGTAGAAAAAGAATATTGTGGAGGCATTTCATTACATTTACTCTTTTAAATATGTGTGTGTGAAGGAGAGAGGCCCACACTTTAAACTGATTGTATGATCAGCTACTTTCTAAGGTTCTGGTTAGCCATCATGGGGTTGATCTTAGACCTGACTGTTCTCTTTGGGATGAAACCTCAGGACTGGACTATATCTGGACTGCCAACCAACTGGGGGCACTCCCTGTACTTCAGGCTTCCATTCTGGTTCCAGAAAACAACTTGGACTGTTCTAAGTTATTGGCTTCAGCTGCCCTTCATAGAACGTATTAGCAGTCAAGGAAAGCCAGAGAACCATCTCTGAGGCCATGTAACTAATTTCTTAGCAACATCTCAAGGAAACTCCTTTGCTAGCCAGTTCATCAGCCTTTTGTCACTAATATAGCAAAAACTAGACTTAATAGGTCAGATGAGCTGCTTCCTAATGAGGGATATATTCTATTCTATTCTATTAATTATGGTCCTATCCATCATATTTATTATGGTGTTAACCACAATGGAAGGTAAGGTTAGCAGCCTCTTATTTTAAATGCATATTATACTAGACCCAGTATATATCCCTTAGGAAAATAAAAAATGGTCCGCTTTTCCCTTTCTCTATCCTTATATGTTTTTCAAAAAGGACATTATAAACCAAAGTAAGCTTTTTTTTTAAAGAATTCCTTTTTCTTTGTCCTTGCAGAAAGTCTCCTAGTTTCTTCTTTCTGGTCCCTCAGAATAAAATTCCTAGCGGGGGACACCTTGTCAGCTTTTCTTCTTGGGCTAGAACACAATGTTTCAAGTGAAGTTCCTTTTTTAGACACATCTACTTCATCTACAAGAAGATGGGTGGAAAAAAAATCTATTTTTCTTTCCTCTCTTAAAACAACTTTTTTTTTTTAAGTGCCCTTATGGCTTCTTTTAGAAATGATATAACAAATTGTGGAAATCTGGAATGGAGATGGGAGTTTGATTTCTTTAAGACTTTCCTTTCTGCCACTAAGACAAAGAAAGGAATAGTAACATTCAGCAAGCTTCTTAAGCAAAAATCAAAGTTACCATTTGGCTTTTGAACAAGGTGCAAATTAGTGAGTATTTGTTAAAACTCAAGACCGCAATTGTCTGAGAAAAATATTTTCAAAGTGGAGTTTTTCTTTTTATATAAAACCCCCACAAACCTTCCTTTGTTTTAACTTCAAAAGCGAACCGGATTGCAGAGAATGAGAGAGCAAGCTTGGATTTTTCTTTAAAAGAAAGAAACTACCTTACTCAAAATTGTCTTACTCCAGAGGGAATAATTTTCTACTGATTTTTCTTTCTCTCTCTCTTTTAGGCATGGTGGTTTGCCTGGGCTAATTAAATCTCCAGATCTGTTGAAAATTCAGCATGGTTATGAAAACACCTAGCTCTTATCTAAAGAGCTTTTCATCATTAGTTCTCTGTAGCAGTGCACCTTTGGGTGCCTGCCACTTTAAGGGCACAGATGCCTGATGAGGGCAGCCATTTTGGAACACTAGGTGTATAAAGGCTGCAGCTGGCTGCTGCCAGCCCAGGCAGAAATACTGCCTGGCTGAGCAGCATGGAATATCTAGATGTAGGAGCAGGAGGCTCTTGGTCCTGGGCATGACCTAAAACTGCACCCTGCCAGGGAAGGGTGGCCTGATGGGGCTCCTAGTGGTGTGAGAGCCCCCAGGAAAGGCCAGGCCAGTTACCTCCCTGGTGAAAGGTGGGTAGGAGAGCCTTAACCCCAGTCTCCACCATCTGGTGGATAATTTGATAGCTGGGGGAATAGTGGGGGGACAGGTATGCCCATATGTAGGTGCCTGAGACCAGCAGGGATGCAAATCCCGGCGACCCCAGAGGGGGTAATGTGTAGAGCACTGCACAGGGTAGGCCTGAAGTGGGAGTAGGCCTGAAGGACAGTCCCAGGGGCACGCTGAGTAGGGCTGCATGGGAGTAAGCCTGAAGGGCCAGCCCAGTGAGAAGTTGGCTGCAAGCATGAGACAAAGACCTCAGGGTGGGGCATAATGTAGAGTTGCCTGGTGAAGGGCTTGGGGCAGAATTAGCCCAGGGGTTGGCACAATGCCAGACCACGGAGAGTAGGGGAACTTGCAGGAACTGAAGGACTGCATGGTGAGGCCAGTATGTGAGTAGCAAAGCCTGATGGCTCAAGCGGGGCCCCTCAAGGAGGAGCAAGGGCAGTGGCGTGTGGCTCAATAATGGGTGGTGTGCCAGAGACCCTGCTAAGTGGAGGTGGAGTGGAAGAGGCCTCCTGTGAGAGGGGAGGTGGTGTGAATGAGTGGTTGTGTGGAGCCTGGCTTTGGATTAGGTTTGCTCTGGTCTCAGATCAGGGAATAATAATAATCTAGATGCCGTCTCCAAGGCATGGGCTGTGGTGTAGTGGAGGTTTGAAGCTGCAGATAGCATCCCCTAGCATCAGGGCAGGAAATGGGCAGTTTCCTGCATTATACCACCAGTTTATGGGAACAGCAACGTAATGGCAGTTGAGACTGGGTGGACTGCCTCATAGAGGTAGGTGGGCGGGCCAGTATGAGATCCAGCCCCAAGCATGTCCCCTGTCAGTCTCAAAGTGCTTTACCAAAGAGATTAGTGTAATGAAACAGGGAAACTGAGGCACAGGAAGGTAAATCAATCTAGAGAAGATCATCCAGCAGGTCAGTGGCTAAGTCAGGAATAGGACTGATTCTTTGGCCACTCTGCATCCTACTTGTACTTATACAGGATCCAGTCCTACAAAGACTGTAGGCCTGTTATTCTGTTCCTCTACATCTTGTACAGTCACTTACAACAGTACAAAATGAGTGCAAATTTGGTTTAAAATGCTACAGAATCAAAATGATGGCATTTTGCACTCATTTTGCACTGGTGTAAAAGACAGCACCAGTTGAAACGCAAAATATCAGCAGGGATATAGGTGTGTCTAAATCTTTGGTGGTCGTGCCTGTATCCTGTCTCTGTGACTGGGGGGGGGGGGTCCAGGTGCCATAGTATTAAATATTATTATCATCATTAATAGTAGTGGTTGCAGTTTTATTGTCAAAGATGTGACGTAAATTGTTGTTATACCATCATTTTGGGTTTACTGCAGTGATTAATGTCTTGATAATGTGAGTAGAAAGAGGTTAAAGGGTTTTCAACAGTTCATCGAAGACAGTTGTATATAGTTTAGTTTTGTTCATCTTTATTAATGCCAACTCTTATTTGTACCTGTGTCATTTACTGTTAGAAGTGTCTTTGGTTATGGTGAAAGAGTTTACACTGAAATCCTTGTTCAGACTTTAAAAATGTGAATTTCTATATTGGATCAGAATGCCAATTCATCTAGTATCCTGTCTTGAGAGCAGCCAGTGCCAAATGCTTCAAAGGAGATTGTATAGCATCATAATATATCTAATTGGTGCAAAGTCTTCCTCCTAGTGCCAGCTGGTAATCATTAGCTATGTGGCCCGAAGCATGAAATTTGACGAAAATAACAATGCTTGGTGCTTTCAATCAGAAAACACAAATATCAGAGATTTTAAACACTGTTTTATGTGAAATATGGAATTATTGCCCCCTGCTGACTGATGGCAGATATCTGAGATCTGCTAGTTTGGTTTTCCTCTGGGGCAGAAGAATGGTTCAGTGATTAGAGCTTCAACCAAACCTGGATATAACTTTATGCTCTACAGTCACTGACAGATATTAAATTAAACACATCAGATCTTACAGTGCCCAGTCCCAACAGCCACGTTTTTGCCATGGCGCACACTCATGGCAGGAAGTGTCATTGTAGGATCAAGCAGTAGATTCCATTGTGTCATGTTGCCTGTGCAGAGGAAGCCCAAGGTCATGATCCTAGGCTTTCCCTGCACCAGCAAGCTTGACTCCCTCCTTTACCCCAACTGGGAGTTCTGATCAGCTCATTAGGGCCCCTAGCTGGGGAGCACAGGGAAGTCTTTGGCTGGGATAGGCACTCCCAGGTGGGGGAGCATATCAGCTGACTGGAGCTCCCAAGTCGGGGAGTGCACCATGCACTCCCACAGCTGGGAGTCCCCAGTCAGCTGGCCAGATCTTGCAGCTTCTGGAGCACACAGAAGTCTTGAAGGGCTCCAGTATGCTCCCAAGGCTGGGAACACTGGCCCCATGTTCATTTAAAGGTATGATAGGCCTCATGTTCATTTAAAGGCATAACTAAATCATTGTGTGGCCAGGTGGCTACTTAAGACATGATTTAACAGTTAAACACATCTTAAGTGTAACTTCCGTCAGAGGCTTGCCACATACTTCTTGTGTAACCTTGAGTGAGTTACTTTGTCTCTCTGTGACTCAGTTCTTGTCTTTTATATGGGAATAGTAGTACTGCTGTATCCCACAAGGGTGTTATGAGGTTAAATAGATTAAAAATTGTGAGCTGTAAAGCTTCTTAGGCAGTGTAGATAAGACCTATGTTTTAAAGCATCACTTGGAGACATCTTCTTTAGCAGTGTTGATATTCCCATTTTACAGGTGTAGAAACTCAGGTGCGGAGAAGTTAGAGGGTCAGTTGCATCTGGCGCAAGAATAAAAGTTGTAGACCCATATAGGAAGAAGAACATATTGTTCACTCTTTGAAAGTAATTCTACAGCTGTGCACCTCCTAATTTCCAGGAGTCCCCATTCCTTAATAAAATTGACTTCACTCTGGAGGTTCCATTAATGCAGAATTACATCACTCCTAGCATAGGCTAAGCATAATGCTTTCATGGGGTCACATAGCAAGTCACTGTGAAAGACACTATTAGAACGCATCTTGTCTCATGCCCAGCACTATGGTTAAAACACTGGACCTGCTGTTTGCACGTTAGTAGCTTCTTAATTTCTTCCTAACTTGTGGAACAGCAGATGCTATTCTTGTAACTGTATAATGCCTTTTGGAAAGTGAGTAAGCTTTTTTACCTCAGTAACCTACAGCGGAGAGTCCTACAGGCTAATTACATGTTTCATTTCAAATCCTTTAATTTTTGGTAGTTCAAATAGATAACTATGTTTTTCTCCCACATCTTTGATTCAGATGGATGATTTGCTGCATTAATAAATACATGGGGGAGGGGGTCTAAAAATGAGCTATATTTGTGCTTCTAAAGTAATCCTTTCCCTACTGTGTTTTGTTTTCTGTGAATTCTTGCATCTATTTCCAAATTATCTTGAAGTGAACGTTATTGACCTTTGTCCAGGAATCTTGCTTCATTAATTACCCTATAATAAGCTTACTTCTTGTCCTATTTGATTTACAACTTTAAGCTTTGCCTGGTGTCAACCTATAGCTGGAAATATCTTGTCTTTATACTGAATTGTGTATAAAAAAGAGAAGACCAGGTTAAACCCTGATTATGTTTACAAAGTGTTATGTTGTGATTCTCTTCAGTATTGAGTCTGCTCAGTATCGAGAAGCAAGAGGATTCAGGGAGTGTTCTTTTGAGGTGATTTTTTGGGATGGTCTTGCACAACAAACTATCAGCATAGGAATTACTGCACTGAATCAAATGGGGGCCCAGTCTAGTCCATACCAGCTGCTGTGGGGAAAGGTATAAGAATCCCCATAGTGAACAATTATGGGTTAACCTGCCCATAGCGGAATTTTCTTTACCCTATCATTTAGTGATAATTATCTGCGGTCTTCTTTCTCCTGGCCAGATGGAGAAACTCATTAAGATCCAAGTCCTGTAAACCAGACACCAAAGCAAATATTGTTTTTTGGGACTGGTATTTTGCCATCAGCCAGGTCCTATTCTGCCCATTTTGTAAACTTCCCAAGTCCCTCAGGGGAATGCTCTTGTGCCTCAATTATTTTTGTTGAAACAGACTTCTTATAATGTCTGCTTATAATTTCTCACTAGAACTAACAGCAGTTTCAGCTGCTAATATATATAATGTGAAACCAACATATTTTCAGCTTCGGGGCAGTTCTTCTTAGATTGTAAGATTCCTGGCATTTCACCTGAAATTTTTGGGGGGTGTGTATGTACATATACCACTGCAAAAATTTCAGGTGAAATACTAGGAATCTTTACTAGGAATCTTACAGTCTAGGAGGAACTGCCCTGAAGTTGAAAATATGTTTGTTTTACATTACATACTGAATGTTGGCAAAGATTGAATTGCAGTACTTACGGCCCTGGAAAAAAATGGCAGTCAGCTTTTTGCCTTTGACATTCATGATTCCTTTGCATGGGTGATTGGAGAGAAGGGGATAGAACTCATTGTTTGACTGATTTGATAACTTTCATATGCAGGTTTTTAGGAGGCTTATCATTCTGGTGTCTGATTGCTTCACAAATGCTAACAGATGTGTCCTATAATGCTCCTGTAAGGTAGAGAGAAATTATCCCTGGTTCACAGATAAGCATGATCCATTTGGATGAAATTCTCGCCCTATGTTTTGGGAAGGGGGAGGGGAGGAGTCAGATTACGTACTATAATGATCCCAGCTGAACTTAAATTCTACCTTTGAATCCATGACATTTGTAATACAGCTAGTCAAAAAATGAAATATTTGCAAAAGTCATCAGACCCAACCTGTGGGTTTTAAAGAAAATACCCTTTTTCTTATGATACTTTCTCTTTTTAGTTTTAATGAAAACATTATTGTATATATAGAGAGAGTCTGTTCAGAGCATCTGATGAAGTAGGCTGTAGCTTATGAAAGATCACACCTCTGAACAAATTAGTCAATACAGTGCTACACTGCCCTTCCCTTCCTTCTGCCATTATTAAAATTGATACATTAGTTCTCTATAAAAATGTGGATAAATTTAAAAAAGATCCAGCATTTTGACATTTTTGTTTTTATGGGGATGTTTTTAAAATTGACTAACATTTTTTGTTCAAAAAAGTTCTATCGGCTTTTGTCAAAAGTCTTTTTGTTGAAATGGCTTTGTGCCAATCTCTGAAGGCTTGGGGGGGAAAAAGCAAGCTATTGAGATGAAAAAGGAGTTGAACACTTATTGTGCATCAGCTGGTCTGTTGTAACAGCTTGTGTGCATTTCTTATCCTGTGGTAAAAGACAGCAAGCCAAACTACTGGAACAGGGGTGGGGTGTACCAGGTCAGGTCTGTGGTGTGGGTCCCCACTGATCTGCTCCTGCTGGGGTGAGTCTGGAGTAGGGCTGGGGCTGTGTGCTATTGTAGTGCCTCCCTGCCATGCCCAGGGTGTCCAGGTTCTGTGCTGCTGCAGGGCCGGGGCAGGTGGCAGGTGCTGACTAGCTTGGGGGGGGCTCCCATGCACACCCCACCATACCCACAATCACACACTCCACAAACACAGCATACACCCCAGCACATACACCCCAGCACACCTCTGGGGAGAGCTCTGCTCACTGCTCTCTACCCCCCCCCACACCCTCATACACCACACCCCCAGCCATCCTCTCACTGCACACACCCCACAAACACCATACCCCCACAGCCCACACATACAACAGCCCCCCACAAATCCTATGCCCCCCTAGACCTACCCACACCCCTGCAATATATAAGAGTAAGACTTTATTTTGAGCTAGTATGCAATCACCTCCATATACACAACACAAACACACACAAATCAGGACAAAGATATTTATTTTACAGTAAAATTAAAGTATGTTATTTTGGATGTTTGATTTTTGGAATATAATTTTTCTTTTTTCCCCAGGTCCAAAATGGGGAACCCCCCCTTCCCAAATGGAATACTTCTGGGGTGAGGGAAGGGACTTTTGGTGGCAAAGGTCAGGGGTTAGGGGGTGGGACTTCTGATCCCAAGATGGTGGCCAGGGGCTGGCACCTATCAAGGGGTGGGGCTACACTTGCAGTCATAGACAGCTCGTCAGAACCCATTAAATGGCCTCCACCCAAAATAATTGCCTGCCCCTGGGGAACAGTGTCTTCACAGACAGGCTTGCTAACCTAGTGAGGGGGTCTTGCACTGCACTAAAGGTGTACCTGCTCCTTTAAGGGCAGAAACTGCCTAGATAGAGGGCCCTAGGATGCAGACAGAACCTCACAGGTGCAGGTTGCTGTGGCAGCAGGCTAATGAGGGAATTTGCTAGCACCTACACCCGGTCAGCTGAACAAGAAGACAGGGCTCTGGGCACAGATAAGTTCCAGGACTGGGACTGGAGGCTGTTAATTCCCTGGCAGCTGCTGAGAGAAGGAGCTCCTGCAGAGAAGAACTGCCCAGAGATGCTGTGCCTGCCTGATGTGCTGCTAACAGGACTAACGGGGCTCCAGGAGCTCATCAGATACCCTGGGCTGCAAGGCACTTAATGCTCAGGGAGAAGTTTTCCTCTTTTAAAGAGACAGAGTGCACCCTGCACTGTTTTATTATGTAATAGCCCAGGGGCTCATATTTTGGTGGTTGTTTGTACTCCAGTGGACTGGACTGAGGCTATTGGGGAGGAGGAGGCCTCATTGGGGCACTCTACCATGTAGAGCACCAGTGTCAGGGAAGAACTGGTGGGGAATGTACTAGTAGATGGCAACTTGTGCAGCAGTGACCACAACCTGATTGGGCTCAGGATCCCAAGGAAAGGAAGGATGGAGAGCAGCAGAGTAAGGACCCTGGACTTCAGAAAACCAGACTTTTACTTGGGGAACTCATGGGCGAGGAGACCAGGAGAGCTGGCTTTACTTTAAAGGAATCAAAACTCATGGCAGAGGTGATATCTTTTATTAGACCAACTAGGTATTTGCAAAAAAATATATATTTGCAGGCTTTCTGGCACATGCACCCTTCATCAGACATAGGAAATGGTAAAGATTGTAAAAGTTCTCCTAGGTAGAAATTAAAATTTATATTTCAAAGGAGAGCTGCAAGTATGGTAAAGTCTCCTGTTTGGAACAGTTCATTTTGTGCAGATCAGGCTCAGAGAAAAGTTGGAAAAGTCTTTTTACCTCAAAGTTGTCTGGTGCTAAGCATGATGTAGAATCATATTTCTTTCTGGTTATGATGTTTCATATTTTATAGAAGAGTGTAAAGATGGAATGCTCTTGTGGGTAGGAATCTCTTTGTGGAAAGGTATTTTTGTGCTCTGGATATTTGGCTTACTTTAAAGATGCCTAACCAAGAGTGCAGGAATAAAGTCCTGATGTGCAGGAGGACTAGCAAATGTGGCAGAAGACCAGCTTGGCTTACCAGAGAACTCTTCAATAAACTAAATCGCAAAAAAGGGAACTTATAAGAAGTGGAAGCTTGGTGAAACAACCGAGGAGCAGTGTGAGTATTGCTCAAGCATGCAGGGATGAAGTCAGGAAGGCCAAAGCACAATTGGAGTTGCAGCTATCAAGGGAAATGAAGGGTTTTTACAAGTATGCCAGTAAAAAGAGGAGGATCAGGGAAAGTGTGGGTCCCTTACTGAATGGGGGAGTCAATCTAGTGACAGAGGATGCAGAAAAGGCTGAGATACTCAATACCTTTTTCACTTCAGTCTTTATAGGCAAGGTCAGCTCCCAGACTACTGCACTGGGCAGCACCATTTGGGAAGGAGGTAAGCAGCCCACATAGATTCATAGATTGAAGGCTGGAAGGGACCTTGGAAAATTATTGGGTCCAGTTCCCTGCACCAAGCAGGAAAGATAGCTGGGGTTAGGTGACCCCAGCAAGGTGCCCCTCCAGTCTCCTCTTGAAGATTTCCAGGGTAGGCAATTGTACCACCTCTGAAGGGAGCTTATTCCACAGTCTGGATACCTTAGTTGTGAGGTAGTTTACCCTAATATTGAGCCTGAAATAGTCTTCCAGATGTTTGTGACCATTACTCCTACTTTTCCCCAAGGGTGTCCTGGTGAACAGTCATTCACTGAGCTCTTGATGTATCCCTTTGATGTAGCAGTAAGCTGCTACCAAATCCCCTCTCAGCCTTCTCTTTCTCAGGTTAAAGAGTCCCAGATCCCTCAGCCTTTCCTTGTATGGCTTGTCACGCAAGTCTCTGATCATACGGTTGGCCCTTCTCTGGACTCTCTCCAGCTTCACCACATCCTTGTTAAAGTATGGCATCCAGAACTGGATGCAGTACTCCAGCTGTGGTCTTACCAGTGCCGAGTAGAGTGGAAGAATCACTTCCTTGGTTTTACGTGAGATGCATCGATGGATGCATGCCAGGATATTGTTAACCCTGCTGCCTACAGAGTTACACTGCTGGCTCATGTTCATACTGTTGTCAGTTATTACCCCCAGGTCCCTTTTAGTCAAGGTGCTGGTCAGTTTGGCATTTCCAAACCTGTAGGTGTGCAGGGGATTGTTCATCCTCAACTGGAGCACTTTATATTTCTCAACATTGAACATCATCTTGTTTTGGTCTGCAGCCTATCTTTAAGCATGACCATGCTTCCCCATAACTTGGTGTCATGTATGAACTTGGCCAGTGAGCTCTTCACCCCCCACAGTGGTGAAAGAAGAGGTTTTGGACTACTTAGAAAAGCTAGACATATACAAGTGCACGCAGCCAGATGGGATGCACCTAAGCTGGATGAAGGTGTTGGATGACATGACTGCAGAGTCACTGGCCATCATCTCTGAAAAATCATGGTGACCAGTAGAGGTCCCAGATCACTGGAAAAGTGCAAACATAGTGTCCATATTTAAGGAAGGGGAAAAGGAGGATCCATGGAATTATTGACCAGTCAGCCTCACCTCAGTCCCTAGAAAAATCACGGAGCAGGTCCTCAAGGAATCCATTTCTAATCCTAGATTTAAGCAGGGTTTTTGATACCGTCTCCCACAATATTTTCATGGGCAGGCTAAGGAAGTATGAGCAGGATGAATGGACTGTAAGGTAGATAGAAAACTGGCTGGAGCATTAGGCTCAAAGGGTAGTAATTAGGGCTGTGCAAAATGGTAACATTTTGTTTAGATTTCAGATTTGCCATTTTGAAGGGACAGTGTTTTGTTTTGCTGTTTCAGATCACCGTTCTGTTTTGTTTTGCTGAAACAGTTTCACTGTTTTGACGCGTTTCACCCATAGAATATAATGGGGAATTGTAAAAATGCCTATAACTTTGTCATTTCTTGCCTGATTTGAAATAAAACATAAGGGATGGTAGCCCCTTATGATGCCATGAGGGCTGTCAAGTTTCAAGGAGATAGGTGCAGGGGTTTCTGGGAAACTGCACTTTGTCACAGAGTAGGGTCCCTAGAGATGGCTGTGATACTCCTAGTGCACTGTGATAATGCCAGGTCTGCCAGGCGGGTGTCTTCTCTTCTCATCTGCCACCAAGTCTTGTTAGAAAAGATAATAGATAAGGCTGCCCTCAAGCTTCAGCTCAGTAACAGTCCTAATGGACCCCACTAAACCCTGTTGTAGGTTCTTGGACCCCTTGCTGGGATGCACTCTAAGTGGGTAAGTAGGTGCCTCAAGACTTATGGGCCAAAAGCATGACTCCAGCTATCCCTTAGCATGCCCCATGCCTCGCAGATAGTATATCGATATTGTCCCTGTAATGAGGTCTTGGTCTCACTCTACCTTCTATTGTTGCTGGGCTCTCTATGCCTCTGTTGCTGTGCCCTCACTGGCGCCTCTACATGACATGGTAGTGTGCCCCAGTGAGGGCTGCTTCTTCCCTACAGCCTCATCCCAATCCACCAACTTAAATAACAACAGGTAAACAGCACAGTAGCACTAGCATCTCAGGCACCCAAATTGTCACAGAACCTTTCCTTCCTTTCCTGCAGGAACTTCTTCTCCAGCAACTGCCAGAGAACTCTCCCTGCCAGCCCCAGCTCTGGGGCTTAGATGTGGCCAGTGCCCTGCGTCCTTCCTGTCAGCTGACTGGGGACAGGTGCTAGGGGTGTAGATTGTAGCCATGTTGGTCTAAGGACATGGCACTGGCAGACAAGGTTCTTTGGGTCAATCTGATATCTTTTAGTAGACCAACTGAATAGTTGGAGAAATTCTTCTTTGCAAGCTTTTGGGTTTAAAAACCCTTCATCAGGATGAGGAAGGACCTAGTTGGTGCTTTTCCTGGATGGAAGGAATAGTAAAGAAGCCAGAGGCTGGCATGCAATGCAAGGAAGGAAGCCAGTCAATGAAAATGTAAATTGAGGCATCAGGGAGTGAGAGACAGGTTGGGGTAGCAGGGAAGGGGAATATAGCAGGTAAAAGTGGAGAGGTAGCTGGTGAGTCAGATATAGACTCAATATAGACATTGGAATTATGACACACTACAACCTGCTGGACATCTAGCTCCCCAGGTACCTCTCCACTTGTACCTGCTACAGCCCCAGAGCAGTCTTCCTCCCCTCTTCCCCCTCCCTCTGCAAGCCCTGCTTCAAAACTCAAAACTCTTCAAAATTTTAAAAATGTTTTTAGTTCCTTCATTTTATTTCAAAGCTGTTTCAAAGCCTTGCGTTTCATTTTGGTTTTGGTATTTTGAGCTCAAAATGTGTTGAAACACCTTCAAAATGAAATGTCCACAAAAAATTTGTACAGCCCTATTAGGAATTCATGGCTTAATGTGTAGTTGGCAGCCGGTATCAAGTGGAGTCCCCTAGGGCAGTGGTCTCCAAAGTGGGGTGCGCGCACCCCAGGGGGTGCACGAGATGATCCACTGGGGTGCGGGAAGAAAATATTAGAACTTGTATTTATATTTATATAAATATACATATATTGGGGGTGCATGCTCAAAATTATTTTGCTGATAGGGATGCGCGATTGAAAAAATTTGGAGACCACTGCCCTAGAGGTTGGTCCTGGGGCTGGTTTTGTTTAATAATCTTCATAAATGACCTGCAAGATGGGACAGACTGCACCCTCAGCAAACTTGCAGATGAGACCAAGCTGGGGGGAGTAGCAGATACCCTGGAGGGTAGGGCTAGGATTCAGAGAGACCTAGACCTATTGGAGGATTGTGCCAAAAGGAATCTCATGAGGGTTCAAGAAGGACAAGTGCAAAGTTCTGCACTTAGAATGGAAGAATCCCATGCACCAGTACAGGTTGGGGGCTGACTGGCTGGGCAGCAGCTATGCAGAAAAATACCGGGGGGGGGGGGGTCATAGTAGACAATAAACTGAATATGAGTCGGCAGGGTGTCCTTGTTGCCAAGAAAGCTAATGCCATACTGGGCTGCATTGGTAGACATGTTGCCAGTAGATCAAGGGAAGTGATTATTCTCCTATATTCACACAGGTAATGTGACACGTCTGGAGTACTGTGTTCAGTTTTGGGCCCCCCCACTACAGAAAGGATGTGGACAAATTGGAGGGAGTCCAGCAGAGGGCAACATGGGGGGGCACATGACTTATGAGGAGAGGCAAATGGACCTGAGTTTATTTAGTCTAGAGAAGGGAAGACTGAGAGGATATTTAATAGCAGCTTTCATGTACCTGAAGTGGGGTTTGTAAGAAGAGGGAGCTATACTGTTCTCAGTGGTGGCAGATGACACAACAATGAGTAATGGTCTCAAGTTGCAGCAAGGGAAGTTTAGGTTATACCGGTTTCCCTCGATTTTATGCAGGTTCATTTTGTGTGAATTCACTCTTATGCAATGACCCTCTTGTACCTGAAATTTGTTATATGCAAGGTAAATTCACATATGTATGATTGGCATAGGCCAATCTTATGCGATCAGCATAGGTGCACTCCACCCTCCCCCAAGCAGGTAAGTCTAAGTTTGTGAGGTGAGGGGAAAGGGCTGTGAGTGGCGGGGAGACTTGAGGGGAGGGGAAAGGGCCATGGGGCTGGGCCCCACTCACCCGCCCCTGAAGAGACTGATGCCACCACCGGCTGAGTCTGCAGTGGCCGCCAGCCCCAGCCTGCTCTCGTCTGGCTATAGGTGGCTGCCTGCCCCTCTGCAGCTGCTCTGGGAGTAGCTGATGCAAGTGGCTTGCATCCAATGGGCTGTGCTGTGCCCCAAACCCCCTGGGGCTCCGCTTCCCCCAGGGCACCATGCCCCAAACCCCCTAGCATGATGCAGCTCAGCAGCTGCAAGCAGGCAGCATCCACTGCTCCCAGGGCTGCAGCAGGGGCGGGCAGCCGCCTGCAGCTGGACAAGAGCAGGTTGGGGCCAGTGGTGGCACCAGGCTTTTCCCGGCTCTCAGGGTGAACCATGGGGATGGGATGTGGGCTGCTGCCACCCAAAAACTTGCTGTAGCCCCTCAGCAATAAAATTTGCATTAAATGCTAACTTTAAAGCAAATCCCTATTGTATGAGATTAAAAATAAACAGTCAAGCCTTTTGGCAGTTTCATTTTGTTTTCCTCTTCATTGGTACTAGAACTTCATTGGTACACAATGCTCAGAGAGCTGCTATTCAGTTCTGATACCCAAATTTGCAAAAGATGGTTAATGACTATGAAGTTTCAAACTAAAGGCATTTCAGGAACCCAAGATTTATAGGGAAAGAGTTGGTATGTCTTTTCTTTCCCCTCTGCCTCAGAAAGAATATGAATCACCAGATGAAGGCCGCCCATATTTATAAATTAGCTGAAACATAATGGCAATGTTTGGAAGTTGCACTCAGTTAAGAGAGCTACTTCTTAATCTTGGAGATTTACATAACCCCTTCTTAACACACTGTTATTTCCTTTATAGATAGACTCATAAATTACTCCTGGTATACAGAATGCGTGGGAGGCTGCCTGTTTGCACAGCATGGGACCAAGACCTGCACATTCAAATATCGGTAGACAGCTGGAACACAATCTGTGAAAAGGCACTCAGAGCCTCCAGGTCTATTAAATACAAACTTAGAACATCTATTGAGAATTTTATATCTTACATTATGCCAGTAATGCCATAAAGGATTGGAGCAATCTCACTGAGAGTGTATCTATAAATGTAGCAACTTGGTGAAAGATATTAGGCCGGTGCAAAGTGGCCAGTATTCAATTTGGATTGGGCCAATTTGCGGGACAGTGATTCGATTTGGTGATTTGGATTGCTGTCCTGAATACATTTGGCTGAATCGGATTTGAAAGATAAGGTGCTGATTTGGTGTGATTCGGCCGTAGATTATAATGGGAAATCACTTAAATACCTATACTGTTGTCTTTTTTTTGCAGATTCAGATGAAAACATCAGGGATGGTAGCCCTTTCTGAGAGCATGAAACCTGCTAGATTTCAAGGAGAGAAGTGCAGGGGTTTCTGTGAAACTGCATCTCAAACTGTTGAAAGGAAAACTCATGTCAGAACTTAAAATGTTGGAGGGTAAAATCCGTGGAGAACACGGCACAGGGAATACTATGGTGGGAGTCTACTACATACCCCCTACCCAGGGTCAAAATCTTGACCAGGAGTTTGCCAGGAAATTGGCTGAGGCTGCGCGCTTCCAGTGTATGGTTGTCATAGGAGACTAACTACCCAGGCATCTCATAGGAGGAGCGCTCAGCCAAATCTGAGTGGGCGCAAAGCTTTCTCTCATGCATGGATGACCTCTGTCTGATGCAGTAAGTCTACACGTTGACAAGAGGTAAAGCAGTGCTTGACCTGGTACTACCAACCAGGGACGACCTAATCAGTGACCTAATGATCTAAGGGAAGCTGGGTGACAGTGACCATGAGCTGATCACCTTCACCATCTGCCGTAAAGCTGGCAAGTCAGTCAGCAATACAGAAGTCCTCAACTTCAGGAAAGCTGACTTTGACAAGCTCAGGAGGCTTGTCAGTGAGGCCCTAAAGGGCCACAATTCAAAGGGGAGGGGAATTCAGGATCAGTGGTCGCTCCTCAAGGGAGTGATCCTGGTTGCACAAGGAAAGTCTATCCTGTCTCAGAGGAAAGGCAGCAAAAGGGCACAGCAGCCCCCTTGGCTCTCCAAGGAACTAGTGGACCTCCTGCATCTTAAAAGGAAGACCTACAAAGGATGGAGGACTAGAACCGCCACCAAGGAGGAATACTCTGCTCTGGTCCAGGCCTGCAGAGAGCAAACCAGGAAAGCCAAGGCTGTGATGGAACTCCAGCTAGCTACAAATATCAAGGACAATAAAAAGTCCTTTTTTAGATATGTGGGGAACTGGGGGAAAAGCAAGGACAACATTGGACCCCTGCTAAACCAGATGAGACAACTGACAACCGATGTGCAGGAAAAAGCAAACTCGCTAAATGGGTACTTTGCATCAGTTTTTCACCAGTCCCATGGGATGCCCCTGTTCACTGTGGGACAGGGAGGCCCGGGTGAGTGACATTCCTTACCCTCCATCAAAGCTGACCCTATAAAGGAACACCTTGACAGGTTGGATACCTTCAAGTCAGCCGGCCCTGACTGTTTACATCCAAGGGTACTCAGGGAGCTGGCGAGCATCATAGTGAGAATCATCTTTGAGAACTCCTGGTGCCCTGATGAAGTGCCCGACAGTTGGAACAAGGCCAGTGTGGTGCCTATCTTCCAAAAGGAGAAAAGTGGATCTGGCCAACTACAGACCCATCAGGCTGACCTCTATCCAGGGGAAGGTCTTGGAAAAGATTATCAAAGAGGCCATCCTATACAGGCTAGCTGATAGCAATATCCTGAGGGATACCCAGCACGGGTTTGCGGGTAGGTCTTGCTTGACCAATCTCATTTCTTTTTACAATCAGGTGACCTATCACCTGGATAAGGGAGAAGAGATTGATGTCATATATCTTGACTTTAAAAAAGCCTTTGATCTCATATTCCATGATCACCTCTTCGCAAAACTGGCTAACTGTAGCCTTGATGTCACCATGATCCGCTGGCTGCGGAATTAGTTCTGTGGCAGGACCCAGAGGGTGGTGGTTGACAGAAGTCAATTGTCATGGTGCCCTGTGACCAGTGGGGTCCCTCAGCACTCTGTCCTAGGGCTCTTACTTTTTAACATCTTCATCATTGATGTAGACCACGGTGTCAGAAACGGACTGGCCATGTTCGCCAATGACACCAAACTCTGGGTTAAAGCATCCACACCTGAGGACAGGAGGGTGATCCAGGCTGACCTTGACAGGCTCAGAAAATGGGCGGACGAGAACCTGATGGTGTTCAACACCGAAAAATGCAAGGTTCTGCACCTTGGGAGGAAAAACCTGCAGCATGCTTATAGGCTCAGCAGTGCTATGCTGGTTAGCACTACAGAGGAAAGGGACTTGGGGGTCATGATTGACCACAGGATGAACATGAGCCTTCAATGTGATGCTGCGGCCAGTAAAGTGACCAAAACGCTGGCTTGCATCCATAGATGCTTCTCAAGCAAATCCGGGGATGTCATTCTCCCATTGTACTTGGTCTGGGTGAGGCCGCAGCTGGAGTACTGCGTCCAGTTTTGGGCTCCACAATTCAAAAAGGATGCGGAGAAACTTGAGGGAGTGTAGTGGAGAGTCACGCACATGGTCAGAGGTCAGGAAAACAGACCTTATGATGAGAGACTGAGAGCCATGTGATTCTTTGGCCTGGAAAAGCGCAGGTTCAGGGATAATCTGGTGGCCACCTATAAGTTTATTAGGGGTGTTCACCAGGATCTGGGGGAATGTCTGTTCACCAGAGCACCCCAAGGGATGACAAGATTGAATGGTCACAAACTCCTCTGCGACCATTTCAGGCTGGACATAAGGAAGAACTTCTTTACTGTCTGAGCCCCTAAGGTTTGGAATAGACTGGCAAAGTGGGTTCAAGCACCCACTTTGAATGCCTTCAGGTCACTTTTGGGTTTATCTTGCTGGGATCCTATAATTCTTGCTGACTTCCTGCCCCTGGGCAGGGGGTTGGACTCGATAATCCTCCAGGGTCTCTTCCAGCCCGAATGTCTATGAAATCTATGTTGTGTGTGTGGGCAGAATGGGATGAAAACAGTAGGGATGGTAGCCTGAAACAGGGAGCCTTCTCAGTGCCAGTTAGATGTCAGCCTGCCCACCTTTTTCTGTGCTGACCCCCCCACCCCCTTTTTCTGCCATGTGTTGATGGAAAAGTTATTCAGATATTACCCAGGAGTAGCGCTGTCCCTGTGTGTATGTGTGGGGCAATTGGGATGACCGGCCTGGGCCCCATGCTTTGGGGGGCCCCACAGAGCCGGATGGAATGGCTGTGGCAATTCCATGCTGCTGCTGACTTCATGTCTGGCTGCTCAGCATCACCCCCTTCTGCCGCTGAATCTGCCACTGGTTTCTTTTCATCTGGGGGTGGGGCCCCACACCTTGCTTAGGTCATCTCTGCCCAGGCAGGAGGCTGCCCATTTAGATCCTAGATGTCTAAGGGTGACATCTGCGGCGGACCTCCACTACACTGTGGCCTATGCCTCACAGATGGTATCCCAGGCAGTCGAGGCTCCAAGTGAGCTGACAACTCTACTGCAACCAGTAAGCCTCAGGCCTCTGAGTTCTAACAGGTCTGGGCTTTCTGTAGTCAGGGCTGCGTGTGTGGTGGCTGGAGGTTTTCAGGCACCCCTACCCACCTTTCACCAGGGAGGTTTGTGGTCCTGGCATTTCCTGGGGCTGCTACACCACCAGCAGTCCCACCGGACTTCCCTACCCAGGCAGGGTGCAGTTTTAGGTCATGCCCAGGACCTGAGACTTCCTCCTTCCCCATAGCCCCAGCCCATATCTCCAAGTTTGTCTTGGCAAGGGAGCTCAGCAGGGAGATGTTCTCCCCCTGCTGGCTGGTGAAAAACTGCCACCTGTAGCTCTGAGAATGGGGCATTAAATGGTTGTCAAAGAAAATAAAAAAAGCAAGTAGGTGTGGAGTGAAGATGATGGCACTCATTCTGTCTGCACGTGGAGCTTGGGGAACCCCAGCAGCAGGAGGTTCAGCTTCAAGAATACCAGCTTCTCCACCAAACCAGGATCCAAGGAGGTGCAGTGGGATGTCACAACATCTCCCACAATGCTGAGCACCCTCTTATTTGGAACACTGGTCAGTGGACAGGACAGGTGTTCCTGGACAACTGTGGCCAGATCCTGGCACATCTTGCTGCGTCTTGCCCAGTAGGCAAGGGGTCGCACAAGAATGGTTCCATGTCCTTGGCAAGATAGGCAGCCACCAATTTATGATCACTACCTGCCTGATGGTGGGGTCTAGTGCCTCTGGATCCCACCATGGAAGCCCTGCCCTTGGCCCACATTGGCAGTGTCTATGGCGGAGGAGGAGACTGGCTGGTGTATGGTGTGCTGGCATGGGACAGTGGATCCCCCTCTTCCACATCCCCCTGCCTCTGCCCTTCTGATTCCCTGACTCTTTTCACCAGCACCTTCATCCACTGATCCAGGGTTTTGCTGCCTCAGACGCTGATGCTCCCCTTCATCCTTGGGTCACACGTGGTAGCCAGCATGTGGACAATAATGTACCACAGTGGATCCAGCTCTTTTTTTGATGCCCTCCTTCAGCCACTTCAGAAATGCCTGCACCTCTGGTGAAAATGGCTTGCCCTATCCTGCATCATAGATCCCCTGGAACCTCCTGCTATTTGGTTCTCAAGCTCCTTCACTATGGGAATCATTGGCTGAGTAGGGCATTGCCAGCACAGAGGCTCTCAGTGGCCTCGAGGAATGGCTTGAAGGACCACCATGATCTGGGAGATGGTTACCCACTCTGTTTTGTTAAGGGGGGTGCTGATCCCAATCTCCAACCAAGGCCATCCCATGGATAGCCTTCTGATGTTCCACCAGCCTTTCCAGCATCAGGTATGTGGAGTTCCACCAAGTCTCCACATCTTGCATGATTTTGTGCGGCAGGATGCGCTGCCTGTTTGTCCTGCAGCATCTTGCCTCCCTTGATGCTGTGATGGAAGTAGCCCACCACCTTACTGCATCTTGAAATGTGCTCGCCAGTAGTGGTAGTGACAGCCTAACTGATCACACCAGTGCCCTATGAGGGAGAGGTAGGCATGATCTCCACCCTGGGTGCTCCCGATGTCAGAGGGGAAGTGCAAGGCTATCTGTGGACCTGCCTCGTACAGCTCCTCCCTCAAGTACTCCCTGTATGCCTCCTGCAGATAGGACACCACCATCCTACTAAAGATGGTGTGTGCAGGAACTTGGTAGGATGGGGCCACAAGCACCATGAGCTGCCTGAACCCTGGCTGCTTAACAAAGTAGAAGGGCTGCCCATCCAGAGCAAGCATCTGCCCAATGCTCTGGGTGAGCTCGCTTGCCCTTGCAACGTGTCCCCCTTTTTATGAGGGGGTGGCCTGCATCTGTTTCATGGGGATGGAGGCTTTGGAGCAAGAGGGGGACTTTTTTTTTGGCACCCACTGGTGTCAGGCTGAGGAGGAGCAAGGGCAAGGGTGTGCTGCCTTTTGAGATGCAGCAGCATCGCTGTGGTGATGAAGCGTTTCAGCTCCTTACCCCGGCTGATCTGCCTTTGGCAGTGCTGGCAGGTAGCATATATGGGATCATCTGTCAACTCAAAATGATCCCATACTACACTATCCCACTTGTGGGGTTTAGGGTGGGGATCCTGCCTTATCCCCCTCCTCAGCAGGCAGAGGCACAACATGGGAAGCTGAGACACTGGCCCCCACAACCTCCTCTGAAGTGTCTTGCAGGACAGACTTGCCTGTAGGGGAATTTTGAAGGGTGTGGAGCACAAACTCAGATTTCCCTTCCTTCCCCAGAACTTCCCTAGCTATGGCACTCCCATCCTCTGCTTACAGCTCCAGCTCCTCCTCTGGCAGTGGGAGGCTCATACTGGGAGCTGAAATTGGGGTGGAGGAGATTGTTATGCCTGTGCTGGTGCCTATTTCTGGTGTTAGTGAAGGTGGTACAGGTGCAGGGACAGGTACTTCTCCTACCTCCTTGCTCCCACTGGCAGCAGAAGACTCATGGCTGCTGCGAAAGAGGATGCATCTATGTTTGGTGGGGCAGGGACTTGCAGCTCTCCCTCTGCCCCCTCTAGCTCCTCTCCCTCCCCTGCCAGAAGACCTGGCACCTGCCTTTCCAGCATACTTCCTAATGTTTGCTGTGCTCAAATATGTGTGTGTGCAATATATCTTACATGTGTTTAATATATATGTCTGTGTGTGTGTAATATATGTACTTTCCTGCACAGTGATAGATAGCACAGTCAGGGAAAACACAGCTTTCTTTTTAAACAAAAGTGTGGGGAAAAAAATAATAAGAACAAATAAGGGGATTTTTGGGGGAAGAATAAGTTGAAAGGAATGGATAGGATAGGGATAAGTAGAGGGATTCTAGGCAAGGGTCATTAGTAAGGTGTATCCAATTCTTTCCAGGAAGACAGACTAGCAAGAGACTGACTAGGAAGCTAGTACCTTTGCCATGCTATTGCTTCCAGACAGACAGCTCACAAAAGGGAGAGAGGCTTCACACAGAGCCTTATATGCTGTTTTTATGTCCCTCCTTCAGAGCACTGGGGTTGGATGGGAACTCAGGGAAAGATTACAGTCACTGGCCAGCTACAGATGTCAGTATCAGAGCAGTCTTTCCCCCACCCCTCCCTCCCTTCCTCTTCTCAGTTTCTGTTTCTTCACAAGACTGCCTTCTGAGTCGCCATATCTTTCCGAATCTTTTAATGATTCGGCCGCTGAATCGGCCTGAATCTTTTCCAAATCAAATCGGTGACTGAAGCTTCACGCACCCCTGAAAGTTGTGTGTATATGAGAAAGAGAAAGAGACTCTGATGTATAAGGTTAGGTGACTAGACTATTTTGATTTGGACTTCATTTATATCCAGAGAACTAGAGAGTGTTCCATATCTGCTTTTGGGTTGTGCGGTGGATCTCTAAAATTTCAAGTAGCACTACATCTGAGCCATTTTTTAAGCACCTGTATTAATGGGAATATGTCTGATGTGGGTGCATGAATAAGGCCTTGTGTTCATGTGGCAATTTAGCAGGCAGGCAGGCAACAATTTTGTGTATACAAAGGTCATGACCATGTGAACCAATGAAAGCAGGAAAAGAAATCACAAAGATGCACACAACAGGGTTTTGGTTTATCTCCCAATTTGTGACTGACTTCTGTTCATCACTTCTCCCCACTCACTGCAGCCCCTGCTGTAGCAGCCCTGGGAGCAGCTGACACCAGCTGCCTGCAGCCACTGGGCTGCATTGTGCCCCAACCCCCCCTGGCATGGTGCAGCCTAGTGGCTGCAAGCACATGGCAACCACTGCTGCCAGGGATGCAGCAGGGGTGGACAGCCACATGCAGCTAGATGAAAGCAGGCTGGGGGCAGCAGCCACTACAGGCTGAGGCTGGTGGCAGCACCAGGCTCTTCCCAGTGCTTGGCGGTGGTGCTGGGAGGGCAGGTTGCGGGAGCTACGGTGAATTTTGGGGTGGTGGCAACCCCCCTCCCATTGCCACGGCCCACCCTGAGTGCCAGGAAGAGCTTGGTGCTGGTGTCTCTAGCCTGCTGTCGTCCCATTGTAAGCTGCTGCCCACCCTTGGTGCAGCCTTGGTAGCAGCAGATGCTACCTGCTTGCGGCCACTGGGCTCCGCCACACTGGGAGGTTTGGGGTACAGTGCCCCAGGGGAAGTGGAGCTTCAAGGGCACAGTGCAGCACAGTGGCTGCAAGCAGGTGGCATCTGCCACTCCCAGGGTTGCAGCAGGGGTGGGCAGCTGTCTGCAGTGGGCTGAAAGCAGGCTGGGGCCAGTGGCCACTGCAGGCTTGGGCTGGCAGTGGCACCAGATTCTTACTGGTGCTCAGATGCCACCTGCTTGCAGCTGCTGGGCTGTGCTGTGCCCGAAAACCCCTTGAAGCTTTGCCTTCCCCAGGGCACCATGCCCCAAACTCCCTGGTACGGCAGAGCCCAGCGGCTGCAAGCAGGCAGTGTCCGCCACTCCCAGGGCTGCAGCAGAGGTGGGCAGCCTCCTGCAGTGGGACAAGAGTGGCACCAGGCTTTTCCCAGTGCTTGGAAGTGGTGCTGGAAGGGCATGTTGCAGGGGGCTACAGCAAATCTTGGGGTGGCAGCAGGCCCCCTCCCATTGCCATAGCCCGCCTTGAGTGCCGGGAAGAGCTTGGTACTGCCACTGGCCCTAGCCTGCTCTCGTCCGGTTGAAGGCAGCTGCCAGCCCCTCCTGCAGCCTTGGGAGCAGTGGACGCCGCTTCTTGCAGCTACTGGGTTGCACTGTGCTGGGGGGGTTCAGGGCACAGCGCCCCAGGGGAAGTGGAGCTCCGGGGGGGTTGGGGCATGGTGCAGCCCAGCAGTTGCAAGCCGCTTGCATCAGCTGCTCCCAGAGCAGCTGCAGCAGGGGAGGGCAGCTGCCTGCAGCTGGACAAGAGCAGGTTGGGGCCAGCGGCCACTGCAGACTCAGGCCTGTGGTGGCACCAGGCTCTTCAGGGGTGGGTGAGTGGGGCCTGGCCTCATGGCCCTTTCCCCTCCCCTGACAAACTGAGACTTATGTGCTTAGGGTAGGGTGGAGCACGCCTATGTCCATTGCATAAGATCGGCCTATTCTGATTGCATACATGTGAATTTACCTCGCATATAACGAACTTCAGGTACAAAAGAGTCATTGCATAAGAATGAATTCACATAAATTGAATCCATATAAATCAAGGGAAACCTGTAGGTAACTTTGATGTTTCTCATTGCTTCCTCTTGCACCACGTGGCTAATCCACACTAACTGCTTTGCATGCACCACACTTGTAATGAGAGGGTGTTCCATGATATTTCATTACTACTTTGTCTCCATATTCCACTTGCTGCATCTTTCACTGGTCCAACTCTGCTGGTGTCTTATTCCCAGTCTGGATTCTTGCAATAATTTCCCTGTTTATTTTGTTGGCATTAGTTAATAGTGACCCAAGCAAGATACTTGAATTCCTGGACCTTCTGGAAGCTATTATTTCCCCATGTAAAGGTCTTGTTTTGCTTTGCCAATTCTGTTCTTTTGAGATTTCTCCATATATTTTGCTCCATATATTTGAGATACCTGTTCACTATAAGCCCTTGTCTCCTGGCTATACATTTTTAAATGTCAGTCGATGATCAAACAACTCATTCCAACACCAGGCTCAACAATAGTGGGGAAAGTGCATCACCTTGACTCAGGCCAGTTGTAGTGTTGAAGGAACTGGAGAGGTTTCCAGCCAGCTTAACAGTACATTTTTGTGTCAGATGAAACAATCATTTTATGGGCTTCCTAGGGAATTCAAATTCTATCCTTATGTTCCAAAGGCTCTGTTTATGCACACTGTCATAAGTCTGTTTAAAGTCTTTGAACGGATGATTAATGTTAAGCCATATTCCCAGTACTATTCCATAAGTTGCCATATAGCAAAGATCTGGTGGTGTATTGTGGATCTATTTCTGCAAAACCACATTGATAATCCCAGAAGTTTTCCTCTATGTAGGGAGAAAATCTTTGCAATAAGATGGACAACAGTGTTTTACATGTAGCTGGGAGCAGAAGTATCTCTCCGTACACTCTGTTTCCACACTTTGTTTTGAGTCCTTTCTTTTAACTTGGGTATGTAATCATTGCATTCCACTCATTAGACATCGTCTATCTCTCCCAGATCAGCAGAATTAGCTCAAGGATCTTCTTAGCTAACCAAGATCTACTTTCTTTAATGAGGTGCTATGGAATGCTGTCAACTCCTGGTGCCTTTCTATTCTTTAGGTACCAAATTCCTTCCAAAACTTCATCATAAATTGGTGACTCTTTCACTCACCGAAACATAGGCACTCTGACTAGTGATTTGTGCATGCCATTAACTGAAGGTCCCTGGGGTAGCAGTGGTCAAAGCCAGAGGGTCAGAGTCCAAGCCAGGGCCAGATACCTGTGACACAGAGCAAAGTTAGGGAGCAAGCCAGGTCAGATACCTGTGAGAGCTAAATTCCAAAAATCCCACATGTGAAGAAGAGGCAGAGGCTGAAGTCTGAGCAGGGTCAGCAATGAGTTGTCACATCTGGAAGCAGTGCATGGAGACAAGAAAACAGTGGGATGGTTTCAGGGTGGTAGGAGCTTTGTTGTCCAGACAGCTTCTCCAAGAAACAGGAAGCCTTATACAGATGGGCAGATCCAGTCAGGAGTCTTGGGCAAATGAGCGGCTAACAGTGGGAGGCCTTTTCAAAGCAGGGCCCCTTTCCCTGCCTACCTGTATACCTTTATGAGCTGTGGCCTGGTGGACGGTTGATATGTCCATTTGTTTTCCTCCTGGTCCCTACATACCTAAAGAAGGACTTCATATTACCCTTGATAAGAAGTCATTCTTCCAGGTGGTTCATAAAAAGGTTGGCATACTGTGGAGCAATTTTTGTGCCCTTAACTGTGCCCATGGTCTAGAGGAAGTGTGTTGGTTATTGAAAGTAAAGTTGTTGTATGTCAGGATGAAATGTAGACGGTCAGTAACACCCTTTGGGTGGTACTTGGAGTTGTCATTTTCCTCTTGTAGGTATGCGGGATGTTGGTAAAAAGCTAGTAACATCCATGGTGTCAAGGAGGGCATTGCTGGGTAGGTGGTCTATGTTTTTACAGTTTAATAGAAAGTCTGTTGGGTCTTTTCCTGCCTACCTGTATACCTTTATGAGCTGTGGCCTGGTGAATGGTTGATATGGCTCCCAGTCTCTGGGGCTGGGGGTTTGGGACTGAGTCCTGACACTCTTCTTTCAGGTTTAGCTGTAATATAAGTGGAGCTGCCCAGGATTTTCCATTTCCTCATGGTTCTGACATTCCTCAATGTTGCTTTTCTTGCTTCATAACTTGATCTGCTTCCACGACTACATTCCCTTGTTTATCCTTTATCTTGTTTACCCTTGCTTTAAAACCACATTTTCTCCCCATCATACTTCCTCACAGAAGTTCCTTATTTTCCCATGAATATACTTTTCTTCCAAATCAACCAACTTTTTTCTGTAATATCTCTTTTTTGATTTTTCAGATCTGTTCTAGTTCTCCTCCTTATTACCTCATATTCAGTTCATATTTGTATTGGTGTATAAGCCATTTTTCTCTCATTGCTTTCCTGTTCTGTATGAGTTCTTTACATATATCCTGAAACCTGGGTCATAATTTTTCTTTCAGTTTTCCCAGGATTTTCATTGTAGCATCCTTAACACTTTTTTCCATGTTTTCTAAGTCCTGTTGTTATCTTTCTCACTTTCTTTGACTTCAAATATCTCAACTCCATTCTTTTTCTCAAGCTGGTATTTCTCTTTTAATAAACAGATCCTTTCATTTTCAAGATTAACTTTGGTCCCCTGATTCTTATCTTCTTCAGCTATACGGTTTTGAACCTAGCTTGTATTCTTGTAATCACCAGGGTATGATTGATATCACAAACAGCTCCTCTGAAGCACCTGTTCTTGATGCTACTCCTATGCCCATCTGAGAAGATCCACATCTGTTTATGCATATCTTTGTAATGGGGAGTTGGTGTGGCATATGTCCACTTTGGTGGTTGCAAAGCTTATAAGTCTTATCCCATATTTATTTCTTTATGTAGATGTTCCTTTCAATTTTTGATCAATAAGCTTGTTCTTACCTGATTTTTGGATTAGCATAATCAATTACCATACTTACATGAATCCAAGATGACCCTGAATTTAAGACAATCCCCAATAATTAGATTTTATAAATAGAAATATATTTGTTATAATGATCCAAG
The DNA here is from genome assembly GCF_052110815.1 of Crocodylus siamensis. Classification (NCBI taxonomy): domain Eukaryota; kingdom Metazoa; phylum Chordata; order Crocodylia; family Crocodylidae; genus Crocodylus; species Crocodylus siamensis. The sequence goes on along the minus strand of NC_143402.1, from coordinate 38,159,361 downwards.
TATAGAATCTAGTCACTGGAAAGTTGTCTTAAATTCATCTCACTCACTGCTGCAACAGGGAAAGCAGTGACAGCTGAGTACATGGTATGGGGCATACATTGGAGGGGTGGTGGTGGGAGGCAGTAGGGATCAAGTGGTAGGGAGGCAGGTGGGGGTGGGGGAGGTCAAATAGTATGCTCCTCCTCCCCCCACTGCTTAACTTTCTTCTGGCACTAGCTGGCTCCATCTTTGCTCCAACCTGGGGCATGGAGCATGGCCTCAGTCTGGCCTGGCAGCAACAGCAGTGACAGCTCTGCCCAGGTATGCTGCTGCTACTAATGGGCTGGGCAGGAGCCATACTTCGTGCCCCAGGTTAGAGCAGGGCTGGAGTATACTGGCGCTGGAGGAAGGGTAAGTTGTAGAGGGTAGGGGTAAGTGGAAAAGGAGGCAGAATGGTAGAGGCTGCAAGGTGGGAGGAGGCAGGGCAGTGGAGGGCCTGCAGCAGTTGTGGCTCTGGCCAGAGCTGTAGCAGCTGCTTGACCATCCCGCTTCCCTCTTCCCCTTGCTGCCTTGTACTTGATTCCAAGATGAGGGGCTTTCTTCCTATATTAAATGGGGGAAAAATGTCATTTTGGAATTGAGTAAATGTGGTACTAATTTTATATCATGACTTGGTAACTTGTCAAAAACTTTTCCCAATTCTTCATGAAAGAAATCCTTTCCTTCTCCCTCAGCCTCTTCTGTTGGTGCATATACATTAATTGCAGATACTTTAAATAGCTTATATCTAATTCAGCTTGCACACAGTCTCTGATTAATTGGCATAAACTCTATCACAGATCACTTTATTCTGTAGTTCACTGCAAAGCCCACTCCATATTCATGCTTATTTTCTCCCCCTACTACTGTTCTCTCTCTCTATTTCCCTATTTCCTATCAATTTTACTGTTTATGCTGCACGTAGTTCTTTCTGTACTTTTCAGTTTTACTGACTAGACTTTGCACAGTTCCAGGTTGGTACAGATGTTGTATGTTCCTATTCTCAAGTCCTTTTTCCAATGCAAAGGTTCTTGTTGTAATAAAGGCAGTCTGGCATCATCTTTAGGTTTTGTAACTGATAATTTTTATAATGCTGGGTAGTTGGCCCAAGATTAACCTTCTTTGGTCCATGGCTTCTTAGTCAAGTATTCAAAACAATCCTCCATATCAGACATGTAGGATTTCCCCTATCTGCCACCTGGGGGACATGCTATGTAGCAGTTTAGGCTTTGCCCACATCTTCGGCTGGAATTATTTTTTAATCTGATGACATGTATGGTTCCATTTGAGACTAAGTTTTTGCTATTCATTTTCATCATCTCCCCAGTTTTGATTACAATGATATACTCTGTTAGAAAAAGGCATTATCTGATAGTATTTCAAAGCATCTGTGGATATTCAGTTGTTGCACTTGTCTGCTGTTAAACGAGCTGTTACTGTGGCAATGTCGGAATGTATAGATGAGGGAGGATAGAATGAGTCTGTTAAAGCTATAGGACGTGTTGAGACCTTACTTCAGCATGTTGGCTGCTGTGGCCTGTGTTAGAAAAACTGGAGTGGTATAATGGATATTTCATTCATTCTCCTTTCTTTCATTCTTTAGTTCTTTGTTTTTGGACTAGGACTCATCTGGTATGAGCCAGTGTGAGGCTACCCCAAAAAGTTTGATCAGCTTTATTTCCCACACAGTGGCCACATCTATATGAGAAGCTGACTGTGCAGTCATTACTGTGCAGTCATTTAGTACTTGTATAAACATATTATACAAGTATATAGTATAAAGTCATATTACACAAGTACTGAATGACTGCACAGTAACCAGATTTACTGTGCAGCAGCATTGCCAAATGGCTTTTAGGTAATGCTGACTGTGCAGTAGCTCACGACTAGGGTTGCTTCATGCTATGCAATACTACTGTGCAGTAGTAATATGCTACTAAGCAGTCAGTAGGGCTGTGTAAAATGGCACCATTCCATTTTGACTTGCATTTTGATGTTTTGATGGACCAGCATTTCATTTTGAATTTTGTTTTGATTCAAAGCTGCTGTTCCATTTCATTTTGTCGAAACAGTTTTGCTGTTTCAACTTTTCGCCCATAGGCTATAATGGGGGTGCACAAAACAGCCTATAACTTTGTAATTTGATGCCTGATTCAGATGAAACTTGCAGGGATGGTATCCCCTTCTGAGCCACAATGGGGTGAAAATTACAGACAACAGGTAAGACAATCTGATGTCTTTTTAGTAGGCCAACTATATAGTTAGAGAAATGTATCTTAGTAATCTTTTGAGTTGAAAAACCCTGTGTCAGGCTGAGGAAGCACCTGCAATTGGTGTGTCTGCTGGTCCTGGATGGAAGGAATAGTAAAGAAGCCAGAGGCTGCTCTGGTATGCAGTGCAGGCAAGAAAGCCAGTCATTGAAAATGGAAATGGAGGCGTCAGGGGGTGAGGGACAGGAAGGGGGATGTAGCAGCGCAGGTAAAAGTGCAGAGGTACCTGGGAAGTCAGATGTCCATCAGGTTGTAGTGTGTCAGAATTCTACTGTCAGTGTCTGTATTGAGTCCCTGTCCCCACTCTTCCACCCCTCCACGAAGGCTGGGCACCTGGCTTTGCACCACGCTTCATGATGTATTTCATGTCTTCCTTTTCTACAAATATGTAAATGTATTTGCACTCCTATATAAATTAAAAAATGTAGGTGTGTGGTACAGTGAAGAAACATATGAAAACCAATAGAAATAGATCTTTCTATATAACTTTAAAGCTGTAGGTCTGGTACAGTGAAGAAATGTATGAAAACCAATAGAAATAGATCTTTCTCCCTATATAACTTCAAAACTGTAGGTGTGGTGCAAATAATAAATGTATAAAATGTATAAAAGAATAAATGTATAAAAACAAATATAAATATGTATTTCTTTCTATATATTGTATGTATGTATGCATCTATGCTGAAAAGTTTTAAATGTACAGAAATAAAATATAAATGCATTTCCCTTCCTATGTAAATTATATTGGATAGGGTTATTATAGAATTTAAGTATAAAATTCAAAAGAATAAATCAATGAATATAATAATAAAATAACAGCACTTAGAAGAAAAGTATTCTGAAATCCCTTTTCCTAGAATAGCCTAGCCTAGCAAGTAGGGAATCCTTCAGAAGAAGATCAGTGCTAGCCAGTTATCTGATGCTGAGCTGCTGGAACACACAGCTCAGTAAGTGACACCAAGGCAGAAAGCAGGGCTGTTCAAACAATGCTGCCTTTTATGCTGTTTTTCCATCCCTCCCCTAGAGCACTGGGATTGGAAGGATGCTCAGGGAAGGTTGACAGTCAGTGGCCAGCTACACAGTCGATAATGACACTGGTCCTTCCCCCGCCCCCCACTTCCCCCACCCTCTTCTTACTTTCTGTTTCCCCGCAGGCAAGCCCAGCATCACCTTTGAAACTCAAAACATTTTGAAGCTTTTGAAATGTTTTGGATGGCCTTGTCTTGTTTCGAGGCTGTTTTGAAACCCTGTTTGTTTCAATTTCGCTGGTTGGAGCTCAGAATGAGTTGAAATAGCGTCAAAATGAAACAGCTGATGAAATTTCACACAGCCCTAGCAGTCAGCATCTCATGGAGACATGTCCAGTGTTGACAAGACATCATCACCCTACATCTTACAGGCTCTCTACCGGTCTTCTTCCATCCTCCCCTGAGACTCCCAGTGGAGATCCATCAAACTCTTTCATGTGTGATCTGATTGTAATATAACATTGTTTGATGAAAGAAAGTGAAACCAATTTGGATCTCATTTGCTTTAGGTCAAATCAGGAGCAAAATCTATGAAGTTGTATGAGATCAGCATCAGGCTTGATGGCTCTCTTTCAGCTACATAGAAGCAAAACTGAAGATAACACTTCTCATGTGCTATGTCAGAGAAAATGGTAGTTACACCTGACAGATTTGAAAAATGGGTGGCTAAGCAGCCAACCAAATCCCTCTCTCTCTCCCTGAAGTTGATAGATTCTGAAAGACTCTTGTATCCCTGAGGGACAGATGTGGTAAGAAGGGAAGGGGAGGGATGAAAAAATAAGTAACTCTGCACATCTCTATGTTGAAATGTTGGAAGAAACAAGCAGCAAATAAGGCATATTGCAACCCCTCAGGTACTCTGCCACTTCTACCAGCAGTTGCACATACTGCTAGAAGAAATGACAGTTTCTATATCTTCACATTGTAAGATAGTGGAGCCCTGATCACTGATCTCTACGAGGGCTCTGCAAAATTTTGCGAGATGTTTCATTTTGACACTGTTTCAAGTAGTCTCAAGCTCAAAACAGCAAAATCGAAACAAAATGAAAGGTTACAAAACAAACTTGAAACAAAATGAGGGCAGTCAAAACATTTTGAAATGTTTTGAGTTCCGAAGCTGGGCTTGCTTGCAGGGAAACAGAAACTAAGGAGAGGGGGGAAGGACAGCCCTGATATTGAAATGTAGCTGGCCAGTGACTGTGATCCTTCGCTGAGGTCCCTTCTAATCCCAGTGCTCTGGGGGAGGGAGCAGCATTTTTGTCAATTTATGAGCAGCATTTTGGCTTATGGTCAGTTACTGAGCTGTGTTTTCCAGGAGCTCAGCAGTGTCAGAAAAAGGCTATGATTCCTAGTTGCCAGCCTAGCAAGTGGGATTCAATACCTTTTTGCTTTCTATAGCCTTTTATTATTACAGTCATTCATTCCTTTCAATTTATTCCCCACCTCCAAATGCTCTTTTTGTTTTTGATAGTCTATTTTGATTCTTTTCCTTCAGAAAAGAAATCTGCTTTTTCTCACAGTGTGCATTCCATTCACTATGCAGGGAAGCACAGCATATATTACATATTATATAGAGAATTTATTCAGGAACATAGACTACATACATTTATATTTTATTACATAAATACACAAATGTAGAATTATCTACATATATTACATAAATACAGATTATGGTACAGAAGAACACACAGATTTTCCAGGCCACCAAGGCAAACACACCATGAAACACGCCATGAAGCATACTGGAAAGGCAGCTGGCAAGCATTCAGGGATGGCCGGAAGAGGGAGTAGAGGGAGAGCTATAAGTTCCGCCCCCCCCCAAACTAAAATGTAGCCTCTTTCCTACAACTAGCAGGCATGCAGGCAGTTCTACAGGCAGCAACAAGAGGGGAGCAGTGCCACTTCCAATGCCTGAGTCTACATCCCATCCAAGAGCACCCGCCATATTCCACCCCCCACCACTATGACAACAATAAGCCAGCACTAGCATTACAGTCTCCTCCACCCCGATTTCAATTTCCAGCTTGAGCCTTCCAGTGCCAGAGGAAGAACTAGAGCTGGATCTGAGTGCCATAGCAAGGGAAATTCTGGGGAGGGAGGGGGAATCATCTGAGTTTATTATCCACACCCCTCAAGTTTCCCCTACAGCCAGGTCTCCTTCCCCAAAAGGCACTTTGGAGGAGATTGAGGTAGAGATTTTGGAGGCAAGTGGCTCACCTGAGTCCGTTCTTCCTCTTGCTGTCCCTTTGCCTGCTGAGGAAGGAGAAAAGGCAGCATCTGCAAATGCACCTGTACCCCATAAGTGAGTGGGTAGTGTGGTCTGGGATAATTTTGAGCTGGCAGATGATCCCACATATACTATATGCCTGCCCTGCCAAGCCAAAACAAGATGGGGCAAGGGAACAAAACATATGAGCACCATGGGTATGCTGATGCATCTCCACAGGCACCACACCTTTGCCCTGGTTTCTCCTCAGCCTGGCACTAGTGGGAGTGTGCCCAAGGAGTCCCACTCTTGCTCCAATGCCCCCATCCCCCCAAAGCAGAGGCAGGCCACCCTGGAACAGTGGGGGAAAGGCAGACAGAAATGGGTGCATTGCAAAGGCGAGTGAGATCACCCAGAGCACTGGGGAGATGCTTGCTGTGGATGGCCAGGCCTTCTCCTTAGTTGAGTGGCCAGGGTTCAAGTGGTTTATGGTGCTTGTGGGCCCATCATACCAAGTGCCTTCATGCACCACTTTCAGCAGGAGGGTGGTGTCCTCCCTGTATGAGGTTTGCAGGGAGTACTTGAGGGAGGAGCTGCAGAAGGCAGGCCTGCAGGTAGCCTTACACTTCACCTCAGACATCTGGAACAGCTGGGGTGAGATCATGCATACTTCTTCCTCACAGGGCACTGGTGAAATCAGTCAGGCCATCGGTGGGCTCTCCTTAAAGCCAAGGTGATGGATGAGTCCCACATGACAACTGAGATCATGGGGACCATGAGCTGCTTGGTGCAGGGGTGGCTTATGGGGCAGAGTGAGCTCACCCACAGGTTCATGGTCACCAACAATGGGGCCAATATGGTCAAGGCAGTCCCTGATGCCAACTTTTTTGGCACCTGCTGTGTGGCACAAAAGTTGCACCTCATTGTCAGGGACACCTTGGAGGGGGACAGGGCTGCCAGTGACGGCACCAGCACTACCAGCAAGCTCATTTCCAAGTACAGGAAGGTGGCAGGCTACTTCCACCTGAGCATTAAGGGGAGCAAGATGCTGTAGGACAGCCAGGCAGAGCTGAAAATCCTGCAGCACAAAATCATGCAGGATGTGGAGACTGTGTGGAACTCCACATACCTGATGCTCTGGAGTCTGGTGGAGCAACGGAAGGCCATCCATGAGATAGCCTTGCTTGGGGAGATCGGGATCAGTTGCCCCCTTAACAGAGCTGAGCAGGATACCATCCCCCAGATCTTGGTGGTCCCCTAGCCCTTCTCCAAGGCCACCAAGACCCTCAGCACTGGCACTGCCCTCCTTAGCCAGGTGATCCCTGTAGTGAGGGAACTTCAAAACCAAATGGAGAGCTTCCAGGGGATCAATGTTCCTGGCTGGGACAAGCCACTGGCACCAGATGTCTAGGCACTGGTGAGGTGACTGAAAGACAGTACCAGGAAACGGCTCGATTCCTTGCGGTCCAGTATCATCCACATGATGGCCGCCATGTGTGACCCAAAGGTGAAGGGGAGCATCAGCATATGCAGCAGCAAAACCCTGGATCAGTGGATGGTGGTGCTGGTGTAGAGATCCAGGGAGGCAGAATGGTGGAGGCAGGGGGATGTGGAACAGGGGGATCCACCGTCCAATGTCAGCACACCATCCAGTCTCCTCTTCCACCACAGGTGCTGATAATGTGGGCCAAGGGCATGACTTCCAAAGTGAGGTCCAGAGGCACCAGATCCCCACCATCAGGCAGGTAGGCCTTGGTGGCTGCCTAAGTGCTATCTCACTGATGGCGTGGAGCCACTGCTGTGCGACCTCTTGGCCTACTGGGTAAGCCGCAGCCAGATGTGGCAGGATCTGGCCACAGTTGCCGGGGAACACCTGCCCTGTCCACCAACTAGTGTTCCCAGTGAGTGTGTTCAGCATTGCTGGGGATATTGTGACACCCCAGCATGCCTCTTTGGATCTTGGCTTGATGGAGCAGCTGGTGTTCCTTGAGGTAAATCTCCTGCTGCTGGGGCTCCCTAAGCTCCATTTGAAGATGGAGTGCATGCCACATTCATCCATCACTCCATCTGTTCCTATTTCCTTTTGGATTCTGGACCATTTAATGCCCCACTCTGAGATGGTGGGGGCACTCACTGCATCACCAGCCAGCAGGGAAAGAACATGTGCCTGCTGAGTTCCTGTGCCAGGATGAACTTGGAGGTATGGGCAAGAGCTATGGGGATGGACAGGCCCCAGGTCCTGGGCATGAACACTAAAACTGCACCCTGCCAGGGTTGGGAGGCCTGGCGGGATTGCCAGTGGTGCAGCAGGCCCAGGACATGCCTGGACTGAGGATCTCCTGGGTGAAAGGAGGGTAGGAGGTGCCATAAGCTTCAGCCACCACATGCACGCACAGTCCTGGCTGTGGAAAGCCCAGACCCGTCATGTCTTTGACAGGCCTGAGACTTACTAGTCATAGTGGAATTGTGAGGCTTCAGGCGAGCTCAGCTTAGCTGCCTTGGTGCCAACTTTCAGACTGAAAAACCCTCTCTCAGGTTGAGTGTCACGGCGTGGGCTCTAAGAGCGGCCGTGATCCCTCTAGTGCCCCCTACCACGTCAATTAGGCAATCCAGCATCCTCTATCCTCACCCGCCACGTCTTTGCTGTTATATGGTTCAATTAGGGAGGCTGCCTTTTATCTCCTAATACACGGTATATGCTGAACTATTCCCTGTTCCGTATGGGGTGACTCGGTACACCCCAGCCTTAAGGGCTATGCGTGCCTCCTACCTCCCCTTTAGCACGCCCCAAGCCTCACAGCTCTTTCTGGATGTTGTCAGGCCCTTAACCTTCTGTGCCCTCGTCTGGCGCCCTTGTGGGTTCTTGTCACGCAACCTGCGCCCCTCGTCTGGCGCCCTTGTGGGTTCTTGTCACGCAACCTGCGCCCCTCGTCTGGCGCCCTTGTGGGTTCTTGTCACGCAACCTGCGCCCCTCGTCTGGCGCCCTTGTGGGTTCTTGTCACGCAACCTGCGCCCCTCGTCTGGCGCCCTTGTGGGTTCTTGTCAATAACAGGTATCCAATTAGGCTCAGATGGCTGGAGCCTAACCTGGCCCCTTTGGTTCCTCGGGGTTCCCTTTACAGGGGAGACCCTCTGGGACACCTTCTAGGCCACACCCTTTTTGGGGTGTCTGTCAATAACCCATGCCCCTCTTGGGGCTGCTTCTCTAAATGTGCCCTCTCCGGGGCTCCTCTCGAGTATCCGCTCGCTCTTGCGGCTTTTCTCTGCCTTTGCCGGTCTTTCTATAATCACTGGCTACGCACCACCCAGCGCCAAACAACCGTGCCATCCCTGGCACTACTCATTTGCCCACACAGGGCACCGGGAACCCCCAAGCAACTGGGGAGCTCCTGTGAGGCCTCCTCACACCCCTACAGCCTCACCCAGTCCTCCGGTGTTAGCAATATCAAACAGGGAACACAAAAGCCATGAGCCAACCGGCTGCAACACAACAATAAACCTTCTGGCTATAATATAAGGTCCAGGTCCCACCTGGCTTTCCAGTAAAGCGTCCTAGTGAGGGTTCTCTCCACCCGCACCATGATGCAGCTGCTCCCTCTATCAATCTGCTCACCTTGGCTCCCCTGCAGAGCTCCTGCTCCTACGGCTGCCAGAAGGGAACTGCGCTCTAGGCTCCGGCCTGGGCTGTTTATAAAGGCCTGGCCCTGCCCCCTTCTGGTCACATGGCCAGCTTGGTTGTCCCAGCAACCATCACCTGGGTTCCCGTGGTGATGGGCAGCTACCCTTCTTCCTATCTAGGAACAGGGCACCTAAGTGCTCCTGTGACACTGGGGAAGCACCTGCAGTTGGTGTGTGTGCTGTTCTGGGATGGAAGGAATAGTAAAGAAGCTAGAGGCTGGCATGCAGCACAGGCAGTGAAAATAGAAAAGGAGGCATTAGTGGGTGAGGGGGATGTAGCAGGTAAAAGTGGAAAGGTACCTGGGGAGTCAGTTGTCTGGCAAGTTGTAGCATGTCAGAATTCCAATATCTATATTGAGACCATGAGTTTCTGTACCTAGAAGGTTGATGAAATGCAGTTCATAGGCTTGTCTGTGAAAAGTGGTTTGTAAATTCCCTTTTGAGGATCAGGCCTGAGAGCTTCAAGACAGGTAGTTAGGTATTCTTGTCTTGGATAGAATTTTGGTGTGTGTTCATTCTGGTGTGCACCAATGCCCTGATGGAGATGCATGTCTTATCATGGCATAGTCTGGATCCATTAGGTGTGTTTTGCACTGCAGGAAATTGGCTTCTGGTGATGAGGTTAGTGAGGTTCAGTGCTTGTTTGAATTTACAAGTCACTTTTCACAGGTGAGCCTATGAACTGCACTTCACCATCTCCTAGGTACAGAAACTCATGGACTCAATATAAACATTGGACACTACAGCCTGCCAGTAGGAAGAGCACTCGGCCAAATCCAAGTGGTACAAAGCTCTCTCTCATGCATGGATGGGCTCTATCTGATGCAAGAAGTCGATGGGCTGACAAGAGGTAAAGTGCTGGTCGACCTGGTTCTGGCAATGGGAGATGACTTAATCAGTGACCTAATGATCGAAGGGAAGCTGGGTGACAGTGACCATGAGCTGATCACCTTCACCATTTGCCATAAAGCTGGCAAATCAGTCAGCAATACAGAAGTCCTCGACTTCCAGAAAGCTGACTTTGACAAGCTCAGGGGGCTTGTCAGGGAGGCCCTAAAGGGCTACAACCCAAAGGGGAGGGGAGTTCAGGATGAGTGGTTGCTGCTCAAAGGAGTGATACTGGATGCACAAGCAAAGTCTATCCCATCTCAGAGGAAAGGCAGCAAAAGGGCACAGCAGCCCCTGTAGCTCTTCAGGGAACAAGCGGACCAACTGCATCTCAAAAGACAGACCTGCAAATGATGGATGACTGAATCCACCTCCAAGGAGGAATACTCTGCACTGCTCCAGACGTGCAGGGAGGGAACCAGGAAAGCCAAGGCTGCAATGGAACTTCAATTAGCTTCAAGTATCAAAGACAATAAAAAGTCCTTTTTCAGATATGTGGGGAGCAAGAGGAAAAGCAAGGCCAACATTCGACCCCTGCTAAACCAGATGGGACAACTGACAACCAACGCCCAGGAAAAAGCTAACTTGCTAAATGGGTACTTTGCGTTGGTCTTTCACCAATCCCATGGGACACGCCTGCCCATTCCTTACCCTCTATCAGTGCTGACCTTGTGAAGAGGTCTTGAGAGGCTGGATACCTTCAAGTCAGCTGGCCCTGACAGTTTACACTGCAGGGTACTCAAGGAGCTGGCTAGCATCAGAGTTCAGCCCCTGGCATGGATCTTTGAGAAATCCTGGCACTCTGGTGAAGAGCCCAATGATTGGAAGAAGGCCAATGTGGTGCCTATCTTCAAGAAAGGGAGGAAAGTAGATCTGGCAAACTACAGGCCCATCAGCCTGACTTCTATCCTGAGGAAGGTCTTGGAAAAGATTATCAAAGAAGCCATCCTTAACAGAGCAGCTGAAGGCAATATCCTGAGGGATACCCAGCATGGGTTTGTTGCGGGTAGATCTTGCTTGACTAATTTGATTTCCCCTTATGACCAGGTGACCTAGCACCTGGACAAGGGGGGAGAGATTGATGTCATATAACTTGACTTCAGAAAAGCCTTCATCTGGTATCCCATGATCACCTCTTGGAAAAACTGGCTCACTGCAGCCTTGGCCACACCATGATCCACTGGCTGATGAATTGGCTGCGTGGTAGGACCCAGAGGGTGGTGGTTGATGGAAGTCAGTTGTCATGGTGCCCAGTGGGGTCCGCCAAGGCTGTGTCCTTGGGCCTACACTATTTAACATCTTCATTAATGATGTGGACATTGGCATCAGAAGTGGACTGGCCAAGTTTGCCAATGACACCAAACTTTAGGGTAAAGTGTCCACACCTGAGGACAGGAGGATGATCCAGGCTTCCCTTGACAGGCTCAGAAAATGGGCGGAAGAGAACCTGATGGTGTTTCATGCCAAAAAAATGCAAGGTTCTCCACCACCTTGGACAGAAAAACCTGCAGCATCTTCATAGGCTCAGCAGTGGTACACTGGTTAGCACTACAGACGAAAGAGACCTCGGGATCATGACTGACCACAAGATGAACATGAGCCTGCAATGTGATACTGCTGCTAGTAAAGCAAGCAAAATGCTTGCTTGCATTCACAGATGCTTCAAGTAAATCCCAGGACATCTTTCTCCCATTGTACTTTGCCTTGGTGAAGCTGCAACTGGAGTACTGCATCCAGTTTTGGGCTCTACAATTCAAAAAGTATGTGGAGAAGCTTGAGAGGGTGCAGAGGAGAGCCACATGCATGATCAGAGGTCAGGAAAGCAGACCTTATGATGACAGGCTGAGAGCCACCTGTAAGTTTAACAGGGGTGCTTACCAGGATCTGGGAGAACATCTGTTCACCAGAGCGCCCCAAGGAAGGATGTTTGTGCCTGAAAGCTTGCTAAGAAGAATTTTTCCAACTATTTGAGTTAGTTTAATAAAAGATATCAGATTTACCCAAGGAACCTTGTCTGCTTATGTCCTAAGCCCAACACAGCTACAACCTACACCCCTGAAATATGAATCAACATGAACTTTGTTGACAAAATGAGCTTCAGATCAGGAACATCCTTTAGCATATTCAGCAGAGATACAGTGATTTCATCTATAAAGTTCATATAATTTCCCGGTATCTTCCTTTCCTTATATGTCTGGGTTTTTGAAAGTTTGTGGTCAAGACTAGCTTCTAGTCTCTTCTAACAAATCTACACAACAACACATCATAGCAAGTTTTTTTTACTTTTCCTTTCAATCATTCCTTTGAGTTTAAAATGGAATTCAGTGAGGAAGTCTTCGCTAAAGGCCTGATCCAGTACATATGAAGTCAATAATAAGATTCTGTTTTGTTTCAAGCTTCAAGTGAGACTGATTTAATTTTGGAAAAATTTACTGAATTTGATAGAGCTACTCCAGAGTAACACTGATGTAAGTAAAACCAAAATCTGGTTCATTTTTTAAAATGAAGAAGCACTTGGGAATGTGTGGTTCGGTTTGGAAAAAATTCCAGATGAATTTATCAATACTACCCACCTAAAACAAAGAATTCTTTAACATTTGTAGAAGCAATGCAACTAGCTCATGACTCTGCACTTCCTGTTTTTTTCCCCATAAGCAAAAATGATGTTATACCTTGAGAAGGCCTAATCCTTCATAAAATACACAATCCAAGAGATTCAAGAATTGGATAATCATGTATAAGATGCTTGTATGACTTGGATCTTGGAAACATTCTTCCCCCATCATGAGATAGTAGTCAGTTCTTTCTGTCCAAAAGAACTTTTAATGAGATTTTTTTTATATAGGAAAGCAGATTATGAGCTTGCTGGGGAGCTGGGCCTTTTGGTCCTAATGAAGCTAGGAATTGAAAATGGAAAGCACACCAACCACTTCAATTTGTTATGATTATTAACTGTAGTAGAGAATAGGGTTCACCTGAAGAGATCTTATGGCAACTTGTGTCGGTTTCTGCAACAGCGTGAAACAAGGTAATTCCTTTATAATTATTTGCCAAACAAAATGGAATTAAATAGTGCAAAACTGTCTGCAGTGCATCTTTGGGTCTGTAGGCCATACTTTTTTTTCTGTTAGTGAACATGCCATAATGCCTCAAGGCTGCTGTGTACTGCAAAAGAAGAAACAGAGTGATAATTGAACAATTAACAAGTGATGTAGTAAAACAATGTACTTAAAATAAAATGCATAATTAAAATAACTGAACCACAAAAAGTTTTTACAGAAAAACTGCAAATACATTGAGAATAAGTTTCAAGAACTGAGCAATGCTATTAAAAAAATAAGCATAAATGGATGGTAAAACAAAAATGTGCAATAAAAATAAAATTAGCAAGCTGTACAATGAATTGCCAAAATATACAGTTACATAGTGTTACAATTCTCTGCCAACAAGAAGTTTGATCTATAAAAGGTTTGCTCTGGAAGCCTCCTATGCAGTTATTTTCTACTTGGATGCTACAGTGATGAACTCATTCGGAATCCATGGATCCCAGACAGATCAAGCAGCAGAAAAACATAGGTCACTTTGGATTTAATTGCCTGAATAGCAGTTAAAAAGTCTTATTTTTAGAAGAGCAGAACTGTGTATAATATTATACTCAAAATGGCTCCATTATGAATATGAATTTCATCTACAAATTAAATGTTTTAAAAACAAAAACAGAACAGCAGCAAAACATTTTAACCCATTTAATTTTAACTAAATTTCGTCCTAACTTACCAGATTCTTAATCTTAGTAATGGCCATGATGCTCACAGCACAGCTTTTGGAGGAATTGCAAAAAAGTGGCTTTAAATGTCCTGATTCTGTGGCTGTCAAGCATGAAGGAACTTCCCAGGACAAGGGAAAACAACCTTTGGGTTGCTCTGTCTAACATCTATCTGGTTGCAGCCTCTCTGGGACTTTCCAGAAACCTACTGGCTGTCACAGGTTGTCAAAAGTCATGTGTGTGTTTATGTGTCTGATTAATGATACCTTCTTCTGGAAGAATCTCTGTTGTAGGCTACATCTATACAAGATGCTGACTGTGCAGTCGTTACTGGACAGTTATTTAGTACTTGCATACACAAGTACTAACTAACTGCATAGTAACCAGAATTATTGCCCAGTAGCATCACTGAACAGATTTTAGATGATATTGACTGTTCAGTAGCTTGATACTACTTTGTGCCATGCAATGCTACTGTGCAGTAGTAACAAACTACTATGCAGTCAGCATCTTGTGTAGACTCAGACAGCATCTACTTTATTATTACCTTGTTTGGAGTTTTTTAAGCCTTACTAGATTATATTATACTTTTAGTTTTGCATGAAAAAGTCCAAGATCTCTCACACTTCAGCTGTTGCAGAGCATCTTCTGTTACTGCAGTTCTGGGAGATGTCTACAGATCACTTGGCTAACCATTCTGGAATTCTATCAGTCTTTAGTGCCTGTAAATGGTATTATTATTTGATAATAGACTCATCTTACAGCATTGCCTGTTGGTTTAATTATTAGACATTCCAGAAGCCATGTATGGGGCAACAGCAGCATATGTTTATAAGCAGCATGCAATTTTCAATGATAGGGAGCAGTCTTTAAAAATGTATCACTTATTGATCTGACATAGTGGTGATCAGGGAGGACTGTGTCAGCATCAGGGTGCGAGAGACTGGGATAGACACCTCTAAGTGAATACTGTACTTAATGCTACTTAATGTACTTAATGCTGTGGATAAAAACAATGGGGGAGCAGGACCATCAGGATATGGATGTTGAGGAGCAGGGCTGACAAGGAGGAGGGGGACAAGATACTGGGAATAGGGGCCCATCATCCAGCATTTCAAAAGCTAAATAGATAACATGTTCAAAAAAAAAAATCACATTTTTAAATATTCCCCAACATTAGTATATTAGGCAATACCAGTAGAAGCTAAAACCTTAGTCTTATTTTAAAAAAAGTGTTCTGTATATTATAAGATTCTGCTATTTACTGCTTCCAGGAACTGCTTTACCAAAATTTCATAGTATTTAGTACTGACCAAATGCTGCAAGAGAAATCTTTATAACACTCCAAAGAGACCATCAGGGAAGTAGTTACAAATATATATATATTTCAATGTGTTATATTCTGGGGTAAATAAAAAAAATAGTATTGCCAGCTTGGTTATTAATGGGTTAGTAGCATTCCTTCAAACTTCTGGTGCAGGCATGGTGATTCCCTTAAAATGTCAACATCTGCCAATTGCTACCACAGAGTGTTAAGTGACATATCACTAGTTCCTCTTGTACTTAGAAAATAGACTAATGTTGGTATCTCAACCATCTGCTTAGATCCTGTTGAGAATAATACAGACACCTAAATAGGGAGAGAGGATTAGACAAGCTGACAAACAGAGAGATAGTATTGTGTAGTAACTTGATTTTTCATGGCAGCTACTATGTATGAATATTTTAAATTACTTGCAGGGGTATTTAGCTGTTCTGTTTACTGGACTGCATTGTGAACAACAGTATCCTTTATAGAGTTTGGTAACAAACTATTCAGAGGTGCAGTGCAAAATAATGCCCGATTATGTGACTGACTGTATCAGTGGTACTATTCTCATTCACCTGAACAAATCATAGTAAGTTGCACCTGATCGTTTTACTGAATATATTGTCAGATAAGAAAAGCAAGTATGGTGGGAGGTAAGGTCCAGTCCTTCTACGCAACAGTCCCTCTGCTCAGTCCTGTCTAAATTAGACAATATTTTAGAAAAGCATGGTCCTGTCGACTAGATGTTTAGCAATGCTTTTACAGTACTAGATTGCAGTGAGAAATTGGCAGACAATTAAAAAAATATCTATAAAGCAAATAAAAGAAATTACCAATTACTTTCAAACTTCGAATAAGTTTTGAATTTGTTTTACATTTTGGGCCAGGTTTTGGGCTAGTTTATAGCCCAACTAGTTTCACCATCATTAGTGTTTATATTTTCAAGCATGTTTGATTTTGTTTGGAAGAGGCAGACATGTATACAGCTAGATAATGCTCTGTTTATTTTACTGACTAATTCATCACTTAAAGTGCAGGTCTATGGGTTGAAAGACCAAGACTTATGCACAGTCCCATGCCCCTAAATCAGCACAATAAAAGTGAGCTTCACACTGTTTGAAAGTACTTTATGTGGATGGAAAATGTCACCTTGTCTGAAATAGTTTACAATGTGATGCAGAAGCAAAAAGAAATCCCATGGCAAGATGATAAAAGACTACACTAATTATTATGGGGGATGCAGCAAGGTTCTATTCTGTCACCTTCCCTTATTCAATGTGTAGGTTTTTCCATATACAGACAACACTGCTTCTGTTGGTTCCATATACCAACCATCCGTAAACCAGGCCTCAAATGTCAGCCAGACCATGGGGTACTGTTAACATTGGCCTCCTCTTCTTCTGTTAAGTCAGATGGGGAGCATTTTGCTTTCATTTTGTATTTATGTAAATGACTACATAAAATGTAGGCCAAAGCTGAGCTGGACTCCTAGATATGTAGAATGGTTGCCCTGACAGGATTCATTTAGATGGCAATGCATGTTGAATCATCTCTTACAGCCTCAAACACACAGTGAAGGAAGATTAATTAGAACCCTGTGGTGCTCCACTTCTGTGAGGAACAAGTGACCAAAATCATGCTTCAGGAGTTGTATGGGAGAACGGAATTGAGTTAACCATATACTGGGGGCCATTTGTCCTGACAATGATTTGCTATCACAGCAGCTAATCAAGTGCAATCAGTTCTTGTCCAGGAAAATTATAAGTCAAACTGTCCCGGGGCAAGGGAAGGACATGGACCCCGAAGGGTTAAGGAGGGACCCTGGGGGACAATACACCCCAGGGAAAATGAAAAGAAAGGGGGAACAAGCAAAAACACCCTACCTGCTGCAGGAACCGCGGCGGAACTGAAAGCGGTGGCTGGACCCGCGTGGCTCGTTAGCCGCAGTTTTTTAAAGTGAAAGCAGCTGGGGAGAAGAGGGAGGAAAGCCGGCATGGAAGTATAAGAAGGGGAGACAGCAGGACGGAAGGGGAGGAGAGATGGAGAAAGAGCACAGAAAGAGGAACTCCAGGGCCCACCGAGAAGGAGGAGGAACCGGGGAACACTGCTCACGGGGCAGGGAAATGTCTGGAGCTGCTTCCATCTAAAGATGCTGCCACCGAACTGAGGAGGACAAAGGTATCCCGGCTGTATATTACCCTAACACCGTGAAGAATGCCTACAGGAGGGACCTTGTTGATGGAGACTTGGGCCAGCGAATCATCTAGAAAAGAGGTAGACAAGCAAGGGGCCAGTTAAGACCCTCACGTCCTGGATGGAGGACCTGGGAGAGCCCGTCGAGGGAAGGGCTCTTTTCTGAGGGATGTCAAGGGTGGACACGTGTTAAGTACACTAAGGGCAAGGGGAGGTAGCACTAAAGGGGGTAGCCGGTGAAGGGAGAGCACGCTATTACAAGGCGCCCCAGGATAGTAATCAAGGGGGCATCGAGAGGTGGTAAGACGATTTTGGCGTCAGCCTCTTTTCCTTTTATTTGTTAGTTGTTATTTTGCCCGGGACGCCGGGGTAAAAGGCAGGCAGAGGGCTACCAAGGGCTCAGGAGTTAAAGGACCTAGTTTTACTTAGCCTTCAACCGGACCCAAGCAGGGGCCAGGAGGACTTCACGCATAGAGAGGGTTGGCCGCCAGCAACAACACAAGCACGCCATCAGGACTGGGTAGAGGGCGAGGTACAGGGGAGTTTGGAGCTTCGCAAAGAACATCACGCCTTGGCCTGGGACAACTGAACCCAGGCGGTTAGACCCCTCCACCACTGATAGATCATCAAAGTCGTGGCAGGCGGGATTAGGAGGGGATAAGACTGTCCGAGGTGAGAGACCGTGGCCCCATACCTTTTAGGGACAGAGCGGAAGACCACTATCAAAATCCAGAGCCGGGCGGCAAGGGACCAGATGATTGAGGCCTGGCGGGTGCACAAACATAAATAAATATCAGAAGGAATTTCCAAATTCATTCAAGAAACAGCAGCCAAAAAGCAGCAAGCTCTGAAGACCACACAACCATTAAAGCAAAAATCAAGATGACGTGGGCTTCACTAGTATTGATTTCAAAATATATGTCCTAGTGCCTAATTTGTTCTGGTCCATTCCAGTGTCAGACTAAGTTTGGGGACTGAGTTAGAACAAGTTGATTGAGGTTTCATCTGGACTGAACAGGTGATGTGGGTAGAGTTACCATTTGTTAGTCTTGGTTCATGCCTTAAAACCTTCCAGATTTTATTACTACAATGTGCTGTAAGAGAAGACGCACATGAAGCCACATTATTAAGACAAGACAGTGAAGAATGAAACTGCCCATCCAGTGGCATTTCATATTGGTGCACTGGCTTTCAGTTGGTGTCTAGGTACATTTCAAGGATAATTCTCTCCATAGTTTGGAGCATGTCAACTCATGCCTGCTCTCCACCACTGTAGGTTAGCCAACATGGAACACACTTGCCATCAAACCCCAGATTTAAAAATGGAAGAAATTTGGCTGCTGTGCATCGTGCCAGGAGGACCTCAACTCTGGAAATGGTTTAGTTTGGTAGTCCACTGAAGACTGATTTTTTTAAAATTAATATTTGGGCATGCTGCCTGATTGCATTCAGGCTTTTGCTTTAGGCACTTGCTTTCATGTATTTTATGGTTTGAGGCAGTAATTCTGTGGCAGCTCCAGGGTTAGCAATATGTTGATATTTTAAATGATGATGGTTTTACCTCTTAATCATCAAGGTGTAGGATACCATCAGTGTTGTTAGGGAGTTAAATGTACTAGTCATGTAAGGCTCCCTCAGATTGTATGGTCTGTGCATATGCTATCAGAACACCATCCATGATGCTGGGCCCCTGATAATCTTATTACTTCAAGAAAGAGACCACACATTGCAGGTCTTAGTAAGAAAAAATCCTCCAGATTTGTTGTTCACAAACAAGCCTAGACACTAGCATCCATGGCCAACTGGTACACAGTGCTAGCCAGGTGATTTGCAGGTGTGGTACAGGCATATACATTATCTTTAAACCCAATACAAAAGTATTAAGGGTGTTCCCAGAATTTTGGTGCAAGCCATAACGGTGTACCTAGTTCTATAGTTGTTGGGAGTGCCTACACAAGATGCTAGGTTGCCGTAGTTCACTGCTATGGCTATGTAGCTCATCGCTATGGCAATGATGTGTCAGTGGGTATGAACCATGACATCTGCTACTGCGCAGTAGGGTCAGAAATGACCCATGCTAAAGCAAGTACTAAATGACTGCACAGTAACAACTATGCAAACAGGCACATGTGTAGATGTGCCCATAGGGACCTAATTTGGTTCATGCTGTTAGCAGGGCCTCCGTCTGATTTGTATATGCACTGATCAGTGGTCATATTAATTCAAACTCTAGCAAGGCCCACACTAGGTTGTCTAAACCTTCCTGCATTCTTCTGTTACTCATCATGTTGCTGCAGCCATTGTGGTAAACCAAATCTTTTAAAACGATAATGACCATGGTAGGCATGTAAGGGGACTATGATAAATCTGTATGAATGCCTGGAAAACCAAGGAAAATAGCAGTTTAAATAGTGTACATTACCTAATTGGAAGTTATTACAGGTATCAGAGAACAAGTTACCAGAAGTGCAGATGAGGCACAAGGGTCATCTACTTGTCTGACACATCTGTATACCCTGTGAATTCTCTGTGTCAGAAGATTAACAGCCACAGCAATTAGGGTTAACTGTGCTAACAGAATATCTTCTGTTAAGTACGCATCAGGCAAATGGAGAAACAAAAGACCAAAAAAACCAACCCCCCCACTCTCAAACAAACCACTACCTGAGATCAGCATGTCCAGAGCTGTTAAAATTCAACAGTGCTGCATTTACAAAAGCAAAATCAACAGTCTCAAAAGAACAATACAAAGGTGGCCCACTCTCTCTCAAGGGCAGTTATGAATTGTGGGTGAAACAGTTACTCACTGCCACAAAACCGAATCAGTCAAGACTTTTTACATTAAAGAAATGGAAAGCGAGACTTATTTTTACTATTAACTTTGTTAAAATGCATTTTATTTGTTTTACAAAGCAAGGGGAATGCCTCACTTCCTATGCTACAAAGCTCAGTCATCTGTAGGCAAAATATTAAGCAACCTGAGAATGATTTTGCAGTAGGGAAATGGGGGTTCTGCAAGCAGTTAATGGGCTATATTTCAGTTCACCGTTAACTGCATATTTATTATTCAGTTGCTGTGAGGAAATGTCACTTTACGTTGATTAAAGCCCTGCAAGCTGTACAGTAAATATTTTAAACAAAAAAAAAAAGGTTTTGATCTCTGATGCTATTGCAAAGGATGGGGGAAAGCTGCCACTAGAGTTGCTAAATTAAGCAAGCATCAGTCTCCATTATAGATCGTTTTCCCTGCAGATACTACAGTGCACTGGCTGTGTGTATGAATAAAGACAGACACACTTTAGATTTGAAGGACCAGATTTCTATCCTTGGTTCCCTAAGAGACATGCATGTGCACGTGTGCATGCATGCGTGTGCACGCTTATTTTAGTTATGTCTTGTACAACTTATGGTGTCATGATTAAACTTCATGTCTGCATATATGAATCTGGTCTCCCTTGTTGCATAGTGTTGGTAATGTATTGCACCTGCCTGAAGACTAGGTAGGCAAATATCTGTAAACTTTATCTACCACCAACAGAACATCACCAGCCATAGAATCCAGGGTTGGATATCTCCTCAGCAGAAAGACAGCCTATTGTAGGCAAAAAAAAAAAGGAGACAGGCCATATTTCTGATGCATTGAATTGTTGCCCTGTGGGGTCAGGTCAACTCTCAGGATCTCAATATTGTGTGGTTAGATAGGAGGGTGTGACACAATTGCACATATACAAAACACACAAGTCAATTAGGTGCATACACACACACACACACACACTACCAGCTCTGGCACATACACATCCAAACCAGCCTAGGCACATGCATACCTATTACCAATTGAAGCACGTACACTATACACCCCAAAAGTTAGACACAGATCACTAATTCATATATCATCTACACATACATGCCAGTTCACACGCATACAACCCACCTACACATATACACAGGTAAGTTCCTAACTTGGATGGTACAGTGTTTATGTGTGTGCTTGGGGTACCTGGGATACTTGGGGGAAGGTTCAGGTGAGAGAGAGAGAGTTAAAGTGTAGGGAATGAAAAGTTGCCAGAACCAGGATTAGAACCAGCACATTACAGAGAAGCTGGCTGAGGAACTGAGGCTTGGGTTTCTTAAGGTAGACTGGGGCTGGAAATGGAGGCAGACAGCTAAGATATTGGTGGAGAGGCAGATAAGTGGTGGCAAGGAGGAGGGAGCCAGGAAAGGAACTGAGGCAGAAACCTGGTTGCTCAGGGGAAAAGAAAAAGGCAGTGGGAATAAGAGTGTCAAAGAAACAGGGGGTTTGGAGGCAGAGAGCTCAGGACAGGTGTTGGAGGTGGCAGTGAGCCAGAAGCAGGAGATGGAGAAATGAGACAGAAGTTAGAGGGACAAGGAGCAGAGATTGGAGCAGGGCCAAACCATAGTAAAGCAAAACTTAACTGAGAGGTCCAAATAACAGTTTTACTACACAGACAACACACTACACAGCCCCATGAAGTTACTGGTTCACACACACAAGCACTCACAATGGCAGCAGGAGAAAGAGACATGGTGAAAAGGTTGGAGTCCAGGTAGGGAAGAGAAGCAAAGTCCAAGTGCTTGGTTGAAGAGGGGATGGGGGGGTGATACCTACCTATCCAGGCTGGAAAGGGGTCCTTGTTTAGTAGGTGTTGTCCAGAGGGGGGTTGCCGGCAGGCCCTCTGGGTGGATAGGTGGTGTGGCATGGTGTTGGTCTAGATGGAGAGGGAGTCCCGCTGGGTCCATCTTCACTGCCCCGGTGTACTGAGCATGTGTGCTCCATGCAGGGATGTGCAGTTTTGGGTGTCTGTAATGGTGGGGTACAATGGTAGAATCGCTGGTTCTGCAGGGTCTTTTGTCTTTCAAATGCTGAGTTCTTGTCTTTGTTCCTGAATGAATCAATGTGAGGTGATGACCTGGTCATTACAAGCCATTCAGTAGAGGCCTGCTACCATTGTATTTCAGTCATTCCCAATCACTTCCATTCATCCAGGAACCAATTTAAATGGGAGGGGTACATGAATCATACAGTTGCAACACAGGGGATGCCCGGGCAGAGGATACAAGATGGAGGCTTGACATACAAAATGGAAACTTGACATGACTTATGCTAACTTACATATATAGGCCTAAAACAGTAATCACACAATATAAAAGCAGTACAAACATAATAATCATCACTTATAAAATAGTGGGTATCAATATCAAAATAGCAGGGAACTTATTTCCAAAGAGGGGAGAGAAAAATAAAACTTACTACCTAAAACGTTAAAGCTTATCCTACCTCTTAGCTTACTTATACTTATCTATAGGGAATAGAGAGGGAGAGAAAGTCAGAAATGGTTGGGGAAGGGGAGGGAATGCATTTTCAAATAAATAAATAAATAAGTAAATACACCTGGGGGTTTTGCTACAGAATCATTTTCACCCTTGTTGTTTAGCCTCAGCTCACCCTCTGTGATAAACTTACAGCAAAAACCCCCCCAAAAAACAAACCCCCCCCAATAGTATGCAACTACAAAATGTTGCTTCTCTACTTACTTCAAAAGTTACTCAAACTTTTGTTTCTGAGCTCAGTCCCCTTCCCTCCCAAGTAAATTCAAAATTATTCCGCAGCAGCTGACAGGATTAAAGTATGGTCAGTCTTTCCATTCATAGCCTTGAATATCTGATGCTTCATAACTTGTGCCATCACAGGCAACTTGTCCACTTTGTTGAGTCCCATACATCTGGCTTCCTTCATCTTTAGAATACCCTAAAGAAAACCCAACAGGATTTGTTCTCTCTTAAAGGCTAAGTACACACATTTGGGGAGGTTAAATTGAGTTCAAAATGATCACCTGATTTAAATTTAGGTAATCCCAGTGCTGACTTTACACTTACAGATGTGGTCTCAGTGACTGACAGTCAGTCTAAACCTATACAGAAGTTCCATGCACATAAACTGGTCTAAAAATTGCAGAATCCAAATCCAACTTAAGATAAACCTGGACCTATGTAGTATCAAACTTATTTGATTTAGGACAAACTAGCGCATGGGATTTCTGTACACTTTCCCTGTACGGCCCCAGGGCTGCTCTTTTCATCCCCCCACCCCCAAACACTGGGCTCTCTTTTGCCCCCTCCTACCCCCACCAGACCAGTCAGCCCTCTCAACCCACATCCCACAAGCTGCTCTGGGTACAGCTGCTTTTAACAGTGTTTGCCACTGCCAGAGCCAATCAAGTAAGTCCTGGTGGGGGAGGGGGTAAGGAGAATGTGGGCATAGGTTCACTGGGGATTTGGGGGGCTAAGAGTAGCCCCTGATCCCCTCAAGCCTCCCCATGAACCCTGTGAGCCCCCTGACCCTGCCAGACACTCCCAGACCTCAGCAAAATGTGGGTTGCACGTGCCCCCACCCTTTGTGGGTTGCACCTACCCCCTACCCTTCATGGATCATGCCTCCCCCACATTCCTCAGTGGACCCCTGATCCCCTCTAGCCTGCTGGACCCCCAGCTCCCCTGCTAACTCCCCCATCCTGACTTACTGGGCAGCCATTTTGAACCAATTTAATCTCCCCAATGCCCCCAAATCGCTGTACTTAGCCCTAGTTTTCTAAACTGTGTACAGGCAACCCCTGCTTAACACTGTTTTGCTTAGTGCTATTTCGCTATAACGCTCATTTAAAATTGATACCCAATTCCACTTATTGCTCAGTGAGTTTCATTATAATGCTCAGTCACCATCTTGAGTCATTCAAAACATTTGCAGTTGCCATCTTGGATCATCAAAAATTTTCAGTTTTGCTTAACACTTAGTTTTTCAGGAACCAATTAAGAGCGCTAAGCAGGGGCTGCCTGTACACAGCCTCTCAAATCCAGTCCTCAGCAGAAGATCCCTGCAAAAGCTCAGGCTTCAGTTCTCTCATCCTCTTTCCCTGTACTGTACAAGAGCAGCCTCTGTGCTCAGCATGGCAGTATAATTTTGTTCCAGGCCTTGGAAAGCTGCAAACCTTTGGCATTTTCACAGTATGACAGGAGATATCCAATACCGCAGCCAAACAAAGGACTTTGGATACCTGCCAAAGGAAAGGAAGCATTCAGGTGACACCACTGTAGGAAAAGCAGCTCAAATTAATGGATGCAATCATCACAACTTGGGTTTAAAATACAGTCATAGATAACCCCTGCACATGCATGAGAAAAGGCTTTGAGCATTTTCAGTCCCTTCTCTGACTATATGGTTCTGAAGAGCTCACTTAGTTAAAAGCTCACTGTCCCTGTCAAGACACAGATTTATTACCATGTTTTCCACAATGCAATCTTGATTGCTTAAAGATAAGTGACTGCTAGTGCTGTACCCCCACATTTAGAAGCCCCATCAGTCAGTAGGTTGTGCTTCCAGAAAGTAGGTGCATCAGAAATACAGAGGTAGATACAAAAATCAAGAGCATTCAGATTCAGGACTTTTGGTCTCATACTCATGTAATTTTAAAATATGCATCTGGTTGGTTACAGTTTTGGCCATTCAGCTACCCAGTCTAGACATGCAAATACAGAATACTGCACATACTTTCACTAAAGGTCCTATAGGACACTTGCTATTCCTGCATCTTTCCTTTACTTCCCCAAAATTCGTAAGTGTTACAATACAATTGCAGGGCAATTTTGTGAGCAAAAGTCAGTGTTCCCAGCCCTCACAAGTTCATTACAATTTTGACAATATTTGAATTGTTTTTCTAAAGCTGCAGTTCCAGGGATCCTGTGATTACAGGATATCCTGTCAGTCATTTGTGATTGCAGGATACCCTCAGCTTCTGTTAAAAAAAAAAAAAAAAAGTCTGTTTCTCTGCCTTATGGTTGCTTTAAAACAACAACAAAACAAAAACCCCTTAAAAATCCAAACTTTAAAGATTCAACATCAGACAGCCAACAAGAAAAAAATCCCCCAAAACCCTAATCAATCTCCAAATCATTAAGACTTCATTACTTTAAAAAAAAAACCTGTATTTTTAAGCAAATTTTATGATTTGGGTACCTGATTTATGGTAGTTAAACCTTTGGATTGGCAATATAAAAGCTGTAAATATGGGGTATTTACATCTTACTGATTTCTGTGAATGAAACAAAAAAACCTGAAATTTAGAAGAAGATAGGCAAGTCTCAGGAAAAAGAATGAAACTTAAAAAAACCCCAAAAAAACCCCAACAAACCAAGAAGTAGATACTTAAAAATAAAGAGCAGCATAGACCATTAATATTTTAAGGGATTGGTTCAAATAACTCTCTCAGAGACTGGTCAGAGATGTATTTCTTCTCTTTAAAAATAGGGAATTGAATAAGAACAGGTAGAATCTTTCAAATCAGTGAAAAAGTGTTAAGGTCACTTGCTGTACTTTAAAGCAAACTTCAAAAACATCAACTTTACTTGGTTCAGTGCTGGAGAAGAGATTTGTAGGTTATACCAAAGTAAAGTTATAGGAATACATATTGGGTGAGAAGAAGGATGCTACAGTAAACAAACTGCCCCCACACTAACAGATAATGCCTCAGCTCAGGGATGGATGTCTTCACATCCAAAGATTTGGGGTTTTTTTTGAAGTTTTAGAAAAGGAAGTAGAGAGGTAAAGTAAACACTACCCCGGAGCTATAAAGCAACATTTGTACCAAAGTTAATGAACAGGCCAGTTTTACCCACTGGATCAGTAAGGTAGGGCCTAGCTGGACAGTCTTCTCTCTTCAGTACTTAGGGATATAGCCTTGAGGAAGCCAACCCCTGAAGGCTTTGAAATTAAAAATGATGAAAAGAGAGAAGCTGCATTACAAAGGAGGACAGCATAACATATCTACACAGGCAGAGCTTCAAACAGTGCTTGCTTCAAATCAGCAACAAAGCCAGCAATTGCACAGGAAGAATGAGAATCCACCCTGCTATCCATGCTACACCATCAAGGGCAATATTCAGCTCAGCTTTCTGTACATCTCATTCCGTTTGTGAGAATCAACTATTTTATCTCAAGGAGAGAGGCATCATTACTAACTGATGTGTATAGTACTCTCCCCATAATCCCAAGGTGCTATAAAGGACAGATACTATAATTATTCTAGGAGTTTGAAAACTAGAGAAGATTGTTGACTTTATTTTCCTGAATAATTAAAAAAAAAAGTAAGCCTTCAGGGAGCTGAAGATTGTGAAGCCCATGTGTCAAGTGATTAGAAGCCCCCAACTTCTAGCCTCACAATTTGAGAGCAGGCAGGTATCTGGCATGTCTGCCAATCATCTGGTGCGATAGTGCTTACTGCAGTGGCTGTCATTATACGGCCAACATTTGAAGATGTAAGAAGGCTCACCTCACCCTGTATATCATGCTTACATTATGGTAGATTTCACTATGAGAACAGCCTTCTCAGTACTTACTGACTGTTGTACATCTATCCACACACTCTTATCTTTGTTGCCTAGTGTGCCGGATTGGATTCAGCCCGAGTTCTTCTCCCAGCTGTGCCGCTGGTCTTGGGCAAGTCCCTTGACTTTTCTGTGCCTGTTTTCCAGTGAAAGTGAAATACTGACTTTCTTCATAGAACACTTTGAGAGCTTATGGTGAGAAATGTTATAAGAGTTGTGTATTACTCTTTTATTGTTGTGCAACAGCCTGCAGTACTACTTTCCCCCTGCACAGCAGCAGGATATAAATCCTATCTAAGGCTCCACAGGACTCTTTGGTTTTCATCTCACAGTGCATTGCCTCATATATCACATCCTATAGGGGATGCTGTATGTCAAATTGGGGCCATAGTCAGAGTCCCTGTTTCTTATTGTACATGTAATAGTAGGATCAGAGATTACTGCTTTTTGGAACAACAAGAAGTTGTGTCCCTCTGTGCAATAAACCTGCTATCGTTATAAATACGCAAAGCACTCCACGTTTGCCAAATATGTTCTGCACATATTTCTTGAGATCTAGCTCATTTTCAGCTGCTTGTGGCAAGCACTCAGTGTTTGAAACTCAAGCTGTTCTGATTGGACATACGGTTGGCATAATATGTTTCTATTTCTGGATAGGATGAGCAAAGCTCTTCTAGTCAGGTTTATAGTGCAAGCAGATAGATTTAAAAATTCAAGACCTGCTTCCTTGCAAATATTTTCCAGTTTCAATTGTTGTCAACTGGGGACATTCCTGATGGTAAATTCCTCCATTAGAATGTTCATGAAGGCAAAGAAAAGGGGGGAGGAGGCATAAGCAAAACAAATGTATTTAAATATTTGTATCAATATGTATGGAATATGCTTTGCAACACTCTGCTGTCCTGGAAGCACCCATGTAGTGTGCCTGTATGTTATATATCCCAGAGAAACATTTACTTTAGAACTGTTTTAAGTATGAAGGGCCTGATTCTCATGTTAGCAAGTTCCCACACTAGAGGGAGAATGGCGACAGTAAGGATGCCTTTGAATCTCCTCAGCATTCCCCATATTCTGGCATGGGTGGTAGCCAGTTGTTCTTCATGGAAACAAAAGCAACCTCAGGTCCGTTCCAACTTAAGCTCTGCTTCCCATGACCCACTGTGAAGCCTGGCAAACAAAGAATTATCATAGTACAGTGCACCCTGCCCATGCCTCCATGCCAAAGGCAAGGAGCAAGTCTGGTGTAGCAGATTTTAGGCCAGCTCTGTACTGGCCCAGAGAGTTCTCGTCATTGAGAGTGTTTTCAGGAAGCTATTTCGGATCATTAAGGCACAGACACATGAAGTGGCCTCACTGTAACTGAGAATTAGGCCCAAAGTATTGTCTCAACAAGGAATTACTCACAGTAGAATGCTGTTTTTCCTTTCAACTAAAGGGATATACAGCATGTGCATTATCAGACAAATGATTTCACAAACTCTCACTCCAGGCCTCCTTGTCTGCTTGATTGTATCCTTAAGGCACTTATTTCTCCTTGACACTGGCTCACTTGTTTTACTTTTGAGTTACTATGTGGAAAGCTTCTTAAGAAACACAACCAATGCATTTTAAATACTTATGAAAACTACTTCATGACTCTATACATGTATTCTTACAGCTGCGAATAGAAATGCAATGAATGTTACAATAGCTAATAAATACAGTGAAACCCCCCCTACACACAGACAAGTCAAAACTAATCTGTGACTTCATACAGTTGATGTAAAAATCGCGGTTCGTTTCTCGGGAGGCGAAAAAAAACCTTCAGCCACAGACACACTCTATTAGCAACACAAAAGGTATATATTTGCAAATAGGGTCAGAGAGAGAGACAAAAGATCAAACACTCTGCTGCCCCCGAGGGAAACTGCCCAGCTGGCTTTATCCCCTCTCTCCTGACCACGTGTGCAGAAGGAGGAACTTTTACAACTCATTTCCGGTTCATACAAACATGTATGTGAATACGTCAAATCATGCGTCGCATGTGTATTATAATTAACTACTTAAGTATGCGGGGCGGATAGGCTTATATGTATTAATTCATTGCGCATGGGTAGAAAGTACCTGAGGTTACAAGAGTTTGAATTTTCCTTGCTTCAAGGCTAGAATTGCAATTTACTCTTATCTGCATGAGAAAAGCTGAGGAGTATATGCTTTACTGTAACAAAGAGATAGTAACTTTGCAAAACAAAGAGAGAGTGATACCTTAATACAAAGAGCTCTCAGTAGCTCTCCCAGTTCTCTCACCAGGGAGGGCTGACAGCTGCGCTGTTTTAACAAGACTTATTGATAATGCATTTTTAATAATATTTCTAACAATATCCCCCCTCAAGATGCTTTCTGATCTTTACTTCATTTGGGCATATCAAGATAATTACGAGGAATTTTTCTGAGGACCATGACTTTTGCTACAGTCTGTGCTTTCAAAGGAACTGCTGCGACCTGCATTCCTTCTACTGTAGTGGTTATCAATCTAGTGAGACAAGGAATAAGGCAAGGGATAAAAATCAAACCAGTCAGAGCACACAAAAGCACAAATCCTACTTTTTTCCACCAGGGTCCTCCAAATAATTGAAACCACCAGTCTTTACTCCATGTGGGTTCCCACGTTTGTATTGGTACATGGGCTATTTTCCTAATCTCTTTGGCAATCTTTGAGACTGCTTTTTCGTTGTCATCTATTTGGAGGCAACAATTAGAAAGGTTGAACTTTCCACAGACTCCGCCATCCTCTGCGAGTAAATAGTCTAGAGCCATTCGATTTTGGTATATGGCTTCCCTCATCTGGGAACTTTGTCGAGGCAGCAACTCGAGAGCAGTGGCTGTCTGGTTAGTAATTACTTCCAAGACGGCCTGCAACCGGATGATTCTATTTAGCATATAAATTGGTGTCCGGTAACCCCAACTTCCATCATTAGCCCATGTAGCTGGTCCATAATACTCAATAATCCTCTGAGGAGGCCACTCATCCTCCTTCCACTTTTGGGAGCCACCCTGTGTCAAACTTACATCAATACTTCTCTTGGCCCTTTTTCAATCATCATACAAAGAGTCTCCCAGCTTATTTCCGACCTCAGATGGTAACAAAAAGAAAGATGGTACAATTACTCCAACGTAGCAGGTTCCTGTCTACCCTCGTGGTAGTACTGTATAGGCTTTCCTTCCACAAATCCAATAATGTCCTTTCAGGGCCCTGTTTTCCCCTCCCAAGGCTAGGGGGTCACGGCTGTGGAAAAGAAGGGGATAGTATTTGTTGCCCGTCTGCCCTAAAGGGTCAGTGTAATAGTTACTCCGTTTAAACTGACATTTTCATACGCCATCTTTATCCCTATACTCGCACTTGGTTATTTCATTTGTGTCATTTAAGGCACTCCAATATGT
Organism: Crocodylus siamensis; assembly: GCF_052110815.1. NCBI lineage: Eukaryota > Metazoa > Chordata > Crocodylia > Crocodylidae > Crocodylus > Crocodylus siamensis. The sequence goes on along the minus strand of NC_143402.1, from coordinate 38,129,190 downwards.
ATTAAACTTTGCCACCGTGCCATTCGGGTGTACCCATTTCCAACTATAGACATAGGTAAATCGTTCACCTCGGGCCTTTTCATATGCCTGACATCTGGTAGGGTTAGGATCGAAAGGTACTATTCTTGTCTTTTTGGTCTGTTGCATCTGCGGGGAGATTGGGATGCTAACAGCAGAATTCCATTGATCAGCATACTTGGTGCATATTTGGGTCCATTTCAATGTCCATGTACACTGACTATGTCCCAAACTTCTCCCCGTACCATTACTGCTAATACAGCACTCTCCTAATGCCACTTGGGAAAGATCCCAGCTGCGGTTTTCATCCCATTCTTGACCAGTACTCTTAACATCTGCCTTGTCACTGACCAACCATTTTGGGGCCAAAGGAAAAGCCCTCCAAGGCCACTGTTCTCTGGCCTCTTGGAGCCCCCCACAGGCCCAGCAGTTGGTAAGATTAAAAGTACTTGCAATTCTTTCCATCATATCAACATACAAATTTGTCCCTGGGGGAGCAATTTGGGAAAGCGAGGGTGTGAGCCAGCGGTTAAGGCTGCTCAATTCTGCTCCTTTCATTATGCAGATAACAACAAGGCACATTAAGATTCCCACCATATTTTCCCTTTTACTTTCTTGTCTAATTTTCTGAGCTTTGATTAAGCCGTCTCAGGCGCACTTGGAGATCACCAGTAGGTTCACAACTCCACTTGCTGGCTTCTTGTTCCGAAGACGACTCAGCTTCCGGAGTGAGTTCGTCTCAGGAGTTGATGTCCTCTAATGCTCGTGGATGTCGCTTCACACGGGTATGGTGTATCCAACGATCATGGCCAGTAATCTTTACAGCGGTGTGGGTTGTTAGAAGTACCTGGAAAGGGCCACTCCACCTCTCAGTCAAAGGCTCCTTTTTCCACCGCTGCACCAAGACCCAGTCTCCCGGGGAGAAGTCATGTACCGGTACATCTAAAGGCAGACGCTGAAAGGAGGCTGCATACCTGTGAAGAGAAAACAAGACAGACTGCAAGGCAATAACATACATATGAAGCTCACTATTACCTAATTCAAAAGTTACATTCTCTCGCATCCCAGGAGGTAAGACTCGAGGCGGCTTGCCAAACATAATTTCATATGGGGTCAATTTGAGGCCCCGTCGGGGAGTGTTTCGAATGCAAGTAAGAGCTAGCGGCAATGCTTGAGGCCACTTAAGGCGTGTTTCAATACAGATTTTGGTGAGCAAAGTCTTTAAAGTCCTATTCATGCGTTCCACTTGTCCTGAACTCTGTGGTCTCCATGGTGTGTGTAGTTTCCAAGTAACTTTGAGAGCTTGTGCGACTTCTTGAACCACTTTTCCCACAAAGTGTTGTCCTTGATCCGACTCGATGGACTCAGGCAGGGAATACCGGGGAATGATCTCCTGTAACAAATACTTCACTACTGTAGCTGCAGTGGCAGTCCTGGTGGGCCAAGCCTCGACCCAACCAGAGATCTGGTCTACCATGACAAGTAAAAACCCGTGATGTCCGGACCGTGGGAGCTCGGCAAAATCAATCTGCCATGCCTGTCCAGGGTACGCTGCCCAGGGTCTACCTCCCATTGGCACAGGGGGTTTCCTTCGAGGGTTTACTTTCTGGCATGTGATGCACTTGGTAGCAATGCACTGAGCTTCTACATATAGCCCTGGGGCTACTGCTTGGCGGATCACTAGATCACCCATGGCCAAGCCTCCCATATGGGTTCTTGCATGGAGCTGTTGCAGCACCTCCCGAAGCAATGGCCTGGGTATCATGACTTTCCCTCCTGGTACTATCCACCACCCCTGGGAGTTCTTTTCTGCACAAGCTTTCTGTGCAAATTTATCTTCTTCAGGGGAATACTGTGGGACTAAATCCTGAACGTATGGCCATATGGCATGGGACATGGCCTGCTTGGATACCTCTTCCGCTTCTCCTCCAATAAATGCAGCTTCCTTTGCTGCTGCATCAGCCTTTGCATTTCCAAGCTTATGCTTTTTCTCAACAGCCTTCCCATGGGCCCGCACATGAATGACTGCTACCTCTTTAGGCTGGTGGAGTGCCTCTAGTAGTTTGATAATCTGGGGGCCATTAGCAATCTTATTCCCAGAGGCAGTAATGAAACCCCTTTCTTTCCACAATAGTCCGTGCGCATGGACTGTAGAAAAAGCATAGCGAGAGTCAGTGTATATATTAACCCGCTGGTCTGTCCCCAGCTGTAATGCTCGGGTGAGCGCAGTGAGTTCCGCGGCCTGTGCCGACCATGAGCTCGGCAATGACTCCCTCCATACTACCTTATCCAAGGTTACCACTGCACATCCTGTTCGTCTTTTCCCATCGATGACAGAGCTGGAGCCGTCCACAAAGTATTCAACATCTGGGTCTTCAATTGGGTCCTCAGCAAGATCAGGTCGCACCTGCGTGGTCTGATTCAGGACCTCAAGGCAGTCATGCGTCGGTTGCCCTGGCTCCGGCAGCAAGGTTGCAGGGTTTAAGGCTGTAGTATGTTTGAAAGTAAGTCCTGGATTAGAGAGCAAAAATATCTCATACCGTGATTGTCTGGAGGGGTTAAGAAATTTCCCTCCCTCAGTCCCTAGGATCTGGGGAACTCCATGAGGAGTGAGTATTTCCATATCCGCACCCATGACTATCTTCTGGGCTTCTTCAACAACCACTGCTGTGGCTGCCACAGCCCGAAGACAGGCTGGCCACCCGAGTGCAACTGGATCTAGAACCTTTGAATAATATCCCACGGGTCTCCAGGTCAGGCCCGATGGCTGTGTCAGCACCCCTGATGCAACCCCTCGATTCTCATGAACATACAGTCGATATGGCTTTTTACTGTTTGGGATGGCTAAGGCAGGGGGCTGGGTTAATGCTGCCTTTAGCAGATCAAAAGCATGCTGCATTTCTTTATTCCATTTCCATTTAGTGAGACTCTCCTTAGTCAGGGATTCGTACAGTGGTCTAGCCTTCCCACTGTAATCTGGTATCCATAGTCGACAGAACCCGGTTAGCCCTAGGAATGCCCACAGCTCCTTGGGTGACTTAGGTGGGGTTAGACCTTGAATCGCCTGTATGCGATCTGCACTCAGGGCTCTGACTCCTTTTGAGAGCTTATATCCCAAAAATGTGACTTCAGGCTGACATATTTGGGCTTTTTCTCTAGAGACTTTATATCCTTTTTTCCCCAGAGTGTTTAGGAGTGACCTGGTGGCTTCCTCGCAGAGCTGCAAGTTTGGGCTTGCAACTAGCAGGTCATCCACATACTGGAGGAGAGTCACTGCGGGGTGTGATCCCTTCCATTCCCCCAAGTCCTTCTGAAGGGCAAGTCCGAAAATATGGGGGGCTGCTATAAATCCTTGTGGAAGAACTGTCCACATGAGTTGGGCTTTATGGAAAGTATCTGGATCCTCCCATTCAAAAGCAAACAATTTTTGACTCTCTCGGTGAAGGGGAATAGAGAAGAAAGCATCTTTCAAATCTAGCACTGAAAATATTTTAGCCTCCCCCGGTACTTGTGTCAAGATCGTGTGAGGGTTCGGGACTACAGGATGATCTGAAAGGACCTTCTTATTTACAGCTCGTAGGTCTTGGACCAGTCTGTATGAGACCCCATCTGCCTTCGGCACTCCAAGGATGGGGGTGTTATAGGGTGAGGACCCTTCCACTAGCCATCCGTACCTCTTGTATTTCTCTATTAACAGCTTGAGTCCAGCTCTGGCCGCTCGGCTGAGTGGGTACTGCTTTACCCGAACGGGCCCCTCCCCATCCTTGGGTACAATCCTTACCGGGGAGACGAACTTAGCTCGCGCAGGGGTTCCATCAGCCCATACCGAGGGGTCTACTCCAATCATGTGATCTTCTGGACTTACTGCAGGGCATCGGTCCTCCAGGAGAGCCATCTGATAGTTCGAGCTCTGCTTGACAGGTAGCTGGACCACCATCTGATCGTCTCTGAAAAAGATCTCAGCTTGCAATTTTGTGAGTAAGTCCCGCCCAAGGAGTGCAACCGGGCAACTTGGAGAATACACAAAGGAGTGCTCGAGCAAATGGTCCCGCACCTTGGTGAGGAGTGGTTTACAAACAGGGAGTCGGGTTTGCATTCCCTCAATCCCTTCTACAAGTACATGCTGTTCACTAGTTCCTGCACAGGGGGGTTTTTTTGGAATCATTGAAAATGTAGCCCCAGTATCCACCAAGGCTTCAAAGTTTTTGCCACCAACCCTAATGGTTACCATGGGATCTTCTCGGGCTCCAACCCGAAGGGTAGTGTTCTTAGATCCCTGTCCCCTTCATTCTGAATCCTCACCCTTGTCTTCTGCCCGCATGAGGTGACCTCTCGGTTCCCCCTCTCTCTTCTCCTTCAACTTCGGGCATTCCCTCTTCCAGTGTCCTTTCTCTTTGCAATAAGCACAAACATCTGCTCCCACTCTTTCTCCCTTCCTCTTCTGTATCCCAGCCTTTCCAGGGTTCCCTCCAGTTATAGCAGCTGCTAGTGCTGCCATCTGTCGCTGAGCCTTTTTATCCTCCTTGCGCTCCTGCACTTGCTCACGATTCCCATACACCTTATATGCAATTTCCACCAGCTCTGAAATCGGTTTCCCAGCACCTCCCTCAGTTTTCTGTAACTTCTTACGGATATCAGCAGCAGATTGACCAATAAACATAAGATTTACCATGCGCTGGTTATCCGGGGCTTCTGGATCCAGATCCGAAAACCTGCGAAACGCCTCATACAGCCTCCCAAGGAAAGCTGAGGGATCCTCCTCTCTTCCCTGTCTCACCAATTTAGACAGATTGGTAATCCGAGGCACTGCCTTTCCCATTGCTTCCACTATAATTCCCAGATACCGTGCACTCAGCTCTCTGCCCTCTGCAGTATGATTATCCCATCTTGGCTCCTCTACAGGGCAGGTATCACGCAGAGTACGACTAGCAGCACCCTCTGACTCAACTCTAGCCACCGCAATACGTTCCGCTGTCCCCAACACTAATCTCCTCTCCTCTGGGGTTAGGAGGGTCTGGAGCATCATCTGGACATCAGCCCAAGTGGGTCGATGAGTCTGCCCAATAGATCGGAACAGGTCCCTCATCTTTTCAGGGTCTTCACGAAAAGAGGGGCTCTGATTCTTCCAGTTAAATAAATCTGAAGTGCTAAATGGGGTGTAGACAAAAGTTGCAGTGCCTCCTTCCCCAATAACCTCTCGCATCGGACAGTTCAACACCGGCTGTGACTCTACAGGCTTGCACAAATAATAACCCTTATTTCCTGATTCAGATGAGGCACTTGGCTGAGGCTCATGCTCTAACTCATTAGGTATGCATTGGTACGTCGGTGGTGGTCTCTCTAAGGGAGGGGGCGGTGGTGCAGAAAGACTGGACCCCGAGGAGGCATCTGACTCATCTTCGCTACCCGACACGGCAACCGGAGCGCGGGTCCGGTACTCAGCCAATTCAGAATTCCCCCCCTCATTAGACTCAGGAAGTACAGGCCCCCCCCCCGAGTCTTTTTCTTAACAAGCATCACATGAGACTTTACTAAGTAATTCTTAATCCAAGGTGGCTGATTTTGAACCACCCACAACCAACAATCAATATAAGGAAACTGATTCCAATACCCATTCTGCATAACAATTTCATGGATAGCTATCACTTCTTTTAGCACAAAGGATCCTTTCGGGGTCCAGTGGACCCCAAATGTTGGCCACTCGAGTTGACAAAACTTAGTTAAATCACCTTTTTTCATTTTTATTCCATAATCGGCCGGCTTTGAAAATTTATTAAAATGACGTAATAAGACTTTTAGAGGGGTATCAATACTGTTTTCTACACGAGAGCGACTCGTACCCATTTGCCCACAAAAATGCGCCCAAGGCACACCAAATACCAAAAAGATCTCAACAACAGATGATTTACAATGAGAGCTGAGCCTAGAATTTCTCAGCAAACTTACACATCCTTTGTTTAGATCCGTACACCAGATTGGGCAAAGGGAATTCGTATACTCACTCAGATACCCCAGAGATCTCGATCCAAATTCCAAAGTGTGTCTGCCTCTCCAGAAACTCAGAATTTACATGGGATACTTCCTTTAACTTCCCGGATATTCGGACTTAAACCTCAAATTCCAGGGGCGAGTCCAAAGTCGGCTCGGTGCGCACTTCCCCTGGTACCGGAGGCGCTCCGTCACTGAATTCTGGGGTAGTCCTCGAGAAGCCCCACGTTGGGCACCAATTATTGATGTAAAAATCGCGGTTCGTTTCTCGGGAGGCGAAAAAAACCCTTCAGCCACAGACACACTCTATTAGCAACACAAAAGGTATATATTTGCAAATAGGGTCAGAGAGAGAGACAAAAGATCAAACACTCTGCTGCCCCCAAGGGAAACTGCCCAGCTGGCTTTATCCCCTCTCTCCTGACCACGTGTGCAGAAGGAGGAACTTTTACAACTCATTTCCGATTCATACAAACATGTATGTGAATACGTCAAATCATGCGTCGCATGTGTATTATAATTAACTACTTAAGTATGCGGGGCGGATAGGCTTATATGTATTAATTCATTGCGCATGGGTAGAAAATATTTGAGGTTACAAGAGTTTGAATTTTCCTTGCTTCAAGGCTAGAATTGCAATTTACTCTTATCTGCATGAGAAAAGCTGAGGAGTATATGCTTTACTGTAACAAAGAGATAGTAACTTTGCAAAACAAAGAGAGAGTGATACCTTAATACAAAGAGCTCTCAGTAGCTCTCCCAGTTCTCTCACCAGGGAGGGCTGACAGCTGCGCTGTTTTAACAAGACTTATTGATAATGCATTTTTAATAATATTTCTAACACAGTTAACAATTAAAGTGCAAGAACAGTTTAAGTTTTACTTCCTGTAGCTGTTGTTCCCTAAACAGGAAAAGACAAAGAAACTGCCCTTGAATAATTAAGCTAGTCTATGGCACTGGATCAATTACTGGTATTGGCAGACCTCCACAATAAGGAATCTTGAAATGCAAGTGTCAAAGTGCTTGTAACTATTGGGGCTTCTAGCGCAAAGCAGCCAATTCAAAGATGGTGGGTGTTGGATAGCAAAGGGAGTGGGGAGAAAATAAATCGTAGAGATTCAAGTGTAGCCTTGGGAGTAAAGTTTTCACTTCCAAATTCTAACAGGGTAAAATGTGTGATGTGCAAAGGTGCATGCAGTTTCACTGTTTATATGATCAGGCAAAAGTTGCTAAAAGAGGCTGCACCCCTGCTGGGCAATGGTTGAGATCTGCTAGGAAGCAAGAGACAAGGAGGGGGGAAAAAAACCCACAAGAAAGAGACAAGATTAATGGAAGATAACCTTTGCCTCCTTTGCAAGCTTTGCTGTTTCAACATGAAATATTGAACAGTTCTAAAGACAGATAAATTAAGCTGGATGCTCTGGGGGTGATGGGTACTTTCTTTGCCATCTCCTCATTATCCACCCATTAGTAGCCAGCAGATCTGATGGCATGTAGATTACCCATCTTGAAGGGCAGAAAGGCTTCATGATGGTTCAGAAGTTTTCTTCGGAGATATCTTGTGATTACCCAATACAGTTTCAGAGTTCTCTTGGCATGCAAGCAGTTTGGTTTGCTTCCCACTGTGTGGCACATGTGATTATAAGCAGCATCCAGTAGAAAAAAGGTAACCGAGGTAAGTGCTCCAGATGCTCTCATATTGCACCAAAAGCTGATTGCCAGAGACTCCATCAAAATCAAGATGCGAGTTAATCAGCCTGCTATTGATGAAACACTGTGCTACCTAGATGGAACAAGCTAGGTAACTGTTATTTCACTTGGAAAGCCATATAAAACAAACAAGGTGGGATTTTTAAAAGCACTCAATGTTGGCCTTAACTGCACTCTCATTGAAATCAATGGTAAACCTGCCACAATGTCAGTGGACACCTAGTAGGACCAATCCTTATTTTGAAAAGAGATCAGACCCTGCTTACTTATAGCTACATGCTTGCTGCCCACACACATTCTCTCTATTTCTGTTTCTTCCACACTGTTTCACCACCTCCTCTGATCTTCCTTTTAAGACAGTCTTTTAGGATTTTAAGACCGAAAAAACCTTGGCTGGGATGATATATATGGGGATGGTCCCACTTCAAGCAGGGGGGGTTGAACTAGATGACTTCCTGAGGTCCCCTCTAACCCCAATTTTCTATGATCCTTCCAATTAGTTTCCTACGGCTCTCAACTAATTCTGCATCCATCCTACCCTTTGAAAATAATTTGTTATACAACTGCTGTTTTGGAACTACTAAGCTTCCCCCTGGAGCCACCAACCCCACACAGAAACATGCCTGAATTAAAACAGAGTCTATCGATCTTGGATCAGCTCATCAGCCAACTTCAGGCCTACAGATATGATATTCATGGAAGACGATCATTTTCAACTGTGAGGGATTGCCAAAGACTAACCTTCTATTTTTACTTTTCTTGTATTTTCTGATAAAGCATTTCTCTGTCTTTGGGTACTGCAGATACATTCTGGATTTGAAACTGCTTCAAATAAAACTCAGGTCTGACAAACCCACCTCAAGCTTCACCCCCCCCCCCCAAAAAAAGTGATTATTTTCCTAGTATTCTATTCTTTGATGGCAGGGCTAATATGATTACTTCTTCTATGTCCTAAAATAGGCAAAGGCATGAAAGTTGCATGACTCCTTTAAAAGGTTTATAAATGTATTTAACTGCTGAGTCTTTAGGTAAAAAAGGGAATTCAAATTTTTCATTCAAAAGTGAAAAGCAACAACTTAAAAATATTTGTGGGAATTCCAAGTTTCCCTGGCTTTTCCCGAGCAGAATGTTACAGTATTGCCTACACGGTCTTTCTTCTGTGCATGAGAAGAACAAGGAGATTTCACTTCATACATCATTTACAACTTACTGCATCAATCACAGAGTCAGTGCATATTAACCCAGAGAAGGGGGGAGAAGAGAGTAGGGCTCTTTGAAAGTTTCAAAAAGTTAAAAATCAAGGAGGTGTCTTGGCTGCTGATTTTGTTTTGCTCCATCATCCAGGCTTCCCTAAGTACTAGTGTTCAGAACAGGAAGGGAAGAACAAAGGCATGGAAACTGTGGATTCTTCTTGGAGCCAGGAAGCAGACTAGAAATACGGCTCTGTAGATCAGGCCCAGCAAAGTGCTAGAGACACGTCTCTCCCCTTCCTTCTTTTCCTCTCATTTTTTCCTTGCTGGTTTACTCCTTCCAAATCAGATTCAGTTATGGACAGGGTTTGGGAGTCAATGTAAGAAAAGGTAAGTAGTAACAGCCTTCTTTAGCCAGTTAAAGCTCTGCTCCATTGTTCCCTGGACCCTATGAGACTGTGCCTGAGCCCAGAACAGCCAGGATAAGAACGTTTTAGGCCAATTCTGTGCGTTACAAAAAAAAAGAGGTTGGTGTAAAACAAAGACAAATCAGGAGATTTAAAAAACAAACAACAAATTGTAAGTTCCATATATTTGCCTGTTGGTGTCTGAACCTTTTGGGTGCACTCAAGTGACAACTTCCAGTTACCTCAGCAGCCATGAAGGATCAAAAATGTAACCACTGAAAACTGAAAGTCAGGATCCTTATATAAATCAAAGATTCCCAGGAGCTGGGGCCAGGGAGCAAGGGGACATTGTCCCTGCCCAGCCTTTGCCACTGGAAGGCTCCCCAGCAGCAGGCAGGTTCTGGGGGCAGGCAGCAATCTCCTGCCCTCTGCTGACGGGAGCAAATTTGCCCCCAGTCTGCCATCTACACACGCCTTACTTCACAGTAAGTACTTGACAGTTAATTTGCTGCCTACAGGTAGCAAATTAACTGCAGAGTAGAGCAAATTACTGCATAGTAAGGGTCTGCCCATGTATAAGGTGACAGTTACTGTTCAGTAATTTGCTGTACTGCACAGTAAAACATCTCATGTAGCTGTGTCCAATGAATGGCAAAGTCTCCCATTTATTTGGGAGTATTTAAGGGTCAGCTCTTGTTCCTCCCAGCACATACACAGCCCAGTGAGAAAAACTGCTTTACAAGCTGCTAGAACAGCCTTGGAATTTCAAGTCCCATTCTGTTTTGCCATAAGTTTGGAAAAAGTCTGGCTACTTCCAGGGGCTAGAAGTTCAGAACAAGATCACTGTGAACTTGACACAGTCTCAGTGGAAAAATCTTGGGATTTCCAGAAGACAGACCATTTCTGAAAAAGGGATGCGAGGTGGGGAAAAAGGAGAAGGTAAATTTGGCAACCATCTGGCTTTTCTGACAGACCATTCTTGGAGAGAGGGTAGACCTAGAACTTAATACTCACTTAACATGAATGGTGGAAAAAGTAACATATTGACTTAATTCCAGAGAAGAGGAATTTTGGGCCATGCAGGACAGCAGAGGTTTAAATTATTGTATTTTTGAATGTGTTGAGGCACAAGGGCCCAAGTTTAAATATCTAGAGCCAGTCAATGATCATTATTTGGGAATAACAATGCATGGCTTTCTTTACAAATGGATCTTTCAAAGCCTTTTCAATTGATTTCTAAAATCAGAAATCCAGCAGGTTGATGCAGATACATCTGTGCAATTGCTGCCCTATAATCTTGTAGTTGAATCAGCCACTAGCAATTCCATTTTATAAATACCGGGTTGGACTGGAAGAGCAATGTGACTATATTTTCAGTTATCATTAGCTACAAACTTTTCAAAGCAAAGCATCTTTGTGGCTGAACTGGGCTTTTCCAGGTCCAGGAATTAAATTTCTAAGGAAGAAAATCCTTGAAGTTTCTAAGCATGAACGAAAGGAATATTTCTCAGCTTTTAGAATAATGTTCAATTGCTTCAACAACTTGAAAATGATTTGGATCTCAAGTGCCAAGTGAAAAAGGACAAGTGAAAATCATCATTATAGGCTCAGTTAACTGTATTCCCTTGGGTACAACCTGTTAGTAGTGGGTAATAGCGAGAAAGAGAGAGGAATTCTTAATGCCACCTCAAAGACCCAACCTAGAAATCTAGTGCTCACTAGAGGTTAAGGCAGGGGTGGGCAACAATTTCAGCTGAGTGCTGCTTAATGAGTTTTGGTGAGCTGTTGAGGGCCACAACAGTAGCCCTGCCTCTTGCCAGGTGCCCCACCCTCTGGTGACTATCTTGTCCAACCCCCTAACCTGCAACCTTTGCTACCTGAAGTCCCTCCCCTTGCCCCCAGAAGTATTCCTTTTGGGGGTGGGGTTGCCATCTTGGAACTGGAAAACAAACCCAAACAACTAAAAGTCAAACATCTAGTATAACTTTATAATTTTATTTAAAAAAAAAAATAGTGTGTTGTTTATGTGCGTTTGCATAATGTATATTGAGATGACTGCATAACAAGCTCAAAAATAAAGTCTTACTCTTGGTGTGTGCGCGCGCACGTGTGTAGCAGCAGGCCCTTGGGGTGCTCATAGCTCACACAAGTATAGGTGCAGCTGCCTAGCAGTGCACAGCTCCAGCCAGTTGTGGGAACTGCACATGGAGGCAAGGAGTAGAGCCAGACCAGCCCACCTCTATCACATGGGACTCATGTGCAGCTGCTGGGACTCGCATACCACCACGAGGAAGCCCCACATAATGGAGCCGGCTGCCCTTCCCGCTCCATTGCCTTCACATGCAACTCATAGAACTGTGCTCCACGCTCTGTCCAGCTTAGCTTCATGCTCCTGCCATCCCACTGGGCATAGGCTCCACACTCCCACCAGCTCCAGCCCCATGCTCTGCAATCCCATCCAGCTGCAGCTTCCCTATCTGGTGCTGGGAGCAAGCACTGCAGTAGGGATACAAGGAGACACTGGAAGCCTGGAAAGCTTCCCCCAGTGGCTACAGCAGTGGAAGCAGCAGCCATGCCCAGAAGTTGTGTGTGCTGGTAGAGGCTAGGGCCGTCTCATGCATGAGGGTGGAAGTGGGGTACAATTAATTGGCAGGAACCTGCAGGCTAGATGAAATCCCCTGGCAGACCAGATCCAGACCACAGGCCATATTTTGCCCACCCCTGGGTTAAAGTCACCTTTGCACAAACAGCACGTTGAACTAAAACTAAACTAAAGCTAACTAAAGCTACTGAGCCAGCTTTAGTTAAAGTGTTCCCACCACCATTTTTCAGCATGGGGACACAGATGCACAGGACACTGAAGTTTGCTGGAGCATGGTAATTACTATGTTCCAGTAGACTCTATTCTGATATACAAGTATATTTTGATATACTGTAATTACGGCACATAGGAGCATCTTCTCTGCATGTGTGTAGGTGCAGAGTGGCAGACCTTCTCTCTACCAGCACTTTTGAGAACTGGGACACTATGGTCTACCTAATCCCCAAGCTAAGGTCAGTTCTCCCAAATCCCCAATGATTCCTATAGTTCCACTAAAGCTACAGAACACAAACTACCGATTACTTTTTTACATTCAAAGTCAGAAACAGGTAAGAGACTTTGCAAAGGAATTTCTAAATCAATCATACTCTACTGAGAAAAATACAAAGAGAAGAATAAAGATATACAGAAAAATAAAACCTGCACAAATAACCCTGCTTCCACTTTGTGGCCCAAAGGTTCTTTGCATTTTAGTTAAAGGTTTTAACTTGGTGAACCCAAGTTAGCCATCTCAGATTAAAACAGCAGTGAAGCAAGGCTCCATGGGTTTAACTGGGCCTTAGCACATTGAGTTAAGTTGAAGCCAATAAGTAAGTCTGGTGCCAAGTTAAAAGCCAAATTACATGGTCTTCCTCATTTCTTTTTGTCTCAAACCAACACCAAATATATCCCCAAAACATGGAAGATGCCATATTTTATCCAATTTTGGAATTATTAAACTTCATTGCTGAACACCAAAGAAAAAATATTCTACACTTCCCTGTCATCTAACACCATCAGGGAAGAAAAACTGCCTTTTCTGCACATCAAAGAGCAATTCACACAAAGGAACTCTCATGGACCCAGAGGAACATACATTCATTCACCTTTATCTTCCTGTGTGTAAAATAAACTTAATTTTCTACTTAAGGGGACTTTTACCATCTTTAAATTTTCCCTCAGCCAGAAGAAGGGAGTGTGCGCCCGAAAACTTGCAAGGAAAAAGATAATGTTTTTGCGATTTCTTAGTTGGTCTAATAAAAAAGTATCATCTTTGAACCAAGAATTTTAAAATTTTGCGTGTTTTATCATCTTCCCCATTATTTTAACATGAGGTTATAATTTCAGGTTAATGGATTTGAATTAGGGGGTGTAACAGGGGAGTCTAATCCTAATACTCAGCTGAGAGGGTAAGAACGGGAGAAGCAGGGACTGAAGCAGTTGGTCCAGAAGGGAAGGATCCAGGGAGCCAGGGTCCTAACCCTTTAAGAGAATGTGGCATCAGGAACAGGGGTTGCCCTTTGTTTCCTTTGCTGTATTGTACCCAGGGAGAGAATAAGTTTTCATTGAAGAAGCAGCTCATACCTTTTGTTAGAGTTACCTTGGTGAATTGGGTGTGGCTTTAGGGTCAAGTGTGGAAGCCACAGTGGGGTGCCAGTGTGGCACACAAGGCTTAGTATCCTGCCAGGTTGGGGTATAAGCCAGAGACAGAGACAGTCAAGGCTGAGAGGACATGGGGCCATAGCCCATGAGAGGCAAAGCCAGGGTTGGGGACCCAGAATATGAGTGTTAGAGCTCATAAGCAACGCCCTGGTGTGGTGGGCCTAACTGGAAAAAGGGGGTTGGAGGCCAAGACCCAGACAAGTGCTCAGAGGTCTGAGTAGGCCAGGCTGTGTATTGAGACAACATGCCTCCTGAGAATGATAGCTGAAAACATCTGCAGGGCATGGAAGACACCTAAGAAGAGGCTACCCCAGTTTCTGCCAACACCCGCCCTAATTAAAAAATGATCAAGTCATGACAGGCAAGAGATAGGAGGCAAAGTACAGACTTGGGGTTGTGAGTAGGTGGGCCCAACCACTAGGGGACATCTGACACTGGTCAGATTGCCTAAGCCTGCCACAGGGGGAGCACATTTTTTCCCCCCAGAATAGATCTATCCTCAGGCAGTGTTTATGTTCTATGGAGAGGCAATTAGAGCCCCTTTTTATCTCTAAGGAGCACACAGGTTTGGGCTCCTTCCTTTTTTCATTTCAACAGGCTATTTTTATTTTATCATCCTACTGGTGGTATAAGAGGAAGCCAGAAGGATTCTGCTACTTCAGAGGGAAGAGTTCCAGCTGAGCTGAACCAGGGAGGACTGGCAGCAAGAAAATAAGGTAGCTGCTAAAGAAATGGCATGCCCTGCTAGCTACAGAGTGAAGAGCTCCTGTCCTGGAAAGCTGCAAGGGGAGGCTCTGCTGATTTCAGGAATGCCTAACAGTGCCAATAAGACCTGGGATGCTTGCTGCAAGGGTATAGGACCTAAGACAAGGGAAAGTTTGTCAGACTGCCAGTTAGCTAGGAGTTATTAGAGCCCAAGTGTTCATGCATTTTGTTTGAGTTTTACCAGCAGTTGGGATGGGACTAGAAAGGGGTGAGAGGAGGTCCCAGAGTGCCAAAGAGGCACATGAAGCTGGAGATGGCCAGAGCAGGGTGCAAGCTTCAGCATAGACCAAGAGGGGCAAGACAAGGCTAAAGAGCCAACTAAGGCTCTTTAGACAAGGCTAAAGAGCTGTGACTGGGGCCAGAGGCCCATAGGCCAAGGAGTGCAAGGATAAAAGCCTGTGTGAGACAAAGCCAGGGTCAGGGACATGTTGCCCAAGAGGGGCAGAAACAGGGCTAGAGAGGCCACAGTCCAGAGAATGGCAGACTTAGGGCCAGGGGGCCCACAGCCCAAGAGAGGCAGAGATAACAGCCCAAGAGGGTTAAATGATGGCCAGAGCCCAAGAAGCCAGACCTGGTGTAATGGGTGTAGGTCAAAGAGACCAACCAGAGCAATAGGACAGAACCCAGGAAGTCCAATGCCCCAATAAGGGAATGGAGGCCTACAGTGGCCTGTGGGCTTGAGGCAAAAAGTGCCCACTGAAGTGATGGTTGGAAACACCCGTGAGGCATAGAAACGGCTATAGGAAGGTCAGAGACCATGATTAGCCCATAAGGCAACAGGTACCCTGGGGGCACATGTGGACCAAAAGGGCCCATCTAGCAGGAAAATTGATGGAAAGCAGCAGGGTCCATGAGGGATTCAGGGCAAGAGGACAGGCTAAAGGGCTCACTCCATGACCCTTGGGCATTAGCCCTGTTACAGGTTGGTAGAAACAACTAGAGAAGCTGTTTTCCACATCCTCTGGGAGTGAGGAAAGTCAGCTATTTCTGATAGGAAGCTTACAGAGAAGACTTGGGACTGGCTTAGCAGAGCATTTAAGCACATTAACTGCAGAAGGACTAAGGCATCTGCTTAAAGTTAACTACATACTTAAGCACTTTGCAAAATTGAAGCTTGGACTGGGGTTAGAACAGAAGAATCATAACTGATGTTCAGATATTCACTCTGATGCCAGACTTATCACTGGACAACAACAGCCCCTAAGACTTATGCCAATCACTCACAGATTGTATGTGCTGTCCCATTCAGATGCTATCATCTGCCCTGCGACCTTTGTGGCCATGGTACTGGTGCCGAATGCTGACAGAATATTCATGGTGACTCTGGACAGTAATTTGCAAGCAATAGTTTTGTTCTGAGAAACACCTGTCAGAATCTATTATGTTCTAGATATTGCAATATTAAAAAGAAAAAAAAAAGATACTTTTCCCATTGTATTGATCTTATATTTCAGAGGAGTTTGATTATGGCATCAGTAAAATACAGTGACCTTGGGTTCATTGTCCCCTATTATTTTCATTTGCAAAATGGGGATGGCCTGTGAATAAAGTAGTTATGCAAATGGTCAAAATAAATGCTATGGTAGCATTTTCCAAACTATCCAGCATCCAACAGCTCCTGAACAAGGACCGCTAGATCCTGAGCTCTTTGTAAATCAGAAGTTCCTCCCCTAAAAATGTGGATAGAAAGCCTTATATAGAAAGCCTCCTAGTCTCTGTATTAAATATCACAGGCCATAATATGGGCAACTGTGTAAATAGACCTGATACCTCCAATGCAGGTCCTTCCTCTAGTAAACCAGTTAGCTGATAAAAAAGCTCTAGGTTCTTCATCTCAGGGTAATAATGTGCTGTTGTTGAATGCTTCCATCTTTATTGCAGTCTTGACTGGAGGAGAGATTATTTCTGGCCATACTTTCTTCTCCATCCATGCTCCTGCTATCTTGTTCCGCCAGTCCCAACAGGGATTATATTTTGTTTTTATTGCCACTGTAGCAGCTCCGTGCTACCATCACACAGAGCCACTACTATGAGCAGTAAACTACACGTGTGTGTTACAAAGCTTTAATAATAAACTTTTAGGAATGACATTTTTATAGCTGATAGACAAGATACCTGGATGGGTTGGTTATTAAAACACTGTTAGAGTACAGCAGTGATGGCTGTTACTAATGGCTTTGTAGAGGCTTCACCTTTCTTTTGCTTTTGTTTTGTTCGGAGCTACAACTTTAAGAATGACTAAAAATGCTTCAAGGCAGCAGTTGGAGCTAGAAATTAATAATAAGTAAAAGTGATGGAGCTGATGTTCAGAATCTTGCATTTCACCATCAAATGTGTCTGTTTCTTTGACCATTACTACTCTCAAGGGATCTGATTTTCATTCTTGTTTTAGATGGCTATAGAAATGCAACATTAAGGTGGCACAGGTAAAAAAAAAAAAAATAAAGAAATGCAGAAAAGTTGTAGGTGGCCAAAACACTTCAAACATCACTGTTAAATGAGCTGAAATTTGCCCTGTGCCAAAGCAGTCCAATATTTTTTGTATTGACGAAGTCCCCACTTCATAACAAATATTAAAACTGCAAACGAGGAATTTACTGATGTCATAGTCCTGTGATAAGCCTCAGTTTCAGCTTAATTTTCACTCTTGCATGCAAACTCCATTAATATAAATACCTAGACAGTTGTTTTCAGTCACATGATGGGCATACGCTTCATGAGAACTATCAATGTGCCAAAATCCAAAGCTCATCTGTTTTGAGTTATTTGTCCAAAAGTAAAAGTAGAGAAAAGTGTGGCAGTTTAATTTATTTTTCTACACTGCATTCAAGAATGGTTGAAAGGTTTTTGTTCAAACTTGCCCAAAATCTTTGTGCAGTGACCACGCACAAAATATTTCAGCCCACAAGGCAACTTTTACAGAACAGCCAGTAAACAGACAAGGTTGTGAATAAAACTCATAGATGTGCATGTAGGGAAAGGAGCAGGCCTTGTTACAGTTCAAACTTCAAACTGAGAAAGAGAATGTTGACCCGATTTCTCTACCTTTACAGCCATTCACCTCTCTTGATCTTGCTAAATGATCTTTGACACAGATGGGTTATTCCTAGAGCTCCTAATTTGACTGTTGAGAGACTATTTGTTTTGTTTTTTTTTAAAAAAAGATAGGCAGTATGGCACCTCTGAGAGGAAGATAACTAGCTCTCCTAGAAAATTTTCACCCCCATCTTAACAGCCATCAAATTACATACTCTTATGGCAAGAATCAGCAGTTTGCACTGTTACAGGTTCCTTCTCCTAGTATGGAGGCACTGTTCAGTCTTTGAAAAAAATGTTATATTATTGGTAGCTTTGTGATGTACTTTGTCAGAGGAGCTATTGCAAGCAGGTAATTTCTTTAACAAGTCAATATTTTCGGTAGAGCTGTGAGAATATCCTTAAAAAGATGCTGTATTCTATTTCTGAGCATCCCTTTTCAAGTATTAAAAGAAAAAATATATTAAGAAAATATAACAGATTCCACATCAATAAGTCTTCCTTCAAATAGAAACCGACCAGCAAAGTCTTAATCTCCTGCTTGCCAAGAAGGGCAACTGCATATTAAGTATGTTGTGGCTTTATCAGTAAAATCAGTGGCCCTAATTAACTGGTGCTCTGAAGCTTGGGAAGTCATTTACATGAATCCAAATGAAAAGTAATACACTACCAACTTACAACAGTAGCAATTTACATCTTTTTGCATCAGTGCATCTGACAACAAGGCAAAAGGAATCAGTGAAGAGAATGCAGAGTATTTGCAGGAATAAAATGAGTGCCATTCTTGAAGAAGGGCACTTTGTACCTGAAAAAGTGTCTAAGATTTCTCCTAATGAAGTAGTTGGTCTAATAAAAAAGATGCCACCAAAAAACAGCAGCAAGAACAACACTCCCCCCCCCCAAAAAACCCCCCCCCAACAACCCACAACTTGCTTCTTTCGTTCCTGTCTATAGCAGGGTGGGGTACCTAGGGGTGGCTGTGTTACCCCCAGGTCCTTAACCATGCCAGGCTTGCCCTATAAGCACCCTCATTCTCACCCACTGTGTCTTGTTGGTATGATAATATAAGGAGGCTGCCCTTGAGCTTTAGTTTTGTACACGGTCAGGCTAGATCTTATTAACCCAGTTGTTTCTGCCCCCCTTTT
Source organism: Crocodylus siamensis (assembly GCF_052110815.1). Taxonomy (NCBI): domain Eukaryota; kingdom Metazoa; phylum Chordata; order Crocodylia; family Crocodylidae; genus Crocodylus; species Crocodylus siamensis. The sequence goes on along the minus strand of NC_143402.1, from coordinate 38,110,688 downwards.
ATGTCCCGCTTCACTGTGGATGGTTCCCAAGTCTCCCAGCCTTATGGGCCATATGCATGGCTCCAACCACCCCTTTACCATGACCCAAGCCTCGCAGATGATACAGGCGCCATCTTGCCTCGGTCTTGTATTAATTCAGCTCCTTGTCCTTGTCAGGCTCTCCGCAGCCCTGTCTCAAGTGCTGTGCCCTCTCTGGTGCTGGGGTTTGTTCCCCCCAAATGCAGCACCCTCTCTGGCATCAGGGTCCCCACGTTGCAGTGGGCCCCAGTGAGGCTTCCTCCTTCCCCAAAAGTCTTTCCCAAACCACCAGTTGTTATCAGACAGCACACACCTTAACCACCAACCCCCATGAGTCCCTGGGCTGTAACTTAATGTAGAACTCACATCATGCTCTGCCACTTTAAAAGAGTAAAACTCCCCCTCTGAGGCTCGGTGCCTAACAGGCAAGGATACCTTATGGGCTCCTTGTGTCCCCTTTGTTCTAAGGGGTAGCATATCTGCCAGCTACCACATTTCTGGGCTCTTCCTGCTCCTGGAGGCTCCTTCCCCTTCAGCTGCTGGTAAGGGACTACCTGCCCGGCCCCAGCCCTGGGGTTTATATGGGCCTAGGGGCCCTGCCTCCTCCAGTCAGCTGACTAGGTGTGGCCAATTCCCTCATTAACCGGTTATCCTGGCAACCTGCACCTGGGTTCTTATCTCTGCTCTAAGAGGAGCAGGCACCTTAGTGCCCTGCTACACTGTCATACGATGCTTTTGAGAAGTGTATAAAGTATTATAGATTGCTTCCTCATACCAGAGATTGCTAGAAACATGGTTACAAGAAAAATGATATAAATAGGTGAATTGCTTGGTCTCTTATCCATTTCCTCTGAAAATACATATGCTCCCAGGGTTTGGGGATGGCATAGCCAAAGGAGAACAGGAGAGGTTTATGGGAAGGGGCCGTGTTTAAACAGTAGCAATACAACCTTTTCCAAACCATTTGCAACTTTGACCCTGGTATTCATTACTCTGAAAATGCTAGATGATTAAAGAGAAAAATATGTTGCCACAAAACTATAGATTTTCTTATAATATGGGATGAGTCAGATTCTTAATCCCAAAGTACTGGCCAAATTCCAATTTGAGCAATTGCATTCTGGCTACCACAACTCCCCCTGTCACTCCACCTGGAAAAATTACTCTTCACATCCTGTTGTAAACTCCTGTGCCCTTGTGCAGGATGGCTGTGTGCTGCTGACCTATTGTGTTTCTATCAAAGGGATGCAGGCAGCTTCTGTGGGTTTTTTAATAGCTGTGGCAAGCACCACTGAAAAATATCAGTTACTACAAGTTTCTAGGATTGGTCTGAGAGAAATAAAAATGAGAAAGTTGATAAACAGAAGAGTGGGTTTGGGTTTTTTTTAATAAACAAGGCAGCTGGTCTTCCAGCAAACCTGTGAATGAAACATCCTCTGTGTTGAGAAGAGCTTTGTTTAGGACCGCTACTCACAGCAGTAATGGCTGATCCTATATTCCTCATTAACTGATGAAACTGGATATAGTATTTTGAATTGTACCTGCCTATGTGCCATTACCATTACATTATTGGCAGCCCCAGCAGAGCCTGCTGAGTTGCCAGCTCCCACAGGTAACACAGATGACACTGTAGCTACCGCCCCAGCTCTCCCTAAAACCAAATGCAAAGTGTTTGTTGTGGGAGACTCCATCCTGAGGGGGACTGAGGAGGTAATCTGCCGCCCCGACCCCTTAGCCCGGGAAGTTTGTTGCTTCCTGGGAGCCCGCATCTGAGACATTGCAGAGAAGATCCCTAAGCTCCTCCAGCCCACTGATCACCATCCCGTGCTCCTGGGTACCAATGACACAGCTCGGAGTGCTCTCAGCTGGGTCATGAGGTGCTACAGGGATTTGGGGCTGCGGGGCTAAAGGGTCTGGGGGCACAGGTGGTGTTTTCTTTAATCCTCCCAGTCTCAGGCTATGGGCTGAGGAGGGAGAGAAGGATCCAGGCAGTTAACCAAAGACTGCAGCGTTTGTGTCATTGGGAAGGCTTTGGCTTCCATGACCACAATCTACTCTTTGGTGAGAGAGGTAACAAGCTGTTGGGAAGGGACGGCCTCCACCTCTCTCCACTGGGGAGGAGGGTCTTCTCAGCCAGACTGGCTGACCTGCTCCACCGGGCTATAAACTAAGCCTACCGGGGGATGGGGAGGACTACTGCCACTGCTGGCCCACTAAGTGGCCCTTGCAAAGCCAGCAGGCCAAGGCACATAAGGGATCCCACCCCAGCCCCAGCCCCAGAACAAAATGTAGGCAGGGCAAGGGCCCCTAAGGGGATGCTTGCATGTCTATACACAAATGCCAGGAGCCTGGGGAGTAAACAGGAGGAACTTGTTCTCCTGCTAAATGCAAATAACTATGATGTCACTGGGATAACGGAGACCTGGTGGGACTCCACCCATGACTGGACCACGGGCATAGATGGCTATGATCTATGCAGGAGGGATCGAGTGGACAAAAGGGGTTGGGGGTGTAGCTCTCTATGTCAAGAAAAGCTATGCGTCCCGCAAGCTGATATTGGCACCTATGGTGGACGACTTGAGCCCCTCTGGGTTAAAATCCATGGGGAACATGGCACAGGGAATACTATGGTGAGGGTCTACTACAGACCCCTTACCCAGAGTCAAGACCTTGACCAGGAGTTCACCAGGGAATTGACTGAGGCTGCACGCTCCCAGTGTATGGTTGTCATGGGAGACTTTAACTACCCAGACATCTCATGGGAGGAGTGCTCTGCCAAATCCGAGAGGTCACAAAGCTTTCCCTCTATATGATGCAGGAAGTCTACGGGCTGACAAGAGGTAAAGTGCTGCTCGACATCGTACTGGCAACTGGGGATGACCTAATCAGTGACCTAACTATCGAAGGGAAGCTGGGAGACAGTGACCATGAGCTGATCACCTTCACCATCTGCTATAAAGCTGGCAAGTCAGTCAGTAATACAGAAGTCCTTGACTTTAGGAAAGCTGATTTTGACAAGCTAAGGAGACTTGTCAGAGAGGCCCTAAAAGGCCACAGCCCAATGGAGAGGGGAGTTCAGGACGAGTGGTTGCTCCTCAAGAGAGCAATCCTGGATGCACAAGCAAAGTCCATCCCGTCTCAGAGGAAAGGCAGAAAAAGGGCACAGCAGCCCCCTTAGCTCTCCAGGGAACTGGCAGACCTCCTGTGTCTTAAAAGGAAGACCTACAAAGGATGGAGGACTAGAACTGCCATCAAGGAGGAATACTCTGCTCTGGTCGGGACCTGCAGAGAGCAAATCAGGAAAGCCAAGGCTGCAATGGAACTCCAGCTAGCTACAAATATCAAGGAAAATAAAAAGTCCTTTTTTAGATATGTGGGAAAAGCAAGGGCAGTGTTGGACCCCTGCTAAACCAGATAGGCCAACTGACATCCGATGCCCAGGAAAAAGCCAACTTGCTAAATGGGTACTTTGCGTCAGTTTTTCACCAGTCCCATGGGACAGCCTTGCCCACTATGGGTCAGGGAGGCCCAGGTGAGGGAGATTACTTGCCCTCCATTGAAGCTGACCTCATGAAGGAACACCTTGAGAGGCTGGATACCTTCAAGTCAGTCGGCCCTGATGGGTTATACCCAAGGGTACTCAGGGAGCTGGTGAGCATCACAGCTCAGCCCCTAGCATGGATCTTTGAGAGCTCTTGGCTCTCTGGTGAAGTGCCTGATGATTGGAAGAGGGCCGATTTCATGCCTATCTTCAAGAAAGGGAGGAAAGTATATCCAGCAAACTACAGGCCCATCAACCTGACCTCTATCCTGGGGAAGGTCTTGGAAAAGATTATCAAGGAGGCCATCCTTAACAGAGTAGCTGAAGGCAATATCCTGAGGGATACCCAGATTGGGTTTGTTGTGGGTAGGTCTTGCTTGACCAATCTCATTTCCTGTTATGACCAGGTGACTTATCACCTGGACAAGGGGGAAGAGAATGACGTTGTATATCTTGACTTTAAAAAAGCCTTCGATCTGGTATCCCATGATCACCTCTTGGCTAAACTGGTTAACTGCGGCCTCGACCGCACCACCACCCACTGGCTGGGTAATTGGCTCCGCAGTAGGACCCAGAGGGTGATGGTCAATGGGAGCCAATCATCTTGGTGCACTGTGACCAGTGGGGTCCCTCAAGGCTCTGTCCTAGGGCCTATACTATTTAACAACTTCGTCAATGATGTGGACATTTGTGTCAGAAGCGGAATGGCCAAGTTTGCCAATGACATCAAACTCTGGGGTAAAGCATCCAAACCTGAGGACAGGAGGGTGATCTAGGTGGATATTGTGAGGCTCATGAAATGGGCGGACAAGAACCTGATGGTGTTTAACACCAAAAAATGCAAGGTTCTGCACCTTGGGAGGAAAAACCTGCACCATGCTTATAGGCTTGGTAGTGCTATGCTGGTTAGCACTCCAGATGAAACGGACTTGGGGGTCATGGTTGACCATAAGGTGAACATGAGCCTTCAGTGTGATGCTGGGGCTAGTAAAGCGAGCAAAACGCTGGCTTGTCTCAAGGAAATCCTGGGACGTCATTCTCCCGTTGCACTTGGCCTTGGTGAGGCCGCAGCTGGAGTACTGCATCCAGTTTTGGGCTCCACAATTCAAAAAGGATGTGGAGAAGCTTGAAAGAGTGCAGATGAGAGCCACGTGCATGATCAGAGGGCAGGAAAACATACCAGAAAACATACTGTCTGAGCCCCCAAGGTTTGGAATAAATTGCAGCCGGAGGCGGTTCAAGCACCCACTTTGAATGCCTTCAAGACACATTTGGGTGCTTATCTTGCTGGGATCCTATGATCCCTGCTGACTTCCTGCCCCTGGGGCAGGGGGCTGGACTTGATGATCCTCTAGGGTCCCTTCCAGCCCAAATGTCTATGAAATCTATGAAACCACTATCTGAAACAGTAGCAAATGGAAACCCATAGTGGCTCTCAAAAATGCTTCTACTGCCTACCTTGAGACGGTTCACCTTGACTGTAACAGCTTGTCCAATAACAGTGAAAATGAGCAATGATAACTCCAGTTTAGTAAGGTTTTTTAACTGATTCCCTTCCCACAGATTGTCTACGTTTCATTTGGAGCCAGGTTTCAAATAAATTCATTTAAGGCACTGAAAGACATGCAGGTTCCTACTGTAACTCATGGAACTTCATGTTCTTTCGTGGGTCCGGTGGTTGGGGGCCTGAGGTTCAGTTTGGAGCCAGTTGTGATTCCATAGTCTCTCTCCCCTAGCCCTGCTCCCCTGTCATCCCAGTTCTGGTGCTTCAGGGTGGGAGTAGAGAGAAGGGAAGGGAAGGAGCTCAGTATGGAGTTTGGCCAGCCATTGCAGGAGGGGCGGTGCAGGTAGATTGGAGCACCCCACCTTGCGGGGGGGCTTCCAATTCACTCCTCCCATCACCTCCAAAAAAGGCTGGGAAAATCCCAAACCAAGCTCCCTCCCCTTCCTTAACCGTCCTTCCCATGTTGAAGGCAGCACCAGAGACAGTAATGGGTTGCATCAACCCAGCCCTGTTCTTGGACAGGGACTGAGAGAAGTTAATGAAGGTGTTCTGCTTTGGAGCACCTTTATCTGAGCACTCATGTAACGAAGGTTAATTTGTCGCTTGATTGGGCACTTTTAAAATTCTCTGCAGCTGTGCGCTTCTGTCAGGGCATGGCTGTAAAGTGCTTCCAGGGGGCTAATCTTGTGACAATATGTCATTTCTGTTAGCGCTGTTGGTGTCACTGGGCATAACCCTGGGTAACTCAGAGGGATGGAAGACCACGAGTGTCGAGGAAGTCCTTCTGCTCCAGGCTCAGATGAGCCAAAGCCCCCCCTTGCCCAACCTTTGCAACCCTTTCTCTCTGGCACCTGCAAATCTCCTGTCCTTCTGGAAAGCAGGCGAGCTAAAACTGTTAACTGTGGAATGCAAGGGCACCGCTCGGAGAGAGAAAGGAGGAGGGAGGAGGGAGAGGGGGGCCAGCTGGTGGAGAATCACTGACAGTGAAACTGACCGGGGTATAAAGATCTCACTGTTGCAGGGCTAGGGGTGCAGGATTTGAGACAATACAGTCTCCCTGCGCCTTTTACTTGAGCTCAAATAAACTCTGTCTGCTTCTCCCCCAGTGTGTTTATTTGGGGCGACGCACACCGGGCAATGAACCCAATTGTTGCCTCCCTTGGGCACCTTGTGCCGGCAACAGTTTTGGCGCCCAATGTGGGGCTCGAGGCTAACATTTCGCCTTGCCCGGATCCCTCCTGGGGTTGACGACTTGCGGCAATAACCGACGCCCAGCGCGCACTGGTGGTTTTATCGGGGGCCTCAGCAGAGACGTGGTTTGATCGACCCCGGAGGGCACAACGGTGCAACGCGCTCTAATAGTGGAGAAGCGATCGTGGGCAACGGTGTGAAACTGGTCCCTCGGATAAGGTAGGATAGCTCAGCAGTCTGAGTATTGTCTGTTAAGACCTGGGGACGCCCAGTGTCTCCCTGTAGGACCTGGGGACGCCCAGTGTCTCCCTAGAGGGACAGAGTACGGTTGGCAGGGTACGGTGTACACCCTTAGAATGCATTCTGACTAATTGGAAACTGTTTAAGTCAGATCTAATGACTAAAAATGATCTTAAAAGGTTCTGTACAGTGGAATGGCCTCAATATCAACTGGAGGATCAGGAAAGGTGGCCTCCGGAAGGGTCAATTAACTACAATACAATTCTCCAATTACTCCTGTTTTGTCAGTGGACGGGTAAGTGGAATGAACATTTGTATGCACAATTGTTTATGGCTTTATGGAACAAGACAGATATTTTGCAGAAGTGTAATTTGACTCCGACAGGATCAGTAGTTGTTAGTGTTGAGTCTCAGCATTCCCCCCCGATTACTGTAATGCCAGAGTTGGCGTCCCCTTCGGCTTTAACACCTCCACCATATAAAGGTCAGATGCCCCCGGTTCCAGAGATTCCTCCCTCAATGGGATTTTATCCTTTACTTACTGAAACTGTAATAGCCCGGCCTGGGGCAGATGGGTGTGCAGCCCAGACCATGCAAGTATACACCCATGTACCTTTTAACCCAGTGGACCTGGCGGCTTTTAAAGCACAGGCTGGAGAATTTTCAACTAGCCCGAGTAAGTTTATCTCTGTCTTTGAGGGATGTTTAGCTAGTCACAAGCCCGACTGGGATGATTGTAATATCCTTATGCGAACCTTATTATCTGAAGTAGAGCGGAATCAAGTTATTTCCAAAGCCAGGGAGGAAGCACAGCGGAGGCATGAAAGGGATCCCGTCAATGTTCCTGTTCCGGCAGATGTGGTTCCCCTAGCAGACCCTAGATGGGACCCTAACAACCCTGAGGATCATACCCGTCTTACCTCTTACAAAGAACTGCTTATGCATGGGCTCAGGCACTCGGCTGTCCGACATAATAATTGGGCAAAGCCATATGAAATAGTACAGGAGCCGAAGGAAAGTCCCGTTGCATTCCTACAGTGCATCCGGGACGCCATTCGGCAAAATACCAGTGCAGACCCTGATGATCAGGCGATGGAGGCAATTATAAAGGGTATTTTTACCAGCCGTGCAGCCCCTGATATAAAGAGGAAATTACAAAAGAAGGAAGACTTAATGGGTATGTCTGTAGCACAAATCCTGGAAACTGCAAACAGGGCATATACTCTAAGAGAAGGAGAAAAAGACAAGAGACAAGTTAGAATGCTAGTAGCAGCAGTACAGGCTGGAGTCAGAGAAAGGCCACAAGAAGGTGGGAGAGGCAGAGGTATAAGGGGTCGTGGGTGTGGGCGCCCTGGCCCACAAGAAAGACGCCTGGGACGGAACCAGTGTGCCTTATGCTGGCAAGAGGGACACTGGAAGAATGAATGCCCAGAGAAAGGGAGAGACTACTCCTGTAATGATAGTGGAAGGACAGGAGTAGGGGTGTCAGGGGAAATGCGCCCCCCCCCCCCCGAACCCTGAGTAAAAATGCGGGTGGGGAATTCAGAAATTGATTTTTTGATAGACTCCGGGGCAGCACGGACTGCTGTAAATCAACCTCTTCAACTTCCCGTAGCGGACTCTCTCACTGTGGTGAGTGCCACGGGAAAAAAAGACTCAGTGCCCAGTGTATGCTGCTGCAGAATGTGCTCTGGGAGACCAGGCTCTTTCTCACAAATTGGTCTACCTTCCAGATTGCCCAACACCCCTGCTAGGACAAGACCTGCTTTGTCGATTAGGTGCATCACTGCATTTTACCCAGGATGAAATAACCCTCACATTGTCCCCTGAAAATGCATGGATAATGACTCTCGCGGTTGAACCCTTGGCTATGAACGCTCCCCCGGAGTGGAACCGATGGGAAGACCAGGTATACCCTTTGGTGTGGGCAGAGGGGGTCCCTGGAAAGGCTACACATCAAACCCCCATTAATATCCAACTACTGCCAGGAAAAGGTCCAGTATGAATCAAGCAGTACCCAATCAAAAGGGAAGCCAGAGAGGGACTGCAGGAGACTATAGACCGTTTCCTAAAGTACGGCATACTGCGAGAGTGTCAGTCAGCCTGGAACACTCCTATCTTGCCAGTACTGAAGCCTGATGGCACATATCGACTGGTGCAGGATCTAAGGGCGGTTAACGAACGGGTTAAAACTATTCATCCCCTCGTCCCAAACCCGTATACCTTGCTGGCCTCCGTAGGGGGGCAGTATACTCATTTCTCAGTTCTTGATTTGAAAGACGCTTTCTTTACGATTCCAGTTGACCCCCGCTCTCAGGAGATATTCTCTTTTGAATGGGAGGACAGAAAAAGGGTTAAGAAACAACTTTGTTGGACAGTATTAGCCCAGGGATTTAAGAACTCTCCTACCCTTTTCGGCCAGTCCTTAGCTAAAGACTTGGAGGAGTGGAATAATGAGCATGAAGTTCTCTGGTTACAATATGTGGATGATTTATTAATTGCTGCCATAGATTTAAACTCTTGCCTTAACGCCACGGTAAGCCTCCTAAACTTTATTGGACTTCGAGGATATCGAGTGGCTCGAAATAAAGCTCAAATTGCTCTCCCCGAAGTACGATACCTGGGATTTCACATAAGACAGGGGGAGCACCAGCTTTCAAGCGAGTGAAAGGAGGCTATATGCCAGGTTCCCATCCCAAGCAACCATAAGTGGCTCAGGGCGTTCCTTGGCATGGCAGGTTTTTGCAGAATATGGATCCCTGAATTTGGACTATGGGCAAAACCACTATATGACTGTGTGAAAGGGGCAGACCATGACCCCTTTTCTTGGACTCCAGAAGCCGACAAGGCATTTAAGATACTAAAAAGGAAACTAATGGAAGCCCCCGCCCTGGGTTTACTGGACCTTTCTAAACCTTTCCAATAGTATGTGCATGAACGAAAAGGGATGGCTCTGGGAATGCTTACTCAATTGTTGGGGGCGTGGAAACGTCCCATTGCTTATTTCTCCAAACAGCTTGATCCAGTTGCCAAGGGATGGCCAGCGTGTTTACGAGCAGTTGCGGCAACTGCCCTAGTACTTGAGGAAGCTGAAAAATTAACGCTGGGAGGAGTCGTGCAGGTGTATACCCCTCATATCATCCAGGCTCTGCTAGATGCGAAGGGGGGTCTCTGGCTCACCCAGGCTCGAGTGGCTCGGTACCAAGCTAAGCTGTTGGAGAACCCTGAAGTGACTCTGCAGCCCTGTCCCTCCCTCAACCCGGCTACTCTCTTACCTGAAACAGAAGAACAAGAGCATGATTGTTTAGACATCATAGATGCACAGTACTCCAGCCGTCCAGACCTACAGGATCAGCCACTTCTGAATGCTGATTGTGAGTAGTACACTCATGGCAGTAGCATTGTTGTAGAAGGGCAAAGGAGGGCAGGTTATGCTGTTGTGACCCTCTATGATGTTGTTGAGGCCAAGGGTTTGCCCGCCGGAACATCTGCTCAACTTGCTGAACTGGTGGCCCTGATCTGGGCGCTAAAACTGTCAAAAGGGAAACAGGTCAACATCTATACCGACTCTAGGTATGCTTTTGGAGTACTGCATGCCCGTGCTGGCCTATGGAAACAAAGGGGACTACTGACAGCCCAAGGCTCCCCAGTGAAGTATGGACCCCAAATTCTCCGACTCCTGGAAGCTGTTCAACTTCCCTCGGAAGTGGCAGTAATGCACTGTAAGGCACATCAGAAAGAGGATCAAGACGTAGCCAGGGGTAATGCCCGGGCAGACAGAGAAGCTAAAATTGCTGCCACCCTGAGGACGCCGAGACCTGCTGACATCCCTATGCATGCTCTCATTCCATCAGTGGGGGAGCTCCCGGATCCCCAGTACTCATATGAAGAAAAAGAACTAGCCGACAAGCTTGGTCTCCAAGAAAAGAAGGGATGGCTCTGCTCCATGGACGGGAGGATCCTCCTACCAAAGAGCCTGACCCAGCCGGTGTTGCAACGGCTACATCAAACTACACACGCTGGAAAAGAAGCTCTCACTCAGTTGGTGAACAAATATTTTTTAACCCCTGGACTTCGACCTCTGGCCTCCCAAATACAGGCCAGCTGTTCGATTTGTCAAAAGAATAACTCTCGACCCAATCTCTCAGCACCTCCAGCCACTTTGGAACCTACTCTAGGCCCCGGACTGGTTTGGCAAATAGATTTTACTGAGTTCCCCCGAACTCAAGGATTTAAGTATCTCCTTGTTATAATAGATCGATTCCGCGGATGGCCTGAAGCCTTTCCATGTCATAATTGTACAGCCAAGACTGTAGCTCTAAAATTTGTCCGGGAAGTTATTCCCCGCTTCAGACTTCCCCAGTGGATGGAATCTGACAACGGAACATGTTTCACTTCAAAGATCATCCAAAACATCTCAGATGCCTTACAGATCCCTTGGAAACTCCATACTGCATGGCGACCACAAGATAATGGTGTAGTAGAATGTACAAATCAGACCCTCAAGCGTCATCTATCACAGATCTGCCAGGAGGCCTCTCTGCGATGGCCCGATGCTTTGCCCCTTGCTTTGCTTCGTATCCGTGCCCTCCCCAAGGGAAGATTAGGGCTTAGCCCCTTTGAGATTGTTTGGAAGGGCATGGCCTATGAACGGGACACCGGTTCTAGCAGGGGAGTGGGAAATAGGATGTAGTATTTTGTCACGGTATATGTGCTCTCTGTCTGCTGTTCTTTCTTCTCTCCATAGGTATACTAAAGACTTGCAGCCTCTTCCGTTGGATGCTCCAGTCCGCTCATTACAGCCGGGAGATTCTGTGCTCATTCGGACCTGGAAGGATGAGCCCTTCCAAGAGAAGTGGAAAGGACCTCACTCCGTCCTAGTAGTTTCCCACACAGCGGCAAAGGTTGATGGACACAAGAACTGGATTCATCACGAGACAGACTTGGCATGATCTTTCTCCTGGCATATGGAGTAGGCCGGTTAGCCAAGCTGTATCGTCAACTTTCTGCGTTTCTTATAAAATTTGCCAATGACACTTTAGCTATTGAAAAGAGCCTTAACTCTGAGATTTATCAACTTCGTTTATTATCTCTTCAAAACCGTCAGACTCTAGATTATGTTTTAGCATCTCATGGCGGGGTATGTGCTTTAATTGGGAACGAATGTTGTACTTATGTCCCAGAAAATTCCCAAGATATTAACAAACACACTTTGTCAGCTGAACAGGCTTTTGAGCTGTGGAAAAGTCAGGAACGTGAACCCCCTGTCTTTGATTCTCTCTGGAGCTGGTTGCCCAACCTCGGAGGCCTAGGAGCGGGCATCCTTAACCTCCTGATCACCAGTGTTGTGTTGTGTTTAATTACTCTCCTCTTATTTGCGTGCTGTAACGCCCTCCTGCACAAAGTCTGTGCATCCCCCTCCCCGAGCGCCTCATTATACCCTTGCATTGAAGATTCCAATCCTCAAACACTCAATCACTTTTTGTCTTCAGAATATGAGAAAACTCAGCCAAAACTTTGTTGAGTATTCTCAAAGGGGGGAGCTGTTGGTGTCACTGGGCATAACCCTGGGTAACTCAGAGGGATGGAAGACCACGAGTGTCGAGGAAGTCCTTCTGCTCCAGGCTCAGATGAGCCAAAGCCCCCCCTTGCCCAACCTTTGTAAATCTTTCTCTGGCGCCTGCAATCTCCTGTCCTTCTGGAAAGCAGGCGAGCTAAAACTGTTATCTGTGGAATGCAAGGGCACCACTCGGAGAGAGAAAGGAGGAGGGAGGAGGGAGAGGGAGGCCAGCTGGTGGAGAATCACTGACAGTGAAACTGACCGGGGTATAAAGATCTCGCTGTTGCAGGGTTAGGTGTGCAGGATTTGAGACAATACAGTCTCCCTGTGCCTTTTACTTGAGCTCAAATAAACTCTGTCTGCTTCTCCCCCAGTGTGTTTATTTGGCGCGACGCACACCGGGCAACGAACCCAATTATTGCCTCCCTCGGGCACCTTGTGCCAGCAACAGCACTCTTAAGGCACGTCCACACATGCAGGCATGCGCACTTGCAGAAGCTCAAATAGAAGTGGTGAAAATTTAAGCTGGGGCTTTTTGCCTCAGCACACATGCCGAGACACGCACTTTGGTGTGGTGCAAGTTGTGCCACTTGGGGCAAAATAACTCTGCCTTGCTCCTCCTGGATCTGCAGCTAGGGGGAGCTAGAGCCTGGGGCTAGCACCTGTACTGGCCCCAGAAGTGTAAAAAAGCTGCCCTGTCCTGGCCCCATCAGTATAAAAACCTGCCCTGGCAAGTAGTTCAGAGCTACTTGCTCACAGGAGCTTCTGGGGGAGGAGCCTCTTGGAGGAAGCTGGCCATACTCCTTCCTGTCCCAGGCTGCTGCAAGCTTGGTCTCAGGAGCTTCTGGGGAGAAGATGGCCAGGCCAATTCCTGCCTCTGGCTACTGCTAGCTGCTGGCTTGGTCTTGGAGCTTTTGGAACTAAGTTGACCCCTTCTTGCCTTGCTTTGCTGCACATTGCTGCCCCCCCACCCAGGGGGGGTTGCACTGCACTCCACCCCAGCATCATACCCCAGAACTATATCCCTGTTTCTGGCCTGCTGTCCAGCCTGCCCCCAAGCTGTGGGCTGGGCAGGAGAGTTATCAGTTATATCAGTCATCCAATAAGTAGCCTGACTTACTAAGAAGGCATTGTGATATTGTCAGAGCTTTGGAAGATGAAAGTCACCAACTTCAATTGGTAGTTGCACCTTTTTTGCTGAAAGTAGAGCCTTTGTATCCTCTCCCCACAGAAACCTATTGAACATTCAGTTGGTTTTATCAAAACAGGATTGGGGGATTACAACTGGTAAATTACATAATAGATAAATTAGGTAAGATTAATTTTTCAAAATTAATGTCTTAACACCCGCCCCCCCCCACACAAGAATATTGCCAAACTGCTCCGTTTGTTCAGCTCCTATAACATAATGTAACATCAAGAATCTTCTGAATGTCTTGGCAGACAATAACTTTAATATTCTTGGCTATTTTAATACCAAAATAAGTCATGTTTCATTGAAACTGATGTTTATTAAACATACCCTTTGTGATATAATTATTTTATCCAAATAACTGAGATGAAGTCCAATTAATTTTATAACTAGATAGATTGCTAAAATTGTTGATTAATGATAAGAAGGATCTTTGTTTCCTTGGGCTTCATGTCCAAGCCACATTGGAGATTTTGGTGGCTGCTTATCCTGGCCCATCATGCTTATTTGTTCTCTCACTTTGTTTCCTCTATCTTCCTACACTTATGCTCTTCTCTGGGGAACAAAGTGCAGCAAATCTCTGTTCAGAGCAGTTGAGGAGATAATTAAAAAAGTTCCTTTAAGCTACTATTCCTCTCCCCTTCCTACTGGGCTCCTGCAGACCAGTTATCTTAACAGTCAAGGCAACACAAGACACTTCTTTATTTCAATACTTGGAAAAAAAAAAATACCTGCAGGGGTGCAACACATTTGGAAGCCTGGCTTCCACTCAATAAAATCACAGAGGAAAATTCTTCCTCTTAGTCCAGAGTGTTTGTGCTCACATTTTGAGCCAGTTGGCATTAACCTAGTGTGAGAGCCTTGTGGATTAAGAGTTCCCTCAGAGCTGTTCTGAATTCTGCCAGATACAACAGCCTTTGGGGGTTTAATCCAGACATACATGGCCCTCCACAAGGAGCCAGGTAGAGCTGGTTCGTCTAATCTATATCATAAAGGAGTTCCTTGATGCTAGTAGGATTCACAGCTGCCCAGGTAGAGACAGCCTTATGTCCCATCTGCAGCCTTGGAATGCTCAAAAGGGAAGCCAAAAGGAGGGCAGGCCTTATCTCTCATATATTCTCTTGGTTCCCCAAAGGTAATTCCACTAGCATATGTGACTCACATTTGTGCTATACTGGCCCTTCTCAAGCATGTTTGTCTGCTTGCCTTCCATTTCAAGGACCTACCTTACAATAAGAGTCTATTTCCATAATATACACTTGATTGATATAGCACAAAAGGATGTGCAAACTACTTTATACCCATGTTAGAATGGCTTTGTATACTGGAGCTTTGGATTGGAATAGAGTTGATAAGAGATATAGAACGGTTTGTATTTTTAGGGCTACATTTATTTGTGTGTGTACATGCAAGAGTATTAAATAGTGTGTGTGTGTGTGTGTGTGTGTGTGTGTGTGTGAGTGAGAGAAACTCGATGGCACTCAACATGGTTGAAATACATAGGACATTGGATTATTACCAATTATGATATGTCTGGCTGGCTCTCAGGGCTGTAGCATGCACATGAATATGAAATCTTGTCCACCAGATTTCAAAATCTAATCAGGACAGCCTGCTCTGGCTCCAATTCAGAAATATCTGACCTTCCCAGCCCCTACTATTGATTAATTTAACAGCAAAAATCCTCATGTTTATCTTAGAATGGCACCATTATTTTATAAAGCTGTTTTACCAAGGGGGGGGGAGTTGAATTGGAAAAAAAAATTCCCCAGCATAAACTGAACATTTATTGCAGGCAGATTTTTCTTTTCATTGTTCAAGGGTAAGATGTGAATGGGAACAGTAGGAGGCCAGCTATTCTCCAGACATATCAAGTGAAAATGATTTCTTGAAGACTATCAAAACCAGTAGCAGGCATTCAGCCACTTCCCATTATATGTCTTCATATTATTTTGGCTGAAGGCATTTGATAATGACACAGCACAATGTGGCCCATATGAACCCTAGTAAGCCCATAAGATGCATCAACATTCTGAGAGAGAAAAAGAACTATTTCCTTTTTATCATAATTGGTATAGGTATGAACACAAGCCAAATGGCAACTGCAAGTTTTTAGGAACGCTCCTTAAACAATGTTGAAAAAAGCCCAGTAGTGCATTGTACTGTGAGCCCCTACTGTATTTTGTATTTTTCTAAATCTGTACTAGATAAAACTATCACTTATGACCCTGACAGGCTAGCACCGACAACTAAGTAGCGAAGGTACACAGTATAACCATACAGAGTCAAGAAATGTTTAGGAGAACTGGATACATGTCTTGATACATAGTGGGCCATAGCCTGCTTTCAATTACACCTCTGAAACCCCATCAAAGGAACAACTTCAGAGTTCACCAGACAAAACATCAGGAAACTATGCAAGACTGGCTTGCAATGCCTTGTGCAGTTGTCAGTGAATTCATGTATCGAAGATATAATCCTGTTCATTCCTGTTTACTACTGCGGGTAGTAATACAAACAAAATAACTCCACAGGAATAAACACAAGAGAATGCTCAGTCCCAGGATGCAAGTCCCAGGACTAGGTACAGACAGTCAAAAAGCCCAAGACTGAATTGATTCAGTCTTTGCAGATTGGTTTAAATGGTACAGATTAAATTGAAACAGAAATAAACAGACATTAAACCTTTGATTCAGGAAATGCAAACACATGCCTGCAGTAGCTCAGGCCAGAAGCTGGGGGGTGTTAGAGTACAGCTCTCTGACTGTATGTTCGCTTCCTCTTCCTGCTTTCTACCCCCTGCCCAGCTCTCTAGGATTTCAATCCAGGATGACAACAGCTAGACTCTTTTTGGGGTGGCTCATCACTTCCTCTTCCTGCTTCCAGGTGTTTCTGGGATTTGTAGTCCGCACTTGCAGCCCTCAGTAAGCTTGATCAGGGAAAGGGGTGTTTAACCCCTCCCTGGCCCCAGACCTCTGTGGGGTTTGCCTGAGGGGGGCAGTCCCCCACTTCCCCCCCCCCAACTGGGCTGCATCCCCAGCTGGGTTTGCTCTGGGAGGATTCTGTGCTTTACTAATACCCTCTTTTCCTGGCATACATGGGTTACCTGCTTTCTTCTGGCAGCTAACTGGCTGGTCTTCTTCCCTGTGAGTGAGCCAAGCCCTCACCAGGACACTGCCCCTGAATGAATGTCTGAGGGCTTGCTGTCCTTGCCAGGCATAGCCTATATCCATAACTCTTACAGTGTAACACAATATAACCTTATTCTAAGCTTCCATTCTAAAGGCCTTGTCACAAGGTAATTTTGGGCAGCTCCTGGAGCTCTTAACCCTTGAATTGTCCACACATTAGAACTAAAACTGGCTTTAAGTACTAGTTAGGCAGTTCAAAGTTAATGTCACTCCAAGGAAGGATTCTCTCTGGTCCATGCTACCCAGTTCATGTTACAATAAGTTACAGCCAGTTTAGCCTACACCTTATTATAAATACTCTGCCTGCCCCCCTGATCCCTTTCCAGCACCCCAGGTCTCCGCTCCCTGGCCCCTGCCCTCCTTCCCTGTGGCTGTCAATGCTGCCTGTCCTGTAACAGATCAGAAGCTCAGTGCATATAAACCAGTGTCAAAATGGCTGAAACTGATTTAAGATGTACCATCAGCCTTAACTGATTTGGATCAAACAGGTTTATGAAACTTCTGTCCCAGACCCCATTCTGGTTCAAGTTACAGCAGAGTCCCTTAGCATGCTTTTCAGCCCTGGGATTGACTGAGGTGTCTGCTCCAGAGAGCAAGGCTGGCCCTGCCCCTCTGCTCCCTAGCTGGAGCAGTGAGGGCAGGCTGGCAAGGGGTTAGGGAGAGC
Organism: Crocodylus siamensis; assembly: GCF_052110815.1. Taxonomy (NCBI): domain Eukaryota; kingdom Metazoa; phylum Chordata; order Crocodylia; family Crocodylidae; genus Crocodylus; species Crocodylus siamensis. The sequence continues at coordinate 38,093,587 of NC_143402.1, read as the reverse complement.
AAACCCAGCTGGGGATGCAGCCCAGTTGGGGGTGGGGGAGGGGGACTGCCCCCCTCAGGCAAACCCCACAGAGGTCTGGGGCCAGGGAGGGGTTAAACACCCCTTTCCCTGATCAAGCTTACTGAGGGCTGCAAGTGCGGACTACAAATCCCAGAAACACCTGGAAGCAGGAAGAGGAAGTGATGAGCCACCCCAAAAAGAGTCTAGCTGTTGTCATCCTGGATTGAAATCCTAGAGAGCTGGGCAGGGGGTAGAAAGCAGGAAGAGGAAGCGAACATACAGTCAGAGAGCTGTACTCTAACACCCCCCAGCTTCTGGCCTGAGCTACTGCAGGCATGTGTTTGCATTTCCTGAATCAAAGGTTTAATGTCTGTTTATTTCTGTTTCAATTTAATCTGTACCATTTAAACCAATCTGCAAAGACTGAATCAATTCAGTCTTGGGCTTTTTGACTGTCTGTACCTAGTCCTGGGACTTGCATCCTGGGACTGAGCATTCTCTTGTGTTTATTCCTGTGGAGTTATTTTGTTTGTATTACTACCCGCAGTAGTAAACAGGAATGAACAGGATTATATCTTCGATACATGAATTCACTGACAACTGCACAAGGCATTGCAAGCCAGTCTTGCATAGTTTCCTGATGTTTTGTCTGGTGAACTCTGAAGTTGTTCCTTTGATGGGGTTTCAGAGGTGTAATTGAAAGCAGGCTATGGCCCACTATGTATCAAGACATGTATCCAGTTCTCCTAAACATTTCTTGACTCTGTATGGTTATACTGTGTACCTTCGCACTCTGATACCACGGTGGTGGGCACCAGAGTTTGAATTACAGGGGAGTTCAGGGGGGCTGAGCCCCTCCATAAGAGATGAGACCCACCTCCCCATAAGGTTTGAAAATCATAATGGGGGTGGGGTGGGAAGCTCCAATTTTATTAGGGCATCATCATGGGCTACCCAGTTTTTTTATAAGAACCTAACAGGTACAGAAGGTAGCATCAAGGGAGGAAAATGGATGGGGGGTGGGGGTGAGAAGAGGCAGAAACGCAAGGGTCTGTTGGGGGTAAGCAGAATAGTGAGAGACTATGGCTGTAAACAGGCAGCACCTTTTGCCACTATAATTTTTTTTCTGATGGCACAAAGATCAAGCAAACAGACATTCATACCTGTTGTCATGCCACAAATGTCAAAAACTGGGGTGGTGATAACAGGTATTATCAATTTATGGGGCTTTTTTGTGGTAGGTGTCTGACTGCTTTGTGGTGGGAGAACATGGGCACCCAAGCTGTCCACAATCACCAACCATTCCAAGCAGACACTCCTGGGACTTCAGGGGCCAGATCCTGAGCACCTTGGGAATTCCCATTGTGCCATATTCTAAACCTCCATAAACCTTATTTTAATCATTCCCAATCCCAGGGAGTGCAGAAACAGACCCCTTAATCCCCTGGAGTGCCTACCCTGATTTCCCCTTTTGCAGAGGCATGCCCTGGGAATCTCTCAGCAGGGAATTCCCTGGGTCTGCATATTGCATTGACCTGCCCCAAGTCGGGGCATATCTCTGCAAACATGGAAACCCTGTGCTTTCCCCATTTGCAGAGGCGCACCCAGAGTGTTGCCCCACAGGATCAGGCCCCTGTAGCTCTCAGGATTGACATCTGTTTCACCCAGTGAAACAGCTAAACCAAAACCAGGACTCATCCCGACACAGCTTATCCACTTCATTTGGCAATGTCTGTTTATGGCCTGTAAGGGCTAGCCCCCAAACTGGTTTATGGTGAATCCCTTAATTCCAAATGAACCTAAAGGGCTACACACCCTGGATAAATTAAACTACAATTTTACACTTACAAAACCCATGCAAACAAAGCCAGCAGGTTCTACACAACCTACTGGAGAGTTCAAAGCAATGCGTGTCCCCTGCCCAAAAGCTGCAATTTGCCTGTTGAGTTTGAAGGTGATTTTTAATACTTGTTAGATTCTGCTAGTTTGCTGCAGAGCACTCCTCTTCTACTTCAAGTCCTTATGCTATGTAACAACAGCATATACAAACATCAGATATCACACACTAGGGACAGCTGCGCTGTTAACCTACTGTTAAGGATGCCAAATCAGATTCAGCCTGGAGGGCACTGTCCAATTATAAGAACCTCAGAAAAAGGCTGATCTTTCAAAGAAGGGATTCACAACAGCATTGAGTACAATTGCCTTATCAAAGCCCATAAACTTTCCAAACCTGATTACATTATAGTCATCTTAATAATAATCATGAATCAGTTACTTAAGCTGATTCACAAGGAAAGCTATGAGCATTTTTGGCTAATATAAAATCAAACTTATAGACAAAAGAATAAATAGAGAGAGAGAGAGAGAGCTGTACAGATTACACTGCCATACCCATCACAGCTTAAAAGTACAAAGTCTAAATAGCAGGCAAAATTTACCCCTAGTGGAATGCCATTGACTTGGCAAATTAGAATTGCACCTAGAATTAAATGGGTCCATCAAAAATGCATGGAAATTTAGAAATACAATTCAGAGACTAGTGGTGGCAGCAATTTGTCATAACTGTGTCACTTAAAATGATATTATTGCTGAATAAGTGTTTATGCACCTATAGCCCAAGATGAAGACAAAATGCAGTGTTAGATTGGAGTAGCAAACACTTAGCAGCAAGATATTCCTACAGATTTCCTCCAACATAATGTTGAACACTTGTTGATAGTGTGAAGGTCAATGCTGGGCCTCCAGGAGCTGGGTCATAGTCTCCCACTAGGATCAGGTATTCCTTTTAGAACTCACCTGCTACAACTTTCATGTTAAGGAGGAAAAGTTAGAAGTGATCCTAGGAGACAAGATAGCTGTCAATGACTTAGGAGGTCAGCTCCTTTTCGTAGGCCTCCACCATCCCCACCCCCTGCCCTATCCACACAAGATGTACTGCACGTGTTATTCTCAGTCTTCATCTTTGGGAGTTCTGACTCCCTGGTCTCAGATCCCCATCCCAGGTACTCCCTTGTTCCTAGCTGTTTGCCCCATTCTGCTCTGCACAGGTCCCAAGATAGCCACTCCCCAGTTCAAATCCCACCCTTGACTCTCAGGGTTGGGTCCAAGGCTATCTTCCTGCCTGCCTGTAGTCCCTTCTTTGTGCCTTTTTGTCTTCTAAGTCCCCTGTGTGGTTCACCTCATCCTTCTGGACTGGATTTGTCAGCTGGGATGTCTTCATCACTTCTTCTCCAGCTCTTCTCAGGTAAACTGGTTGCTGTGACTCTTCTTTGAGTCCTGGAGTCGATCCCCTGTTAGTGATGCCTTGCTGCACTCTCTCTATCTCTGCTTCGGTCTCTTCTCTTTGGGATCAACACTGACTGCTTTATCAGTGTCCCTTAAATTTACTGCACTGCTCAGCTGGTTTGCCATGGCAGCCCATTATTTGCCACTTCCCTGGCTCACTCAGCTGATCTGCTTTATTGTCTCTGGCACGGCACCTCAGCTGGCTGTACCTCTACACTCTGTCTGGGTTCATCCTAGATCAGCTGGGTCCATGATGGCTGCCTTTGATCTGCCGTGGCTCCAGCCTCCCCTGCTGATCCTCCTGATTAGCTTGGGAATGGTGTTTCTCCCACCTCTGCTTGCTGTGTCTTTCTCGCCTGCCTGAGTTCACCCCAGTGCGTTTACTTTTCCTTTATTCTTTGCCATGGTCTTGTGGCAGGGCATGTTACCTGCCCTGTCACAGACATATTATATTTTCTTTGTGAATGTAACATAGTACCCAAGAATAATCCTACTATATCAGTAAAAACTGCCTGTTAAGTTAGAAGAAAGTAGACACATCAAGTACTAAGCATCAAGAATCCAGGTTGTAGCAGTATGGGTCTAGAGTCAAAAGGAATGAGAACTCATGGAAGAGGTGATATCTTTTATTAGACCAACTACATATATGCAAATAAAATAATCTATTTGCAAATATCTAGTTGATCTAATAAAAGATATCACTTGTTCCACATAGTTTGATTCTTAAGTGTCTAGAACACATTCCCTGGTACTTTGCTCTCTTGCTGGCTTTTTTTTTTTTTTTTCCATATGGAAAACCAGATCAAATTCCAGGCTTTGGTCCACAATTAAGATTTCATGATACCAGTTCAAATTACAGGGCAAAACAGTTCCTCTTGTGAGGTCCTGACCTTCTACAATAGCAACATTCCGCTGGAACAATAGGACTGTGGGCCTCGGGAGGGAGGCTTTTAAAAACAGAACAGAAGCATTTATTTGAAAAAAAAACTAATGAGACACCCAAGACAGGTGTTTCACCCTTTCCACCTCCTAGTGACCAGTGTACTCTACCACCACATCAATCTTCCTGCTTGACTGACATGCTATATTGAGACTGGAGTTTGGAAACAGCGGAGTGTGCCAGAGAGGTGAGTAGGGTAGGGTAGGGGAGATATTGTTACCCTAGCCAGGAACCAAAAATACCACCATCTCCAAAATTGTGACAGATCTTTAAAGTCCTTTAACGTAGCTCAGTGGTGTGGAGGTGGGGTCATCACAAAACTTGATGACTTGGCAGGCCACTCAGGAAGAATGAAAAATATTGAGTCATTTTGGAAAACTGATGCTGATAAATTTTTAGTATACTTGGTGCTGCACACACCACAAATACAGTATAAGTCCTGATGTGAGGAACTTTCCAACTAAACAGACTTTAGTAATTAGCCAGCAATGACACCCACAGCTCAGTGCTAGGTTTTGTTATTAAATATGATTGATGTGAGGAAACATTTGGTGAGACACTGATGGACCTCAACAGCAGAGGGATATTCAATAAGGAAGGATGAGTGCCTAGAACATCAAGACAAGAATTCTAGGTGACGAGTCACACTAATTATTGAGATACAGAATGCTCCATCTTCAGTACAAACATGAGTTTGGTTTAGATCTATCCTAACCATGCCAATTTCATTTTAAACCTTTGGGGTCAATTAACCAGTGAAGATATGTTGCAGCTGAAAATGAAACAGTTAACTTCTTTGTCTCTGAGTTAGATTTAATTGTCTAGTTTGCTTTCCATTTGTCTCAGCCTGAAGTTTGTAAAATGTACCATAAGTGGTGAAAACATATTTATCTTTGTGCCTATAATACTGTTACCATGAAAACAGACCTTTAGAAAATAATCATGCTGATCCATAGAATGGTTGTCACCAGTAGGAGCCAAACATGTGTTGCTGTCTTGGCAGTTGAATATTGTATTTAGCTACACTAGGAGCTGTCAGGTTTAGTACACGGTCTCATCAGGGAGTACTGCAGAGAGATTGTGTATCACAGTGTGTATTTAATGATGATAATAATATTTTCATGGAGATGGGTTGAAGAGTTCTGACCTAGACAAGAAACCTCAAAACTCAGCAGTTCTTTCAAAGACTCAAATTCCAGCTGCCTACTTGGCCACAAGCTGATCAAACTTTCTGGGGTAGTGTCTTAGGATACAATAGTCCTCAGAAGCAAGAGGTAAGGACAGTGCTGTTTGGCACTGGGAAAATGGCAGACAAAACTGGCATCAACAGTATTGCAGACCACCAGAAACTAAGAAGAATATCTGGAAGCAGAGCTATGTTATAGCAAAAAAAGAATCTGTGATTTATCATCTCAAATAAAACTTGTTGAATTATATTAGCAGATCTGGTTATTGTGAATATTTGGGTGAGAGGAGTGTCAGTTTGCAAGAACATCTGTGGAAAAGCACATAGGTAACACCATCAATAAATATTTGCATGGATATTTTTCTGATGTGCTCCCATAGACACTTTGGGAAATTCTTTTTATTATTTCACACTACAGGTGTTCACATTATTTTACACGGTTACAAATATCAGTAGCTGCAGTGCATATTAGTGACATGCCAAAATAGAATCATTGAAATGATTTATTATTTTAAATTTCTTTTTTAAATTATTAAAGGTAGCAGCTGCTGAGGACTGATTGTAGCATCTGATCTCCTGAGATGTCAGCAAGGGATCACTGATGTAAGGCTGGCTTGTACATCCCCTTTCACCCGAGCCTCTCCTGGCAGCAGGGCATGAAGTATAGGAACCAGCTTGAGGATTGTTTTTCATAGGTGATGCAGCAGCTGCATCCCAGCTATTGATCCCTCATCTGGTCATAGAACTTTGACTGGTAGCTCTGTGCATGGAGAGGGGGCAGGAGATGCCTTTAGCATTTCTATTTTAGCATAATTGAGGTGTCATGATGCATTAGCTATAAGATGTAAAAGAACAACAATTTCATCTTCAATTGCAATAGTTAACTTATTATTGCAGAACTAAAAGATAAAGTGTGTGGGGGAGAGTTCAATATAGATTGTTATACAACAGATACATTAATCATTTTTTCTCCTGGGGCTACAAAAAAAGGAAACCAACAATAGAAGCAAGAAGAGAATTATAAGGTCCCATGACTAATGTATTCATGAAAACTTCACAAAATTATTTTAGTAGGAGTTAATGGACAAACACAAGTGGCAATGCTGCTCGCTGTACTTTAGTAATTGATTTTTTTTTTTTATATATATTATATCCCATTCCTGGCTTTTTAAACTGATTACATTTAGAAGGACAGCTTTTGCCTTTTAAGGCCCACCTTTTATCCAAGTATCTAAATGCATTTACACACACAGCAATAATTAAGTCTCCCAATATCCCTGTAGCTAAGGGTTGTTATATTCATTTCACAGAGGCAGAAATACTTGACAAAACTAGAATAGAACCTAGGAACCTTCTTTCTGTACTACTAGATCACCAGCAGCAGCATTCAAGTGGCAGTAGAGGTCCTACTGTAGAGTAGTGTTAGGGCTATGTGAAACAGCACCATTTCGTTTCAACTTCCATTTTGCCATTTTGAAAGGACCGTGTTTTGTTCTGACATTTTGTTTCGTTTTGAAGCACTGTTCCATTTTGTTTTGTTGAACCTGTTGCACCGTTTTGACATTTCGCCCATAGGCTATAATTGGGGATCACGAATATGCCTATAACTTTGTCATTTCTTGCCCGATTTGAATGAAAACAGCAGGCCCCTCCTGAAGCCACAACGTCTGTCAAGTTTCGAGGAGATAGGTGCAGGGGTTTCTGGGAAACTGTGTACCTCAAACTGTTCAGAGCAAAACTTGTGTCACCAATAAGAGTGAAGGCACAGTGGGGTGAAACCAGCAAACATGGTAACCCCTGCTGAGGCCATGAAACCAGCCAAGTTTGAAGGAGATATGTGCAGTTTCCCAGAAACCCCTGCACCTCAAGCTGCTGGCAAGCAAAACTTGTGGTGTGTGTGTGTGTGTGTGTGTGTGTGTGCGTGCGCCCTCCCTGGCACTGGGGCCTCTACGTGACACAGTAGTTCATAGGCTCATCTGTGAAAAGTGGTTTGTAAATTCAAACAAGCTCTGAACTTTGCTAACCTCATCACCAGAAGCAAACTTCCTACAGCTTAAAACACACTGAATGGATTCAGACCATGCCATGATAAGACATGCAAAACCTGCCAATAATAACTCCAGTATGGAAATACCTTCATAATACATATCTCCATCAGGTGCTCTGATGGAAAATACATAGGAGATACCAAGAAACAACTGTGCACCAGAATGAGCGCACACTGAAAATCTATCAAAGACAAGAACACCCAACTATCCATCTCTGATCTCTCAGGCCTGTTCCTCAAAGGGAATTTAGAAAACATTTTTCAAAGACAAGCCTATGAACTGCACTTAATCAACCTCCTAGGCACAGAAACTCATGAACACAATATAGATATTGGAATTCTGACACACTACAACGTGCCGGACAACTGATTCCCCAGGTACCTCTCCACTTTTACCTGCTACATCCCCTGCCCCAGCTCCAGCCCGTCCCTCACCTCCAGTGCCTCCATTTCTATTTTCACTGCCTGTGTTGCATGGCAGCCTCTGGTTTCTTTACTATTCCTTCCATTCAGGAACAGCACACACACCAACTGCAGGTGCTTCCTCAGCCTGACAAAGGGTTTTTCAATCCAAAAGCTGGCAACCCAGGCAGCTAAGCTGAGCTCACCTGGAGCTTCACAACTCCACTGCCACCAGCAAGTCTCAGGTCCGTCAAAGACGTGATGGGTCTGGGCTTTCTCCAGCCAGGACTGTGCATGTGTGTGGTGGCTGGAGGTTATGGCACTTCCTACCCGCCTTTCACCCAGGGGATCCTCAGTTCTGGTATTTCCCAGGGCTGCTGGCAGTCTCACCAGGCCTCCTGACCCTGGCAGGATGCAGTTTTAGTGTTCATGCCCAGGACCTGGGGTCTCCTCCATCCCCATAGCCCCTGCTCATACCTCCAAGTTCATCCTGGCATGGGAACTCAGCAGGGATATGTTCTTTCCCTGGTGGCTGATGATGCAGTGAGTACCCCCACCAGCTTGGAGATTAGGGCATTAAATGGTTCAGAAACCAGAAACCAAAAGGAAATATAGGTGCGGATGGAGTAAGGAGGGTGGCACTCACTGTGTCTGCCCCTGGAGCTTGGGGATGACCAGCAGTGGGAGGTTTACCTTGAGGAACACCAGTTGCTCCATCAAACCATGACCCAAGGAGGTGCAGTGGGGTGTCACTAAACCCCCATACTGCTGAACACCCTCTCGCTTGAAACCCTGGTCAGTAGACAGGGCAGGTGTTCCTGAGCAACCGTGGCCAGATCTGGCCACTTGTGGCTATGGCTTGCCCAGTAGGCCAAGAGGTCACACAGCAGCAGCTTCACATCCTCAGTGAGATAGGAAGCCACCAAGGCCTGAGTGCTACCTGCCTGATGGTGGGGTCTGGTGCCTCTGGACCCCACCCTGAAAGCTATGCCCTTGGCCCACATCGACAGCGCTGGTGGTGGAGGAGAAGACTGGCTGGTGGATGGTGTCCTGGCATGGGACAGTGGATCCCCCTCTTCCACCCTTCCTCCTCCACCCTTCTGCTTCTGTGACTCTCTTCACCAGCACCTCCATCCACTGATCCAGAGTCTTGCTGTTGCGTACGCTGATGCTCCCCTTCACCCTTGGGTCACACATGGCATCCAGCATGCGGACTGGACTGTACCACAAGGGATCAAGCTATTATTTCCTGATGCCCTCCTTCAGCTGCCTCACCAGTGCCTACACATCTGGTGACAGCGGCTTGCCCCAGCCAGGAACACTGATCCCCTGGAACTTCTTCATTTGGTTCTGAAGTTCCCTCACTACAGGGATCACCTGGATAAGGAGGGCATTGCCAGTGCTGAGGCTCTCGGTGGCCTCAAGGAATGGCTTGAGGACCACCCAGATCTGGGAGTTGGTATCCCTCTTGGCTCTGTTAAGGGGACTGCTGATCCCAATCTCCCAGAGCAAAGACCATGGAAGGCCTTCTGTTGCTGCACCAGCATCTCGAGCATCAGGTATGTGATGTTCCACTGAATATCCACATCCTGCATAATTTTGTGTTGTGGGAAGTTCAGCTCTGTCTGTTTGTCCTGCAGCATCTTGCCTCCTTTGATGCTCCAGTGTAAGTAGCCTGACACCTTCCTCCATTTGGAAATGAGCTTCTGGTGGTGCTGGCACTGTCACTGGTGACCCTGTACCCCTCCATGCATCCCTGACAATGATGTGCAAGTTGTGTGCCACACAGCAGATGCCAACTTTGGCCATTGTCGGTGACCATGTGGGTGGGCTTGCCCTGCCCAACGAGCCACTCCTGCACCAAGCGATTCATGGCCCCCATATTTTCTGTTGCTGTGTGGGACTCATCTATCACCCCAGCTGGAAGGAGAGCCCACTGACAGTCTGACTGGTTGCACCAGTGCCCTATGAGGGGGAGGTATGCATGATCTCCACCCTGGCTTCTCCACATGTCCGAGGTGAAATGTAAGGCCACCTGTGGACCTGCCTTGTGCAGCTCCTCCCTCAAGTATTCCCTGCATGCCTCATGTAGGAGGGCATAACTGTCCTGCTGAAGGTGGTGCATGCGGGCACTTCGTATGATGTGGCCATGAGTGCCATGAGGTGCCTGAATCCTGGCTGCTCAACTAGGGAAAAGGACTGGCCATCCACAGCAAGCATCTCCCCAATGGTCTGGGTGATCTCCTTCACCTTTGCAACACACCCCTCTTTCTGTGCACCTTTCCCCCACTGTTCCAGGGTGGCCTGCCTATGTTTCGGGGGAATGGGGGCTTTGGAGCGAGGTGGGGGACTTCTCTTTGGGCACACTCCCACTGGTGTCAGGCTGAGGAGGAGCAAGGGCAAGGGGATGGTGCCTGTGGAGATGCAGCAGCATCCCCATGGTGCTCATGTGTTTTGTTCCCTTGTCCCAGCTGGTTTTGGCTTGGCAGTGTAGGCAGGTAGCATATGTGGGATCCACAAATGATCCTAGATCACACTACCTGCATGCTTCTGGGGTGCAGGTGCATGCGTGGATGCTTGCCTTTCCCATAGCCCTCAGCAGGCAGAGGCACAGCAACAGGAGGAGTGGACTCAGCTGAGCCACTTGCCTCTACACCCTCTACCTCAGCCTTCTCCGAAGTGCCTTCTGGGGAAGGAGACTTGGCTGTAGAGGAAACTTGAGTGGTCTAGAGCACAAACTCAGATGATTCTCCCTCTTTCCCCAGTATTTTCTTTGCTATGGCACTCAGATCCAGATCCAGATCCAGCTCTTCCTTTGGCACTGGGAGGCTCAGGATGGGAAGTGAAATGGGGGTGGAGGAGACTGTCATTGTGGTGCTGCTTGTTGTCATGGTGGTGGCGGCGGTGGTGGTGGGGGTGGGTTATAGCTGGTGCTCTTGGACGGAACGCAGACTCAAGCACAGGCCATGGCACTGCTCCCCTCTCCTTGCTGCCTTTAGAACTGGAAGCATCATGCCTCCTAGCTGTAGCAAAGAGGCTCAATTTCAGTTTGGGGGGTGGAGAAACTTACAGCTCTCCCTCTGCCCCCTTTTCTTCCCTCTCTGAAGGCTTGCCAGCTGCCTTTCCAGCATGGTTCATGGTGTGTTTCAAAGTGTGTTTGCCTTGGTGTGCTGGAAAATCTATGTATTCTATGTAATATAATCTGTATTTATATAATATATGTACATACTTGTATATATGTGTATTTATATATCTATGTATTTATGTATTTATGTAATAAATAGCATATATAAATGTATGTAGTAAGTGTTCCTGAATAAATTCTATATTGTAATATGCAATAAATGCTGTGCTTCCATACAGAGTGAATAGTATGCACACTGTGAGAAAAAGCACAGATTTCTTTCCTGGAGGAAAAGAATCAAAATAGACTGACAAAAACAAAAAGAGGATTTTGAGGGAGCAAAAAGTTGAAAGGAATGAAAGAACATAGTAATAAAAGGGTATAGAAAGCAAAAGGTATTGAATCCCACTTGCTAGGACCAGGCTAGCAAGTAAGAAATGATAGCCTTTCTCTGACATTGATGAGCGGCTGAAAGACACAGCTCAGGAGCTGACCCCAAGGCAGAATGCTCAGTTTAAACAGTGCTGCTCTTTATGCTGTTTTTCCATACCTCCTCGAGAGCACTGGGATTGGAAGGGACCTCAGGGAAGAATCACAATCACTGGTCAGCTACACATGTCAATATCAGAGCAGTCCTTCCTCCCTCTTCCCCTTCCCTCTCCTTAGTTTCTGTTTCCCTGCAAGCAAGCCCAGATTTGAAACTCAAAACATTTAGAAACTTTTGAAATGTTTTGACTGCCCTCATTTAGTTTCAAAGTTGTTTTGAAGCCTTTCATTTCATTTTGATTTCATTGTTTTGTTTTGAGCTCGAAACAAGTCTAAACACCATTGAAATGAAACACCCGGAGAAATTTCACATGGCCTTATTTGAAAATATAAAATATAAAAGAGAAAAATGCAATACTTGTTGGAATGACTTCTGCTTAGAGAAGGCTTAATCTTTGGTATAGTGCTGTTCTGTTCTTTAGGAATAGTTTATGGCTAATAAAGTTGTAAAACATGCTTGGAGATTATATGTAGCTAATTTTAGTTGAATGCTTTGGGGGCATATCTATGCTCAGAGAGGATCTATTTCTAAATCAGTGAAATTGTGCATTTAGGATTGAATTTGTCCTTTTCTCTTTCTAAAATACAGGTCTCATTCTGTAAAAATACTCAGTTGATCCTTGTGAAGCATGGATGGAAACAGTGTCTTAAGCCCTAGGGACCAATGACCAGATCTTCAAAAGTACTATTTTTTATTAAATAGTAATTAGAGGAAAGACTGAAATGCCTTCACACCAAGCTATAATGCCATGCTCATTCTCCCACTTTCCCTTTCTTTCTGTGGTCTAATAAATATTTAATTATGTCATATGAAGTAGAATAGCTTCAGCAGGAGAAACTGGGATTAGTCCATCCCAGAATACTTTGAACCCTCAGAGCATGGGTTCAAATCCCCTCAGGAATATGAGGGATTTAAACCTGGCTCTTTCGAATCATTAAGTGAGTGTGTTAACCATTGGGCAATTGGAGAAAACAAGTTAGTTTTGGTTGTAGGCTTTGTGTGGATCCTGATACAGTAGGGCTGCTTTGAGACTGCCTGCTGCATCAGGCCCTAGAGGTGAGATAGGTGAAGAATGTGTAGTCTGTGTATCACAATATCAGTTAGGTATGAGCTAAGTATCTAGTTATTTGGTCCTGTAAAACAATTATGGACTTCTAAACATTCGTAGAAGCAGGTGACTTGGGAACTTTACTAATGAGAATTTAAGAGTATGTAGACTTCAGGAGCCTCGAGGTTTAGGAGGCAGCTGAGCAGGAGTTTTCAGGATTTAAATTTTAGACCAGGGTGCCAACAGCAGCAATTAGACATGTAATGACTTTTGTGGATATGGTCCAAAATCCTTGATATATACATTTATAAAAGTACACTTGTATTTACTACTATATTTGACACCTAAGGGAGTAAGGGTAAAGTTACTGTGTTCTGCATTACACTACTCCTACCATGCACTTCAGGTATTCTTCACTATGCCTAATTACATGAAAGTTTCATTTGCAAACCCATTGTCTATATTAATTTTAAAGAGCTGTGTGAGCTGATCACTGTATCTTTTGTTAATAAGAATGTAACAGTTTGTTACCTATTTATGAAATAAACCTGAAAAAGACTGAAAATGCTGAGATTCACCATAAACCCCACACCATCTCACTTATTTTGCAGTAATTTGATGCTGGCTGAACACAGTGGTCGACCTTTTTTACTCCTGCTTGCAAGGTAGAACAGCAGGGATGATAAACCTTATGCTTTAGTTCAGAAATAGCACACATCAATGAGAAAGACTGGAGCTGCACCACAGGAGAGTGTGGGCTGAGGCACCTTGGAGTCATTCTGATTATTGGGGTTTGTTACATATCCCAGAAAACCATACTGTCTACCTATAGCATTCCATATTGGACTAAAAGCCTGAATATCTTTTTGCCTCCAAATCCAGTCTATAAAAGGCATCAACCAATCAGCATAAATGGATTGCAAAATAAGGACCTGATCTGAAGCCCACTGAAAGTCATAGTGAGTTTTGTATTTACAGCTGTAGGCACTGGATCATCCATGAGAGGATGATTCTGTTAGTAGGACTCGACTGAAATAAACTAGAAGTGGGTTAATGAGACTGATGAGTAAAACTTGTGAGTGACTCAGAATATTGGCAATAGGAGATAAAGACCTTTGCTAGCAGATTTCTCTTCCTTTCTCTGCTCCACACTCCAACAACAAAAAGGATTCTTGTACTCAAACTCTCTATTGTGTTTTGGCAGATGGGATCTTTGCTGTGCCATGCTTTAATATATCTAGCCATGTTCTGCATGGACTACTTTTTTGTTTACTGCCCTCTACCAGGACAAAAATCATAGTTTTTATCAGGCAGTTGTCCATCATCCAGCAGATACAGTCAGACAGTTGGAAACTCCTTATTTGGCTACATAAACAACTATCTTTCACACTGATTTTTTTACCAATGGTTTGTTTCCTGCTGACAAGAATCAATTGACTCTTGTATTTGATTTCACAGGCCAGGACTCTGTGTGTGTCAGCCTTGAAGGTCCATATCCCTGCTGCAAGTTGTGTGTTTTCATTTACCTTGTGTCAGTAATGACACAGTTTTTTTCCAATGGCAGTTGTATGATTTTCTCTATAATAAGGAAGGCAGTTGTTTTTATCCACTATCTAGGAAAATTACTCTTTTTATTTATGATACTGTCACAGCTGGTGCCCTTGTTGGTCTTTTTAGGAGGAAGAATAAAGGTAAAGTGGGCCTGGGGAAAAGCCATCCTTTATCCTTCTTATGGCTGTCCTTCTAGTATAGGGTGAAGGTACAACGTCAGGAGCAGCAGTGAGCATTGTGACCCTCTACAAGCCTGTCAGGCTTGGTGTCTGTATAAACATCTTCAGTCCTGAAGGTGATGAGTTCATCCTATAGCACCATTTTGGCTAAAAAAAAAAAAGTAAAGATCTACATGTAATGAAAGCAGTTCTTGACATCTTAATCTTATGGGAGCCAGAAAGCATCTGCTTTTGTGTATGCAGAAGGAAGCATGGTGTGAGTGTCAGCCCCAAAGCAGCTATGCTATGTTCTTGTGGTACAGAGCAAACTGGGAAAAAATAAAACATTCCCATGAAGTACATAAGGCTGGATAAATTTCATAATGATTACAGATCTTCCATAAAATGTGCAAATGACCCTTACTAGGACATCATACAATCTTCTGATGGTCTGAAATCACTGGGATTTCAAGATGAAAGTTTTGAGAATTTTTTTGGCCAGATTGTGGGCAGTTGCTGCAGCAGTGACCTGTGGGAGTGGAAGCCGTTATATTTTTTCCCTTGAAATAGAACACTTGAATGGGACATTATTTTTCTTTAAATATTTGTAAGACAACAATTGCCTCATCAGCTGCAGCCTGCCATACTGTGTTCTTCCCCCTGCAGTCCAGGACTCTGCCTTGTGTCATGGAGGATGGTCTTTGCTCCCTGCAGCCATGTTTCATATTCTTTCTCAGCTGTAACAGCTTCTTCACACAGGCAGAAATAACCTTCTTCGCTTGTACAATGGCCAGGGGTCATCATAGTCCATGTGCTCTCCATGCACCTTGAGATAGCTCATTCAGTGATGACAGGTAGGTTTTATGATAGCTTTCACTACCTAGTACAGAGTTGGTTAGTCATGTTAGCCTGAAGTCAGGCCGATATGGCAGGTGACACCTTAGAAACTAAGTAGTTCAGAGGCATGAGATTTCAAAGGCAACAACTTACTTCATCAGATGCTATCTGCATCTGATGCTACATCTGATGAAGTAGGTTGTTGCCTATGAAACATTTTACGGAAGAAGCAGTCAGGATATTCTTGTAATCTATCTTGGCTTTTTTTCTCTGCCTCACTTTCTGCCACTAACTGCTGTCTTTGAATGTTAGGCAACAGGAAGTGTAGCACAAAATGTGAAACTTCCTGCTGAAGCTTAACCATTCCTAGAGTACTTTACAGGCAGAAGAGCCACTATATTGCTTTCCTTTACACTTGTGGCTTAAACGGGGGAAATCCCTAAACACTGTCTTTTGGAGGAATAATTCCTTCTTGAGCTGTTTCTGGGAATGCATATGTATGAGAGAGAAAAAAGCTGAAGAAAATTTTGTTTTACAGATGAAATGAAGGCATCTTGGTGTCCAACAGGATCTTTGTTATTGGTGTTGGTGTATGAGATGGAAAAACTGAACTTAACTTGCACATCCCACACTGAACATACATGGCTTTGAACTAAAACAGGTACAATTTTTACCACAAGAAAGAATAAATTGGATCTGATGGCTTTGAGGCAATAAATGGGGCACCTAACAGGGCCATTTTTGTGGGGTCTCTTTTGAGTACCAAATCAGACTAACATTTGTGGATGATCATTACTGACTCAAAATTATGTGGTGGAAGAGGCAAATGACAATTTTAAGCTGCAAGAAGAGAGTAACAAAAATGGATTTTGTAGTTGAGTTCCAGGTTTGTCTAAGGATGGGGTAGATTGACCTTTCTGTTTATCCAAACAAAGCACATAGGAATTCTAAAGGGACTGAGCGTATGTTACACCTTTGGAATGAAGAGTCTATACGAGTCCAACTGCCAGCAGTTTCTATGGAAATACAAAACCATTTGGTGGTGTTTTTTTTTAATTTTCCTTGTTAATGATTGGTTTGATGCAACCCTGCAGAGAAAGCAAATTTAGTCAAGTGGACCTGATAGAAAGAACATTACTTCTATATTAAGGGGATGGTAAGGCCACCAGTACTGACATGCCCCTAACAAAAGCCAGTATGACTAAGCTTTGACCTAGAGTAGCCATCAGTAAAAAAGGCAGAATCCACTTATGCAGATTATGTGAAATCTAAAGAGGATCTTCATTCCAGTGATTTAGACCAATTCGCCATCCTCTGCTAAGTCTCTTACACTGTCGGTATAAGTCTATAGTGTCTCAGAGGATACTGACTTTAAGGGCAATGCAAAGCTTCAGTCCCTGATTCAATTTGGTGGAGATCTGGCCAGATTTGGTGGCCAAATCTCTGAATCTGAATCAAATTAGAGGACCCTTTAATCTCTCTGAATTGAATCGGAACCCTGTAAATCAATTTGGAGAGAATCGGAAAGATTTGGTGATTTGGACATAGACACAACTTTAAATGTTTTTTCTACATACCTCTAGGTAGCAGGGGCTCGTGAACACTGTGATGCTGTGGCACATGGAGTGCCCCACAGAAGCACGGGAGGCTCCCCAGTGCGCTCAGCAGCAGACCTGGAAGTGGACTGGAAGTACTTCTGGTCAACTTCTGGGTTCACCGCCAAGCATGTGAAAGGCCCCCCCACCGCACTCCTGTGGGATGCTCCATGTGCCCCAGCACTGCAGCATTCATGAGCTGTGCCTGCTACCTCTCCAAATCAGCACTGAATCTTCAGATTCAGATCTGGCCGAATTGAATCAGGGACAGTGATCCAACTCAATGAATTGAATCACTGTCCTTGATTCGGGCCAAATCTGAATCGAATAGGGCCCTGTGACAGGATTATCGCTATCAGAGCCTTTCCGGGGTGGCTCTGCCCTCCTATAATGGGCCAACCGCCTGCTTACTCTCCTGCCATGCCTTGATCTTACTTGACTAGAAGATGGTTGTAATCAGCGGGAGGCTGCCCATTTTTTCCATGCCCCAGTGACAGGGGGCGCTACCTGTGGCTCCTTTTCCTCCCTTACACCGCAGCCCAAGCCTCGCAGATGGAGTTGACGTGGTTTGACCTGGGCTCTGTTATGTTCTGTCCCTCCTCTTTACTCCTGGGGCTCCTCACTGCCCCCTCTCTTGCTCTGGGGCACCTCGCTGCCCCCTCTCTCTTGCTCTGGGGCTCCTCATTGCCCCCTCTCTCTTGTTCTGGGGCTAGGGCCACTGCACCCCGCAAATGCTGTGCCCTCTCAGGTGCCAGGAACCCCCATGCTACTGGGGAGTCCCTATGAGGCCTTCTCCAACCCCTAACAGCCTCACCCGGTCCTCCGGTCAAAACAGTAAACATAAAACATAAAGCCCCTGGGCTACAACATAAAAACTAGACTGTCCAGTCAAACAAAATCTACTCCCTACTAGAGAGTGAGGGAGCAGGGGGGAAGGAGGGCTCCCCAACCCCAGCAGCGACCGGGGGATGCTCTCACTGCCAGAGTCCTCCCCTTTGTCTGTCCAAGCTGAGTCCCTACTCCCACGGCTGCTGGAGGGGGACTGCTCTCTTGGCCTCCTACTTGGGCTTAAGAAGGGATAAGCCCTGCCCCTTCCTGTCATCTGGTTTTACCAGTTGCCCCGGCAACCAGCACCTGTGCAGCCCTGGTGACTGGCAGCTGAGCCTCCCCCTTTCTGCCACTAGGGGTCTTCCCAGAGCAGTCTCCGCTCCCAGGCGCAGGGCACCTGAGTGCACTGCGACAGGCCCACTTCACACACTCCTACTGGCTATAGATCTGATTGAGAGTGCATTATATTCAATGGTAATCCCCAGTGGACTTCAGATCAGACATTATCTGTTTTTAGAGAGACTGAGCACCAGTCACTCCAATTGTATTGAATGGAAGAGTTGAATGCTCAGTATTCCTGAAATTCCACATGTGTAATGTGTAATGTGTAATGTGTAAGCAAAGAAATAGACATAAGATCTCTTGCACTCCTGGGCTCCTTATGTACCCCAGGTTCCTTCCAATGTAGAGAAGCTGCAGCAGGAACTTGAAGGAGTCAAGATGTGGCTCATGATTTGTCTTAAACTTCTACATAAGAGTCTTTGGAACTGCCCATATGGTAGAAGATGATTATGACACACAGGAGTCATTGATGAAGGAAGGGTGAGGTGTCAAACTTGTTTTTTACAAAGCAAATGAATTGTTGTCATTCAACAGAAAAAACAGGAACACAGCTTTCCTATTCTCCTTCCTCTGGTGTAAATCAGGAATAACTCAATTTGTATCATTGGAGTTAAACTGGAATAAAAATGGTATTAGAAGAGGATCAGAGCTGTAAAGTGTGTTTTTTTCTTTCAAGTAAATCTGTACATGTCACACAATTAGATGTGTGAATAGTAAATTATTCTATTAATTTCTTATTCTTGATGAACAGTAAATTAGTCTAATAACATTTACTGTTCATTGATTGCCAGAGGAAGATTAGAGACAAATAGCTTCTAAGTCTTTCCAGCTGCAAACATTAACTTCTCTAAAGTTATAATTTTTACTATAATTATCTCTATAGCTCTCTCTTTGTGACACATTGCTCCCAACTCCATCCACTGACTAAGGAACACTGCCCTGAAAAATACACCTTAGTGATGCCTTTGCACCTATGCAGTACCTTACCAGCCAAGATCTCAAGGCACTAAATGAACATTTAATTCATTCTTTTAATTCCTTCTTCAAGGCAGGTAAGTATTATTATTGCCATTTTATACATAGAAATAACTTAGTTACGGAGAGATTTTCAGAAGTAGCCAGTGAATTTGAGCATCTTGTGTTTGGGTTTTTGACATTTGGGACTTTATTTTCAGAACTATAAGCTCTTACAGATCCAGTTCAGTGTTAGTTTTAGATATGTGACTGAGGTATTTCTGAAAAACAGTCAAAGAGCACCCAGTATACACTAGCCACTCCTGAAAATGGAGGCCCATATAATATATGCATTACTGCACAGTGAGTTAATAACAGAGCTCAGAACAGAAACCAGGAAAAATATCACTGACTCGACCAGTGAGTGAGAAGGATCAAATACGCTTCTTCCACTGTAATTGATAATTGGTGTATTAACCAGTGCAGTATGAAAGAGAGGAAAATTAGGCTCATAAACTGCAGACTAGACAAGCAAATTTAAGAGATGTTAAGAGATGTTCCTCCTTCATCCTTCTTTTATGTCTCCTTACCTATGATCCACTTCTGGCAGTCATCAGCTTTTCACTGGAATTCAGTGTTGCCCTTTGAAATATTCTCCTGGACATTTAATGCTTACAGAATTACTGCAGCCAAAAGTAGCCACCCTGGGTAGAATAAGAACTGTATCAAGTATTTTTGAAGCTTGAAGCTCAGAAATATTTGCTGCAATGTCAATTTCCCACCTTCTTTCACAAAATATAAAGGGAGTAAAATAACAAAAAATAGCTTTCTCCTCATGATCTAAGCAAAGCAAATCTTGCTTTTAGAGGCATCTTGTGCTTATACATATTTATAAATGGGCCCAAACCAAGACCTAAAATCTTAAACATCCAAGAACTTTGGGAAAAAGTACTTGGTGTCAGCACATGGGTTTTTAGTGACTCTTACTGCACAGTAGCCTAATTAGTACGGTGTATTAGGCTACTGTGCAGTAAGAGTCACTAAAAACCCATATGCTGACACTACAGCGTGGTAGCTATAGTTACTGTGCGTCTAGTTAGTACTTCATTAAGCAAGTATTAAATTAAATATGCAGTAACTACTGTGCATTAATTAATGTGTAGATGTGCCCTCTGTTACATCACAGGAGAGGACTACCCAAACAATGCACCATTTAGACCAGTTTGCCCTGTTTGGAGTAACAGAAGGGTGTTTCATCTCAATGAAATGTGCCTTCTTGTATGCTAGCTGTGCAGCAGGCATGGCTAAGTACTAGGAATAAGAATAAATAAATGCTAGGCTAGTAGAAAAATTATTCAAAGAAAACATTTTTCCCATTGCCATGTGCAGTTTTGTCAAGGTCCAATTCTTTGTGGAAAAAAAAGCAATATTGTTGGAATTTTCCATTTCCAGTGTTGTTTTGGGTCAGCATCTAATGGGTATCCACATGAAATGCTTCAGTGCATTATAGTGGTAGTATTTCTGGCTTCATCGTGTCCCTATTTTTCTCTGCTGATTTCTCTGACTTTGTTTCAGTCTACTGTTTTTAATGTCAGATCTACTGCTGATGCATTTCTGATGCATAGTGTAAATGCTGCAAGCCTAAACAATAAAATAAAATGTATAATACTTGTGTTTTCATGTGGTCCATATAGTATTAACATTTACTTTTCAATTTGACTCATTAGGAAGGGTGCTTTTCATAATATTTCCTTACCATTCAATGCTGGATCCATCCACAGAATAATCTGCTTCATATATATGCCATGGCTTTGCTGTGACCAGTGTTACTTTCAAAGACTCTTTCTGTGTACTCTGGAGCATGAAAGGAGTTAAGACTGGCTAGAGAATATAAAAATTAGTGTATTGGGGTCATTAATGCATATTTTAAGTGGTAGGACATAGTGAAGAATCTAGGTTTAAATGTAATAAAAGTGAGGTCCGGATTGTTAATGAGGAGCAGTGTCTGCTGAAGACACTAATTTCACTACAGGGTGCAGTCTTCGAACTTTTCATTCTAATTAGAATTCATTTCCATGTTCTGTATCAATCCCTTCTTCTGCTAAAATCTTCTCAAATGACCTTTTCTTCTTCACTTATGACTCAACCAAAATTTTTATGTTTCCCCAAACAATCATTCAAATGCAACTTCTTTTTTCCAGTAAACATGTAAAAAATAAGTGACCTTGTCAGCTCATGCCTATGTAGTGGGAGAAGGGCAACAACTGTGCAGAAGCTGCCACTAATAATGCACTGGGAATTAATAACTGAAAAAGACCTTTTTAAATTCCTTGAGTGTATAAATTTCAAATGCCAGTGCCAGTGTCTTGAGTAGGAACTCAGTGTTAGCCAATGAAATGTGGGAAATCCCACAGCAAACATGTGATATGTAGCATATAAAAGACTGTAAGTCACCTGCTGATGAGGGATCATTCTTTCCTTGTATTCTCCATGGTTTTGTCCAGGCCTGATATTATACTACACAAAGTTAAACTTCATAACAATAAAGTAAAATATTAACTCAAGTTGATGGCTTGCTTACTGTTGTAATAGATTTTCAAAATGATTAGTGATATATACTCATTACCTGAATTAAAAAGCCACAATGAAAATAAGAAGGTGCAATGTAGCAGCATTATCAGAGTAATAATTTCTACTTAGTGTGTATCTTTTCTAAACTTTGGTAAATGCTGAATTATGCAAGACAAACTCTAATCTGAAAGCTTTCTAATTAATGATTGTATTTCTTTGCCACCAAATTATAACCAACGCACTTATAATGGATCTGACTTGGATGCTATTGCAAACAGGTTTTCTACTGTAAGTTCCAAATTATTACATACTCTATGATGATAAGCTTTCAAATACTGTATTACATGTATAATGTAATGTTACCAGGCTTGAGGCTTACTCTTTGCCTGCAAAATGCAGTTATTAAATCTTTCCCCTTATATAACTCAACTTGAAGTTCACCTACATCTCTGTTTTCTTAGTACTTGAATGCTTTAACCATGTTAGAAAAAATGCAGTGAAGATGATTATTTTGACATCAATTAGTAGCAGTCCTTTGTGATCCAGAGTTCACTAGAGTTCTCAAAAACTAACAGAATCAAACATTTGCTTTCATTGTAACAATGCTTTATAGATGTACACACATCTACAAAACTTCTTTCAGAATAAAACAATAATCAGGAAGCTAATTAAGTACATTATAAGAACTGAGCTTTTGAGTTAAAGACCTGTCCAGGCTGGAACATCATCTTTACTTTGTTATGATATGCAAAAAGCTAATACAAATATAATTTGGGGGGAGGGGGTGAAGAAAGAAAATCATATCAGTGATTTGCCAGAGCGAATGTAGATGTAAAAAATGCTAATATAGAGAAGCTGTCAGGAGTTTAAATTCATTTTTCACAGACTTGCTGTTCTTAATTATAGCTCAGTACCCTGCACAGGTTAAAACTGCCTGGTGCTTTTAAAACCAACTATCAGCTCCCTGCCATCTCGTCAAATTCTCCTTCTACTCTATTTCAAATGGATCAATCCAGTGCCAACACATAACATTTTTCATTTACATCTTTTGTTAGACTTCTTTACTCTCTGCAATTATATTTTTCCCGGACCAATCCTGAAGGGGATAGGAGAGATTTCATGGAAGAAATATAATTGGCAACTGAGCCTGTCTATTTTTATTTTCAGGAGGGGAGAAGGGGGAAGGCTTTTATGAGATTATATCATATTTTTTGCAGAAATTCATCACTTAATTTAGGGGGTCTGCTGGCTCCTTAGTAAAATAATCTAAAATAATCAGGTCGGGAGGGAATAGCTAGTAGTTTTATTTAACACGGTATTAATTTTTCAGATAATCTACTTCTACATAGTATCCAACTAAGCATTCAGGAAAGCATAAAAAAAGAAGTCAAATAGGACTGACAATCAGCTAATCCAATCCTCTGACTTTCACAGGGTACCATATAAAAGGGATCCTTTGTTCTATAAGCACTGATTGAGTCCCATTAGAATCCATATTCAGGGCCTTGGGCACAATATTAATGCTAATACTGGTGTTAGGAAGATGGAAAGCTGTGAGAATGAGCAATAATCAGCTCACAATATCATTGGATATTCATGCAGCATATACAGTGATGAGATCCTATAGCTCTGAAAACTTCTGAAAAGAAAAAGAAAATCCAATTAACATCCTGTGTGTAAACCTCTCGGCTACTTTCACTGGAGATGACCTTGGGCAGCTTGTGTTGTAATTTTGCCAAAACCTCAATTATGTTTTGATTCTATAGTGTTGTTGGGTTTTGCCCAAACAGAAAGCCTGGTTCTTTAACACTTATGCTGAGTAATACTTACTCACAGCAGAATCCTATCTAGCCTTTGGCATTGCCCATCTTTGATCTACAATAGAAACATGCGGGGTTTTGGGGTGGATTGTGTGGGGGTTCATGGGTGTGGAGTTTGTGGAGGCAGGAGCTGGCCTGGCCCAATGGTGCAGAGCTCCTGCCTGAAATGCTGGAAGCCCTGGGTGGTTGCAGAAGCCGGCCAAGTCCTGCCCAAAGGTATGTGCTAGTGGACTGGGCTGGCGTTGTGCACCACATAGAGCCTCCAAGTCTCAAGCAGCGCTACGTGCCACCAGGGGGCTTTGCCTGCAGTGGGCCATGAGCACTGCAAGGACCCACTGCTGGCTGCTGCTGCCGGCACTGCTGCTGCTGGCAGCAGGGGTTGTGAGCCATGGCGGGGGGCGGTACGCACTGGGGACAGAGCCTGCATCCCAGCCACCTCTGAGCCATGCTTTCAGCCATACCCTGCTTCTATTTCCTCTAGCATGCTGAGGCAGCGTGCTGGAGAAGCAGGGGCATGCAGCACAGAGATGCTCTGGCCAGGTGCTAAAGCATCTCATTGGAGGACCCAACCTCCAGTTGCTTCGGGGAACGCTCCAGGAGCATGACCTGCACCACTTTTTTCTGGCATTTTATTTTGATTTTGGGATTCCCTGGTATCAAACTTAGAGTTTTCACTGCATATTTGCAGTGCAGGGAAAATTTTTTCATTTGTGGTGTGCCTCCTGTGGTGTCTCAAACTGCTTTAAGATTCTGCAACAGACACATGCTCACTCATGTGGATTTGGCCACAGTTATCAAACATGTGGGTAAGAACATGCCAAAAACAGGGTCTCATGTGCAGCTTTGCAGTAATGGAGCCAGTTTCTCAGGTAATGGCTGGTTGGGTGACATGGTGGTCAGCATGGGTGAACGGTTGGCTTTTTGACTGAATCAATGGCAGATTACCTGGTACCAAAACAAGTACTGTTGTGAGGAGACCTGCTAATACTGTCATTTCCACCTGCTGGGAGAAGAGAAGCAGCAGCATATTGCCAATATTTGTCTACTTGTTGCCCAAAAGATCAATAATCACCACTATTCCTTATTCTTATTAAGATTTTTTGCATATATTCAAGTGCCAGGAAACCCTGCCTATTGACGTGGAATTACCACAAAGGTGCTGTGTACCTTTTAGTAGTGGGAGGTATGTGAATACAGACTCAAGTTTAGCTTGAAAACTGAAAAGTTTAGTTTGATGGAATATAAAAATGGTTCGTGTTTTTATATTAAGGGTCATTATAGTAAGCTATGAAAGTATCCATATTAATTCTTAGTTTAGGGTAAATTAGTAACTGTAGTAACAGAATATTTTTGCTGATTATCTTATTAATTATTTTGACAGATATTTTGTCTGAATATGGACCTTAAACCCATTGCTTAAGGCATAAGGTTTATGTCAGTTATTCTGGCATTGATCCCACACATTCCCTGTTTTTAATATTTTTGGAAGAACATCTGCCTGCAGTTAACCTAGCTGATCTTGTACAGTAAAAGCTCTGATATCCAGTATTCCCCAGCAAATATGCCAGTTAATTGAGCAGCCCGAACAGGTGTCCTTGCCTGTTCGGGCTGCCACTTCTCCCACTGCATTTGGGGCATTGCTGCCCCTCCTGCAGCATCGTCGACCTTTCTGGGGGCCCTGCAGGCCTCATGGGACAGGGAGGTGGGCCCCGCACAGCCTGGTATGCCCCCCGAGCTGTGGGGGCCTGGCAGCGCAGGCTACTTTGCCCTGGGCCGTGTGGGCTCGGAGAAACTGGAACTGCCATGGTTGGCACTTCCGGGTTCACTTTATAGTACAAGCCAGCATGCCAGTTAGTAGAGCATGCCAGCTTATAAGGTGCTGGATAACATGGCTTTTACTGTAATTCAATAGTTACTCATGATGGAGCTTTCTACTACTACCACCGTCATTGAGATTGCTCATCTCAGGAGAACTGGGTGATTTGACTGTATCCAAAATACTTGGCTCCACCTAATTGGTCCCAAAAATATGAAGTTGGTCCCTGAGTGAGTATATCCTGAAATTTTATCAAAGTAAAGACTATGTGGAAGAAAAGCATTCTTCCTCAGGCTAGTGCGGACAATTCCTGAAGCTATATGTCCCTTCCCTTCCTGGGCAATCCAGTCAAAAGAAACTGAGGTGAAAGATTATGGTCATTGGCTTGACCAGCCTGTTACTAACTAAGAAAGCTCATGTGTTTTACAAGTACCAACCAGTCTCCACTTGCCTAGGTTCTGTTATGAAATACTCCTGTTAAAGATCCCAGGAAATAAAGCAGAAGATATTTGAACTCTGTCCATTTCTTTTTTCTTTTCTTGAAGGGATGCTTCTATGTTATGTTAGGGTGTGAATGTGAGTGCATGTGTATGTGTATGGGGAAACAGTACTAATAATAGGTCTCTAGAAGTAAACTCCACAAATCTGTTATCTATAATTAGGGAGCTTCTTCAAGGTTAAAAATCAATGTTTTTTCAAAGCTCCTGTTGTGCATGGGGTATCTTTGTGTTAAGTCTGTTGAAGTAGTCTGTATTATTGTGTTAAAAGAGAAAAAGAAGAGTAAGCCAAATAACTTCAAACAACAGTGAGATTTAAGGAGGAAATAATAAAGTGGTGCTTCTCAGAGCACTCTCATCATACTTCCTTAACACGAACCAAAAAAGGTTACTGCTTGCTTTGGGCAGTCTCACTTGGCAAGGGTTAGAACAGACATTCACATCCTATAGATAATTATGTCCTACCAGACACCTTTGTCCTTCACTGGCTTAGTGAATGCTCTACACAGGCTAGCACACTTCTTGTGATCTTCATTTGAAAGGAAACCAACTCCTCCTCAAGTTTTTCCAGTACAAGAGTAATACAAATTAATTCCTTTTAGTGTCAATCTCCTCATTTGATTTAATTACCTGTTGTATTAAATTGAACATTTGGTAGTTTGAATTCATGGATCTATTGATTTAGTCTCAATAGTGATCTTGATTTGGTCATTCCATTGTTCCATTCTTAATCAGGTTAGTGCAACTGTAGTAGATTAATTCTGCATTATTGCTGTTTAATTTTATATTTGCTTGCTTATCCTTTAAAAAAACACATAAAAATTAATGTAACTGTCTCATTCTTTTGAATGGCAAACTCATTGGGTAAAGGTAGTCTCAGATATTTTAAAGTCAGTTGGCTCTGCTCACAAATAAATACCAAACTCCCTCACAGTAGTGAGGTCTGGAGATGGCTGAATCAGTTGTATTTAGGTGGGTCTGAGTCCAGCTCAATGTGGGGATGGCAGCAGTATTTTATGGTTCTTGGAATGCAAGATAAATGGTCTAAAGAATGGCAATAACAGTGGGAAGGATAGTGGCTGTGGAAGGGATGGTCTCTTCAATAATTTTTTCCAAGATCTTCCCTGGGATAGAGCTCAGGCTGATAGGCTTGTAGTTCCCTGGATCTACTTTCCTCCCATTCTTGGAGACAGGCACCACATTGGCTTTCTTCCAATCTTCAGGCACTTCACCTGAGGACCACGAGTTCTTGAAGATCCATGCCAGTGTGTGAAAGAGGGAGTAAAAGCCCCTCAGGTGGGTCCCAGACCCTATGTGTCCCGATACTCACCGCAGAGGCCCAAATGAGCAGCAGCTGGGAGGGAATGTGGATGCAGGCTCCGTGATTCCAGAGCTTCCTGAAGCTGCAGATTGGTGAGGGATGGGGGCAGAGCCTCAGCAAGAAGCAGGCTGCTCAAATAGCAACTGGGAAAACAGCTGAGCAGCTGGCGGGGGAAGAAGGAAATGCTGGCCAGGAGACACAAGTAGTTGAACGGAGGACTGCCTGGTTGGAAAGCGGGCAAGAGGAGCAGAGTGGTGGCCGGAGGGCTCTGGCACAGCAGGAAAGGAACCCAAGCCCTGGGAGGCAAGAGATGCCCGGGAGCAATGCCATAGCCCCACCAGGGAATGCAGGTACGGCAGCTGGGGAAAGAGGCAGGGAGCTGATAGCACCCCCAAGCAGCTCAGCAGGGAGGAAAGAGCAGCCCGGTGTGGGAGCTGCATGCCCCTCCAGCTTTGGAGGAGCAAGAGAGTGACCCCAGGTCAGCAGGGATCCAGAGGTGGTTGAGTTGGGAAGAAGGATCGGGGAGGGGCACAGGGCGGCTGCCCACCCTCATAAGCACTAGGAGGGTAGGGATGAGCAAGTCCCCCCATTATTCTGTCTCTTTTGTTTCAAGTAACAAGTGGGCACTGGGAGACATGATCTCAGGAGTCTGTTAGCAGACGCTAGATGTTTTCTGTTAGATTCATGTGAAGTCCTAACTAGCCCTAAGGCAGGGCAGGTTTATGGACCCAAGTCAGCTTTAAGCTAAGGAACCGGCTGTGGAAGGAAGACTGTACTGGCCAAGAAGGCCCAACACATCCCAGGGAGGGCCATCTGGGTGAAAGGAGATAGCATCCAGCGGAAGACCTGCAGAGTGCAGCATTTGTCCAGGCCGTGGAAGTGGTAAAGGTGGGGTAAAGGGGAGGTCTGGAGCCCCATGAAGAAAAGACTGGGGTCGAGACCTCTTCACTTTTGGGGGTCACCTCAAGGGAACTGCATCCCCAACAAGGAACATCAAAGACATGGCAGGTGAGTAGGAGCAGCACCCATACCATTTAGGTGGCACCTGAGTCCAAGTCTCACCCTGATGTTGCTTGGGGACAAGCATTTATCAAGAAGAGGCTGAAGCCCTACAACACCTACCAGTGACACAGTGGCTGAGCTATCATGCCTACCAGCTCTTTAAGTACTCTGGGGTGTAAACTGTCTGGGCCAGCTGACTTGAAGATGTCCATCCTCTCAAGGTGTTTCTTCACACTGATGTAAGGTAACGATTCTCCCTGGCCTTCCCATACCATATTGAGCAGGGCCATTCTTTGGGGCTGGTGAAAAACCAGTGAAAAATACCCATTAAGGAGGCTGGCTTTTTCTGGGGATCAGCTGTCCCATTTGGCTTAGCAGGGGTCCAATGTTACCCTTGCTTTTCCTCTGGTTCTCCACATATTCTCCAAAAGCCTTGGCTTTCCTGGTTTAGTCCCTACAGGTCTGGACTAGTGCAGAATACTCCTCCTTTGAGGTGGTTCCAATCTTCCATCCTTTATAGGTCTTTCTTTTTAAATGCAGGAGGTTCACAAGTTCCCTGCAGAGACAAGGGGGCTGCTGTGCCCTTTTGCTGCCTTTCCTCCGAGATGGGATAGACATTGCTTGTGCTTTCAGAATTGCTCCCTTGAGGAGCAACCACTCATCCTGAACTCCCCTACCCTTTGGGTCATGGTCCCTTAGGGCCTTGCCAACAAGTCTCCTGAGCTTGTCAAAGTCAGCTTTCCTGAAGTCAAGCACTTCTGCATTGCTGACTGACTTGCCAGCTTTACGGTGGATAGTGAATGTGATCAGCTCATGGTCACTGTCTCCTAGCTTCCCTTCGATCATTAGGTCACTGACTAGATCATCCCCCATTGCCAGTACCAGGTTGAGCAGCGCTTTGCATCTTGTTGGTCCATTGACTTCTTGAGTCAGATAGAGCTCGTCCACGCACATGAGGAAGCTTTTGACCATTTGGATTTGGCCGAGTGCTCTTCCCATGAGATGTCTGAGTAGTTGAAGTCTTCCATGACAACCATGCACTGGGAACGTGCAGCCTTAGCCAGTTCCTTGGTGAGTTCCTAGTTGCTCTTGATCCTGATTAGAAGGTCTATAGTAGACTCCTACCATTGTGTCCCCTGTGCCATGTTCACCATGGATTTTAACCCAGAGAATCTTCCCTCAATTTGCTGGCAATGCTTCTACTAATGCAGCCCATTATGCTGTTAGTGTTCTTTGTAACAAGGGCACACTGTTGGCTCATATTCAGCTTATTGTCCACTGTAACCCCCAGTCCTTTTCTACAGAGCTGCTGCTTAGTCAGTCAGTCCCTAGACTGTACCAGTGCATAGGATTGTTCTAAGTGCAGGACTTTGCGCTTGCCTTCATTGAACCTCATAGGATTTCTTTTGGTCCAATCCTCCAATTAGGTCTGTTTGAATCCTAGCCCTACTCTCCAGTGCATCTATTATTCCCCACAACTTGGTGTCATCTGCAACTTGCTGAGGGTGTGCTTCATCCCATCTTCCAAGTTGTTGATGAAGATATTGAACAAAACCAGACCCAGGACCAAGCCCCTGGAACTGGGACCACTTGATGACTAGCTGCCAACTAGACATTGTGCCATTGACTATTACCCTTTGATCCCAATGTTCCAGTCAGTTTTTTATTCATGTTACAGTCAGTTCATGCAAGCTGTACTTCCTTAGCTCACTTGAGAGAATTTTTGGGGAAACTCTATCAAAGCCTTGCTAAAGTCAAAGTTTATTACATCCATGCTCTTCTTGCCTCCACAGAGCCAACTGCACAGTTAGGGTCACGTGTAGATGTGCTCACCGAGACACACTTTTGGTACATTACTGTTATATAGAATGTTGCATAAGAAATTCTAGTTTTTGTATCTTTCTTTTTGCAAGGTTATGATCAGGTCCTCTTTGTTCAGGTCATCTTTGTTCATAAATTCTGTATTAAGGTCCCAATGTTTTGTGGCATTTTATTGTGTTAAACAGGAAAGTGTTTGTCAGTTTCACTTAAATTTAACAATAGGTATTTTTAAATAAAATGCACAAATGAATTTCACTCTAAGGTTGCTAGTTACCCTCTTCTTCCCAGTTGTTTATTTTTTATTACATTTTAATTTGATGGACAAACAGTATAGGTTAATTATTTCTGCCATTGTGGCCTGATCAGCAAATAAAATATTTCACAATTTTGCCATTAAAAAGTTCATCTTAAAGCTTCCACACCTGCAGTCTATTAAAATGAGTGGTGCAATTTAGATATTTCAAACCTATGGTTCAAGACTATCTGCAGACTCAGGTAAACAACTTTCATTTATATTTGGGTTTTGATTTCAAAGCTACCAAGAAACATTGTTTTCTTAAAGAACACAATGACCAGTATACTCAGAACTTCAGCAGAGTTTCTAGGGTTAGGGTAGAATACCATTGTAGGTAGAACTGAGGGGTTACTCTCTAGACTGGCTAGGGTGAGGGGCATGCAGTTCAGGTCAGTCCTAACCATCATTATAGATGTACTCTAAAATACTAAACCACATCTCAAATTAAATATT
Source organism: Crocodylus siamensis (assembly GCF_052110815.1). Taxonomy (NCBI): domain Eukaryota; kingdom Metazoa; phylum Chordata; order Crocodylia; family Crocodylidae; genus Crocodylus; species Crocodylus siamensis. The sequence continues at coordinate 38,063,144 of NC_143402.1, read as the reverse complement.
TAATATTAATTTTTCTAAATGCTAACTGCTGTCCCAGCTCTGTTCTCAGTCAAGTCAAATTTAGGTTAGGCCAACTATAAACAGTATTGAATATCCTATCTATAATGCAAATGTGTTCATTGAGGTTACGAATAATAACAGATTAGTGCTCCAATAAAGATACACTCTCATGGTCTTGATTGCAGCTAGGTCTCTATTCACTGTTTTTAAGGTTACTACATATTTTCAAGGCTGCCCTAGTAGGAATTCCCTTTCATGGAACTTAATTTGAGTGATACCATGATTATAAAAGCTCATAAGAAAAGGGGCTGGAGGAAGGTTGTCTTTAACCCAGTTATAAAATTCCCTATAACCCACCATAAAGTTTTTAAAGCATAAACTGAAATCCTTCCTTAGCACCCTCATTATTGATCCTCTTAACTTTTGGAGATGCAGTATGTAAAAATGAGATAAACATACATTAATTTATAAAAGAGTTTCAGCTGTGAACAAGAGCTATTATAATTCAATTGTAAAACAAGCTAATCCTCCAAAGCTTACATGTGCAGCTGGTATAATACTAAAGTCTGAATCAGCCTAGTTTAGGTATTGAACTTCCCTGACCCAAACAGGCTGAACTATTCCCAGTGGTGTACAAGGTTCCCTCTAGGAAGTTTAATGCAATCCTGATGAAACTGAAGGCCTCAATAGCAGACAGAACCCAAAATCAGCAGGATTAGTAATTGCCAAAGCTTATTAACCAGGCAATAACATGAAAATAATTCCTTCTGGCTTTATTGGTGCACAATGTCTGTTTTACATGCATACAGTTTCTGTCCTATCCTTGGCAGTTGTCTTCTTTGTTGTATTCTTACAAAGGGGGAAATATAAAAACATTAATTTAAGCTGTCACAATGCAAAGGGCTGACAGTCATATAAAGAATTATCATTATGGCAGAGAATCGAGACAAGTTAGAGAAGGAAAATTAAAGTGACTAGCTGAACAGAACCAAACTTTTTTAAAAATCTAGGGTATTGCCATGACAATTATGATTGCTGGAACTTTTTGTGTTTTTCTGTGCATTCCTACTAAGTCTATTATCATGCTGAAAAAAAGAAAAGAAAAATCATTTAATATGTATGCTAGCTTTAATGAAATATGTACTTCAAAGAGGGAAAATTCATCTTGTGCTAGCTTATGAAACAAAGTATATTGTAGACAATATACATTTTCATGAAGTTTTCCAAAACTGTAAAGTTGTAATGACCAAAAGTGTACACTTTATTGACACCCTCTTGACATTATAAGAAATGCATGTTTCTTCATCAACCTCAGCTCATTTGATCACATATTTTATAGATTCTCTGAATGCACCCACAGAGTCCCCCGAAGAGACGAATTTAAGGATCCCAAAGCCCTTTCCAAAATTCCTATGAGGAATGATTGTCTTTATTTTTAACTGGGGAAACTGAGGCAAGGAAGGGGTTAATGAAACATCAGCAACAATAATTCCTAGTTCCCCCACCCCTGTCTGAGCACAGCCTGGAGGGACGTGGGCAGTGGGGTTCCGCAGGGCTCGGTCCTCGGGCCCGCGCTGTTCAACATCTTCATCAGCAATTTGGATGAGGGGGTAAAAAGCACCCTGTTCAAATTTGCTGATGACACTAAGATGTGGGGGGGATGTGGGCACACTAGAAGGAAGCATCAGGCTTCAATCAGACCTAGACAGGCTACAAGGGTGGGCGGATGTGAATAGGATGGGATTCAACACAGACAAGTGCAAGGTGATGCACCTGGGGAGGAAGAACCGGCACCATACATACAGGTTAGGGAACTCCTCTCTTGTCAGCATGGAGGCGAAAAAGGATCTTGGGGTCATCATTGACTCCAAGATGAACATGGGCCGGCAGTGTGGGGAGGCAGTCAGGAAGGCCAACCACACCTTGTCATGCATCCACAGATGCATCTCGAGCAGGTCCAAAGAGGTGATCCTCCCCCTCTATGTGGTACTGGTCAGGCCGCAGCTGGAGTATTGCATCCAGTTCTGGGTGCCACACTTCAAGAGGGATGTCGACAGCATGGAGAGGGTCCAGAGGAGGGTCACTCACATGATCAGGGGACAGCAGGGCAGGCCCTATGAGGAGAGGCTACGGGACCTGAACCTGTTCAGCCTCCAAAAGAGAAGGCTGAGGGGGGATCTTGTGGCCTGTTATAAACTAGTCGGGGGGGATCAGCAGGCATTGGGGGAGTCACTGTTCCCCCAAGCACCGCCAGGAGTGACCAGGAATAACGGTCACAAGCTGGCAGAGGGTAGGTTTAGGTTAGATATCAGGAGGCGCTACTTCACGGTCAGGGCGGCTAGGGTCTGGAACCAGCTTCCAAGAGAAGTGGTGCAGGCTCCTACCCTGTGGGTGTTTAAGAGGAGGTTAGATGCACATCTTGCTGGGGTAATTTGACCCCAGTACTCTTTCCTGCCATGGCAGGGGGTCGGACTAGATGATCTGCTCTGGTCCCTTCCGACCCTAGAAATTATGAAACTATGAAACTTTGCAGAGGAAATTAGCAGCATTATTCCACTTTTACAGATGGGTACATTGAGTCACATAGTTACCCAAGTTCTTGCTGCTTTTGAGTGCCAGAGCTGGGAATAGAATTTCTGAGGCCTAGTCTAGTGCTTTCACCATTAGACTACACCAAATCCTTTAATGTGCTCAAGGCTACATTATAGTGTAAGGACTGTGATGGGAATAGAGTCTACCTTTCTTGAAAATTAGTGAAGATGCCTCATCCTTTACACCAATGATTCTCCACTGCTGTGTTGGGACACCCTGGGGTGGTGTGATAACATCTGAAGTGTGTCAGGAGGTGTGAGGGGATCCACCAGGTGTGAGATGAGCAGAAAAGCTCAGGCTTAGGCTCAGCCCTTGTCTGGTAGGACTGTGCAATGATTTGGTATCTGATTCAATTCAGCAGAGATTCGGCCTGTTTCGGTGGCTGAATCTCTGAATCTGAATTGAATCAGGAGACCCTTTAATCTTTCTGAATCGAAGCGGAACCCTCCGTATCGATTCAGAGAAATTCAGAAAGATTCGGAGATTCAGATATAGACTCAGCTTTAAATGTTTTTTCTACATACCTCAAGGTACCAGGGGGCTCATGAATTCTGTAACGCTGGGGCAGATGGAGCATCCCACAGGAGTGCAAGGTGCTCCCCAGCATGCTTGGCAGCAGACCCGGAAGTGGACCAGAAGCACATCCGGTCCACTTCCGGGTCCACCAGGGAGCATGATGGGCACCCCCCCACCACATCCCCCAGCTCAGCAACTGGTGCCTTCTGGTTCTGGGAGGGGAGGGGGGAGACACCCTGTGGCTGATGGCTGAGCTGGGGGAGGCATTGGGGGGGGCCTGTGCACTCAGCAGTGGACCTGGACATGGACTGGAAGTACTTCCAGTCTCTTCCAGGTTTGCATCCAAGCATGCAGAGACCCCCCCGCCATGCTCCTGTGGGATGCTGCATCTGCCCCAGCATCACAGTGTTCACGAGCCGCACCTGTTACCTTGAGGTATGTAGAAAAAACATTTAAAACTGTGTCTGACTGAATTGCTGATTCTTCAAATCAGCATCGAATCTTCAAATTCGGATGAATTGAATTGGGGACAATGATCTGAATCAATGAATTGAATCACTGTCCCCGATATGGGCCGAATCTGAATCAAATATGGCCCATTTCACACACTCCTATTGTCTAGCCATTCCTCACCCCCTACTGCCCAGCCTCTCTGCAAACTATAATAACTGAGTTTTTTGAAATGGGCTGCTGCTCAATTTGCAAATGTTACAGGGGGCGTGCCTTGAATCTGAAAATGTTGAGGACCACTGCTCCATGACTTGCACTCTTTCTATGATACATACTGTAAGCTCAGCCAGAAGTTGTAGGTTTGATGCAGGAATCAGAGAAATTCCATGGCCTCTGACTACAAGATGAGCATAATAATCCTTTCTGGCCATAAAATGTGTTCATTATATTCACCAGGTAGTCCAAGTGCAGGGTAGTCACGAGCAGGACAAGCTGCCAGTAAATTATGATTCCAGATATACTGAGGACACTTCATTTATTTGGACTTTTATAATTAATCCCCATGTATGCAAGCTATGTTAAAATATGAGTATCGATGGGTAAGCTCAGTTAACAAATTGCAGAAGAAGCAATTGAGAAGAGCACCAAAGCTTAGGGATCTGTCTTCCTAATGTGAGTGAACAAGGGGCTTACATGCCTTATGCTAACAGCAGAGAAACAGAATTTTCTATGGCTGTGAGGTTATAAGATCCTTTTTATTTGCTGTTCACTCTGGTGTGCTTTAAAGCATTGCAAACTTTGACACCCTGTTTGGAAATCTCTGAATTGTGCAGACCTAAATCTGTGTTCTCAGATACAATGGTAATGTGCATCCATTTTAAATAAGCATTTAAGAAAAATGTTTAATGCTTCCAGGATGTGCTGTCCACACAGACCTGACCCTTTCCTCATTAAAATCATAGGAATTTTGCCATATATGATATATGCACTTGAGAATACAGAAAAAGAGGAGTGAGGCTGATTTGTAAATGAGTATTACTTTCCAAGTACATCAGAAAGGCTCTGATGTTGTGGACAAAACTGGCAGGAGAACTTTAAAAAACTGAATCAGAGCAATAATAGCTTGTGTAGAACCAGACACTTCAGTTGGGTCAGCTGTTCATGAGATTCTTTTAATTTCAAAGATGCCAGTAAATTTCACTAACAAGTCACACATTGACTGCCCTCTTTGTAAAGTGTTAATATGCTTAACTTGGTCTGTGTGGGCCCTTGTACACATACTCGGCATTTAGTGGCTAAAAATGTTCCTTGTTTCATTTTTCTTTCTCAGCTTAAGATGGCTAAATAAGTAATGTGGACAAGATTTACCATGCAGTGGCTTATTATACTATAATTAGTAAAATGTGCTGGGGGCACGTAAGAACAATTTTATGCTCCTGCCCTTTCAGTACTACTTTACTGCCAGGTGGTGTTTTAGGACAAGATTTGATATTTTGGTTGGTTTATTTTCTTGGGTTGTGCTGGGTTGCTTTTTTGGGGGGAATCATTGGCAGTTTTGCTCAAAAGAGACACATTTTTTGAGGGGGGGTTGAGTTCAATAGGCAGTGTTGCCTGCCACTCCTGCAAAGCATCCCATTTTTTTCTGGGTGCTTGTAGCTTGTTGGACAGGGTGCTGCTGGTTAGGGAGGGAAATTTTTTTCATGCAAGGATCCACAAGAATGAGCCTGCCTGCCTCCCCCTCACGAGCCTGAGTTGGCATTGGGGGTCTGTACTGCAGGTCTCCCGAAGGGGCTGCCCCCCTACCCAAGCCTGGTCCCAAAACAATTTTGCTTCCTGCTTTTTCTGCATGCTTGTTGCACTAGGTGCTGGGTATGGGGTACACTTAGGGCTATACAAGTGTACACAAAGGGTCTCGCTGCCTCCCCCACACATCACCTCATTGTGTGTTGGCATCTGGGTATCATGTACCCAGGCTACCCAGGTGAAAGCCTAAATGGAAACATTACTACAGGAGTTTTTCTGTGAAACAGAAAGAATCCTGTGTTTCCTGTTGTTTGTATTCTCATGTCAAAAAAGCAGGATTTTTTCCCAAAGCTGAGAACCAGTGTAGGGGTGGGCTGGGGTTCTTATCAAGGTTAAGATTCCTTGGCTACCAGGGATCCCTGTGCCCAGGACAGCTCCAGGGATCCCCGTGCCCAGGACAGTTTCCCCCAAAATGGGGTTGGGGGGCTGTGATCATCCTATTCCAACTCCCTCCACATCCCCATCACCACACAGTGGCCAGAATGAGCTACCACTCCCACCCCCACATGGCAGGGGCATGGTGTGGGTTGAGGTGAAGAAAGAAATAGCCCAGGCTCAATGAAAGGAATTTTCTTATCACTTAGTCTATTTGCATGCCAATCTTTTAACTGCTGCGTTTAACTGATCATCATTGCCTGCAGTCATACCCCCCAGCCTGCAACCAGATCCCTTCAATACTTATTCCCCCTCCTGTCCTCTACCCGCTAAGTTTGGCCCTCTTCTCTGGTGCTCCTGTTCCTTCTAAGCCTATTCTTGTCCTCAGCAGCATGTCCTTGTTCTCCTTTGACCACCCTCTGCTTGCCATTGCTCTGCCTGACAGTCATACTGCTGCCTCTTTTTGGGAGTGCATGGGGCTGTGGGCCAGAAGTGAGGAAGCACCAGCTGGGTTGGGGATGCAGGGTGCTGTGGGCCAGGAGTGAGGAAGCACCAGCTGGGCTGAAGGGACAGTGGGCTGCAGGTAGGGAGGTGAGGTGCACCAGCTGGGCTGGGGGGATGCAGATTAGCTAGGAATGAGTTAGGCTGGTGTGGCAGGGGGCTTCAGGTTCAGAGTGAGGGACACAGGCAGGGCAGGTGGGGACAGAGTGCCACCTGCGCCAACCAGCAGCCCCCCACACACTCGTGCCACAACTCCCAGGCCACTGCAGGGAGAGGAGAATCACACACTCTTGGAAATGCTTGGGTCCTGCAATGCACTGAGCTCTGGGTTGTAATGGCCACATATAACTGTGTATGGTGTGGGCTGTGCTAAATTGTTATATGTGGCCATTGCACCCAGCCCTGGGGTATATCTCAGCCCTCCCCATACACTGTTATATGTGGCTGTTACACCCCAGAGCCAGGGCCACCCCAGCAGGAGGGAGGAGGGTGAGAGGCACCGGCAGGGATGGTGGGTAGTAGCTTGGCTGTAAAATATGCTTATGTTTTCTGTGTTATTGTTGTATATTGTGCCTCCTGTAGGACTGGAGAGGACCATTTCCCATCCCATCTCAGACCATTACCTTAAGATTCCTCAACAGGTCCAGTAAAACCAGTTGAGTGACTCTGGCCAAATCCTGGAGTGCTGACCCTATTTATATTTTCATTGACATCCTGCCACACTTTTAACTTCTTTCATTTCTTGGAGTCTCATAACAGCAGAGACTCTCCATGCCTGAAGAAGGGTGACCGCACCCGAAAGCTTGCCAAGAACTTTTTTCTAACTACTCAGATGGTCTAATAAAAGATATCACATCTACTCAAAGAACTTTGCCTGCCTATGTCCTTAGACCAATACGGCTACAACCAAAAATACAGACCCCCTTTGAATTGCTTTGTCTGCAGTAACTGTGCTCCAGTGAAGCTGCTTTTTGGCTGGGGCCCTCAGGCCCTGGGTGAGGGTACTGACAAGGCTGTGGGTTGGAAGTGAGAGGCACCCCAAAGGATGACATATGCTCTTTTTGATTGAGCAATTTAATGTTGTTTCTTTAAATTTTCATACAGAGTCAGGCATGGTTTCAAATTGCCTTCCTCTACTGAAGGTCAAGGCACCACACAGCCTCCCTGTCCCCCCCTGCCCCTGGTGGTGTGGAGCAGGGACTCCTGGCTGGCAGTGACTGGCCTTCTTACCATTCACTGTTTTGGGGTGGCCAACACCAAGGCTACATGCTATGGTTCATGAGGCTGCAGTTTGCTTCTTGAATTCCCAGGTCCTTATTCCTGGTTCCCAGTTCCTTTTTCAAAGGTAACCTATACCCAATAAAGCTTTTTATTAACAAATTACACATTTTAAAGAGAGAGAATTTCATTAGCTATGCATATTCACCAAATAATATATAAACTAATATCCTGCATCCACTGTGTCTGTGTACCACCAGGGGACTCTCTTGGACATCTCTGACCAGAGTCTTGCACAGCCCAAAGCATAGCCTGATTGACAGTCCTCCATGTAAACTGTAATAAGTATATGATCTTGAATAAAGAATTTCTTTTGGGCTGGGATTAGAGATGGAAATCCTTCTTAGGGCCCCCCACACCATGACTCTGTGCCACTGGGGGACTCTCCCAGACATCTCTGCCTAGAGTCTTGCCTGGCCCAAAGCACTGTTTGTTCATGCCAGGCTGCCAACTCACAGCCCCACATGCACACTATACTAAGTATATGGGATTGAATAAGGAACTGTTTTCTGGGCTGGGATGACAGCTGGAAATCCTTCCTGGGCCAGCCCCATGGTCAGGAGAGTCCCCGGTGTCAGAGATATGGTGTGGGGTGGTTCTAGAGTGTAATGGCCACATATAACAGTGCATGGGGAGAGTAGAGATGCACCCAGGTCTGTGGTGTAATGGCTACATACAGCAGTGTATGGGAAGGACTGAGATACACCCCAGAGCTGGGTACAATGGCCACATATAACAGTTTAACATAGCCCTCACCATATGCTGCCAGGGCCCTTCACTCCTGATCCGCAGCACCCTATCCTCCCAGGAGCAGTATGCAGTGGGTCCCAGGAAGGTCCAAAGCCCTGAGCTGTAGTCAGCAGCTTAGATTCTTTCCAACCCCACTCTTGGCTGAAGCTGGGCAGCTCAGTGTGTAGATGACACATGGAGGAACCCGGAGGCACTAGAGGCTGGAGCTGCATCTAGCAGCCTAGGCATTGATAGCTCAGTGGTACAGCTTTCTCCTGCTACCTGAAGACCTGGGTTTGATTCCTCATCAGGGCACCAGACAGTTGAGTTGCCTGCAAATGGGAATCCCCACTTGGGAGGAAGTTATCTTCACCCCTTTTACCCCACCCCACCGGGGTGCCTGTGCCTCAAATTTTGTGAACCCTGTGCTTCAAGTCTCTTGTTGATTTGTCTTTGTTATACGTATATGTTTACCTAAAATCCTTTTGACTCCTGTCTGCTCCCCTGGTTCCCCTCCCTCTCCTGGGTGCCCAGAGGGGGGGTATCATTATCTTCCAGGGTCCCCTTACCCCCCACAGATATGTTATATTCCACCCTGTTCTTTCCCTATTAAACCCATATATGGTTAAGTTCCAATTGGTCTCAGCTCTACTTTATAGGGGACAGGAGGAGAGCTGCTCTCCCATAAGTGGCTACCCCTTTCTTAGCGCACTAACACCTGCTAACTCCCTTCAATTGGAGAGGGGGTATCTCATCTGAGTACCACCTGGGTTACATTTACCACTCAGGTTACCCCTGCCCTCCCAGACCTGCCAATCCCCTTCACTCCTGACCTGCCCCCACCAGCCCTGCCAAACCAAAAACCAAGTCCAACAAAAAGTAAGTTTAATTAGCCTGAGCCTTGAACTGCCTGATCCATAACAGTTTGAGCTTTGCCACAAAGTACATGTGAACACAGGGAACAATATTTTTTTGGAATTCAAAAAAGTTGTATTTTTCATTCATCTGAACCTTGAACTAAATCACCAGTAAAAAATTTGAAAGATTAGCTCCTGGAGTCTTGTTGAAGTATTACTGTGACTGCCTGGCCTTGAACAGCTGTTTGCCAGTGGCCTTGGCCCGGATGGTCAGTAACGAATGTCCCGAAGTTTCTTGTAAACCATGAGGTAGATGCTTATCACCTAGGTGGCCACCCCCAGACTCTCCTGCCATGACTTTGAATGTAATTTCAGTGTGTGTGGGGGGAGGCAGACCACCAGGGGCTCCTCAGTGGTGGGTAGTCCGCTACGTGGCCACCCATGGGGCACCACCTCCCCTACATCCCAGCCTCATGCTAACCTTCGGCGGGTCACAGGATCTCGTTGGCTGCTCCTCCGATGCTGCTGTGCTCTTGACCCTGATGTTCTTTTAACTTTGTGTCCCAAGCACTTTCTCCTGTGGTGGCTCATCTGATCTTCTATCTGGCCTAAGCTGGGCCTCCTCCTGCCCTAAGCTGCTTTAGGGCTGGACCCAAAAAATCAAACAACAACCAGCAGGAAAAAAAAAAAAAGGAAGGACGGAAAGGAGCTGCACTGCCAGTGCCTCTATTCTGCGCTCTCTTCCTCTTAACTGAGACTTCTTTTCTGGCTAGAGGACTTAGTCCTGTGGCATTGTTTATCCCACCACACAACCCCTCCAAAAGGGGATAAAGAAAAAAGAATGAAACAAAATTATGAGTTGGGGAGGGTCCATTTGGTTTCCTCCCCAGCTAGGATATGGAGGTGCCTTCTTGTCACTCTTTCTACAAATCTCTTTGTCCCCATCTCTGCTAGTTAATATTCCACTCCTGGTACCTGGTACCTCTCTGGGAGACAACCCACTGTCTGGCCAGGGGTGACCATAGCTTTTCTTCCTGGGCCATTATTTCCCTCATGCCATCAAATGCAGCTTGAGGAATTGCTCTCCCCCAACGTTGTCTGAGGCATTCTGCTTCCAACGCCCCATGGTCCTTCCTGGTCTGTTCGGCCGCCACTTGTGTTGTGAGCTGCTGCTGAGCCTGCTACTGTCCTGCTGGGCTTCCTCTTTTATGCTCATACCAGATTCTGTGGGTGTAGAGAGCCTCCTTTGGCTCTCCTGCTTCCCGGGCACACCAGCCTTTGCCAGTGTAGACAGCCTCTGCTGACTCTCCCTCCCCGCCTGAGCACGCTGGTCATTGCTGGTATAAAGAGCCTCTGCTGGCTCTCTCTCCTTCAGAATATGTCTGCTGTCGTTGGCACTGAGAGTCTTCACTGATTCTCTCTCCCTCTCTCCCCTCCAGCCTTTGCCAGTGGTCCCTTTCATTTCTGCCCTCTGGTGATTGCCGATGATGTCACCGGCCAGCTTCAACTGAATAAAGGCGCAGCTTACAACCCGCGCAGGTTCTCTCCTTTGCTATAGCTGCACCACAGGTCCTGCTGCAGGTAAGAGTTTTTCTTGTATGTCCCAGAAAGGGATGTACAAAATATAAAAGCAAGCAAGCACTCATCCACAGCAGGAGGAGCGCAGCAGGAGCAGAAGGAAGAGCTCGCATGGCTCGTCAGCTGCTTATTTATTCAATTAAGGCCAGCCAGTGATGTCAGCCATGAGCACCAGCTGGCAAAAATAAAAATGGCAGCTGACGCCATGGAAGGGGAGAGGAGAGAGAGAAGTAGGGAGAAAGGACCCCAGCCGGCCCGGGGAAGGGAGGAGACCTCCATCATGGGTCTCGCAGGACCCAGCGAGCCACTGAGAGCCAGAGATGAGAAGCCATCAGGTGGCAGAGACTCTGGACCTGGACAAGCACCCAAGGACAGACCGGAGGCTCGGCAGGATCCCAGGTGGGAGTGTTGGAGCGACCAGGGTGAGCAGGGAACCACGCCGGAGGGAAAGACCCCGAGAGGAGCCCTGGGTGGTCACAATCAGGGCAGGTATCGCTGCCATTTTCAGCCAAGTCAGTGGCAGAGAGGGAAGAAATTCCAGGGACAACAGATGATAGGAAAAGCATCCCCGAGCTAGAATGGGGAAAGAAAAGGGTAGAAACGGGGTGTAGTCATGCCAAGGAGCAGCCCTGAGTTTAAAGTTCCTTTGATAGTTTGTCTTTCTGTTTCCCCATGTGAAGGGGTTGCGGAGAGGATGACCTTTTGAGTTTCCCCGGGGTCAAGGGGAGAGCCTTGGAGATTTTCTTTTTTTTTTGTTTCCTCAGGAGAAGGCTGGAAGGGGAAAGGAAGGCGGGTTAGGGACAGAACTGAGAGAACAGGTCCCATGTTGACAAGCAGTCATAATGGTCAGCCAACTGAAGGGAGCAACTCCACAGAGGGGGCCAAGGCCAACGGGGAACAACGCATGTGAGGAGGAGTGAGGCCGGGGTGTAGGGGTGGTGGAGCCCCGTGAATGACCACCGGGCGAACCATGGGCCACCGAGTGAACCAGGCAACCAACCCTGTCCACTGAGGAGCCAATAAGTCATGGCAGGAGAGAGCGGGGAAGGCAAGTCATGGAGGAGACACCTGCTTGGCCTAAAACGCAAGCCTGGCAAATGCCCAGCGCCCACCACCCAGACGAAAGCCACTTGAGAGTGGATACTCGAAGCCTGCCAGTCACATTGTGTTATTATTATTATTTTTTTCTGTGTATGATCACTGCTGTATGGGTCCCCAGTGTGTGGTTTGGGCTATTCCAGCTGATCATCCCCGTGACAATTACAATAGAGATTCAGTGCATTATCATGGATTACTGAGTGAACCCAAGAGGCAGCTGGTGGTGTAATTGTTGCAAAGCAGGGAAAATCACATTTTTCGGGTGTAAGTCAGATCCACCTTGAAGATTTAAAATGATAAAAAAAACCCGTCGTGGAAGAAATTCAGGAGCTAAAAATAAAACATGTCAGAGGTGTTTTAAATTACAACAATTAAAAAAATCTAAAATGATAAAATCAGCTGACAGTGTGGATATACAGATGCTATTTAGCTAGCTTAATGGCAATTTTTGTCACATGGAGACAACAGGAGAGGTGTAACATGGATAAGTGCTCTACGTTCACCCTTAAGTAGTGTCCTGGATTAGAATCTGTGGCAGAACAATAGGCATAGTCCAGACATACCTACAGAGAACATTCAGTAGGAGTCCCACTGTTAATGTGACAATTTAAATGGAGTACCATTGTGTAAACTGCCTTGTAGTGAATCTCATGTCTTTTATGACTTACTTTGTTTTTCACTTTTTTCTCGTTCTTTCTTTTATTACACATTACAATTTTTAAATCAGATACACTGTATTATAAAGATGAATTTGACCATTTACCATTGTATTATCAGAAATAAGCCTACTATGCCAAACATTCAAGGTAATTTCATTTTCGATTTGGGAGGCATAATTGAGGAATCGCATTTTCAATGTAAGACTAGTCCCTGGCATGAACCCTGGTCAACTGGATACAATCCTCTTTAATAGGGTCTTTGATAGCATTCATTTAGAACTCTAGTGCCTAAAGCCTGAGAAAAAGGCCTTGAATGAAATTAGTTTCTAAAGGTACAGGAATAGTCACAGAAACCTCCTTCTCTGTGAATTAATGACAACCTTAAAATCTCAACTTCAGTTGCTTTGAAACAACACATTAATCCACAATGAAAATGTTTGCATAGGATTTAAAAATACAAACAGGATTAACAGAAAAATTTCCAAGGACAGGAATGTATTTAACTCAGTTTTAAGAGACTAGAAGGTAGGTTGCAAGCCTTGACAATAACCTTAAAAAAGGAACTTTTACTGCAGATTGTGTATAATTAGCTTAGCTAAAAAAGGATGGACATTTTAAACACTGCAAAGTTTAGAGAACAACAGACTATGACCATTATAAATTTAAGCCTTGTTACAGAGATTAAGGTGGGAACATGCAACTGTTTCCATTTTAAAACTTTTTTGAATTGTTGCAGCAGTCAGCTCAGGGAGAGATTTAGAGTGAGTGACTGTACACTTGTGTCTGAGGTAGAATCTTCTATTCTTGGTTATCTTAAGTAGCACTTTACTGTGTCCCCTCATTTCAGTAAAACACTAGTCACCTCAAGGGTAGAATCTTGGTTACAGACGTCAAAGATTTACTTGGAAGTACTTATGAACTTCACTTCATCAACCTTCTAGATGCAGAAACTCATGGACTCAATATAGACATTGGATTTATGACACAGTACAACCTGCCTGACATCTGACTCCCAGGTAGCAGGTACCTCTCCACTTTTACCTGCTACATCCCCCATCCACCCTCCCCAGCCTGTCTCTCACCCCCTGCCGCCTTAATTTGAGGACTCTCCAAATCGATTCAGAGGGGGTTTTATTGGTCTCCCGATTTGATTTGGATTTGGTGATTTGGCCTCTGAGTCGGGCCGAATCTTTTCCAAATTGAGCAACCGAAGCTTCGCACACCCCTACTAACTACCTCTCTTTAGAAGGTGGGGCATGGGAAAGCAAGCTTTAGGACCCCAGCTGCTTTTGCAAGGCAAATTGGGCTTGGAGAGAAATGAAGACTAGAAATGATTTTTTTACAGCTTGTGGGAAGGTTGGCAGGGCTGGGAGGTGACTACCAGCACTTTTTGCTGGAAAGGGCTATATAAGCTGTCTAAATATCAGCCTCCATGGAACTAAAAACGTAAGTCAGGACAGGGAAGACTCGGCTCTCCGTTCTGTGAGAGAGGAAATTCATTCCATGCTCCGTAGGGGGTAGGAGGACTTGGATAAATTTCTTTAAAAGATTCCTCAGTGCTTTTTTGAACGCAAAAAGCAGGCTCTTAATATTTTTGTTTATAATCAACTTCTTCAGCCATATAAAACACGCTGCATTATATTTGAGCTTTTGTAGCATTGTTTCCATCCTAGAAGTAGCTGCTCTTCACTGGTATTTCACAATCCCACTCTCATTTGAGGCAATGGCTAGGGTCTCAATGACTTAAACAGAAGAAGAGCCAGGCAAAAGTCTATAAAGTACATACTTTTGGATATTTTTAGATGTAAGGTACCATATAAATTTAGGGCCTAATCCCAAATGGCACAAACTGGCTTAGCTTCACTGAATTTAATTGGAGTAATGCTGATTTAGATCAGTTTAGAAGCTGGCTCATGTAATCCTGGCTACAAAAGTAGAGCTGTGTCTTAGGCCACAGAGACCTTAATGCTGCCAGATGTGAGCAATGGAAGCACATACGCATGAGTAAGAGAGAGCCCTTGGTGATACGCTTCATGCTGGGAAAAATAAGTCCCATGCCTGGTATTTTACTTGTAGGGGCAGGGTATAGTTGAAGCAACACTGAGGAACCCCTTTTCTGAACAGGCCTGGGTTTAAAAGAAAATCCTTTGTATCCTGTGGAAGCAATTTCCTACCCATTCTCATTCTTTATCTTTGTTCCTGCAATGAGGCAGGAGTAACTTAGTGGCCACACACCAGTGCTCTGGTGAATACAGAATGAGGTATCCTTGCCCTTTCTATCCTGCTCATCACTTTTTAACTTTCTTGTCTCATTGCAGCTCTTTGCACCTGTACCATGTGGGATCAAGCCCTGGGAATATGTTTCTTAAAGTGAATTTAGAATGAGATGAACAGGGATTATTTTGGGAGCAAAGAGCAAACCTATGCTAAGCCTTAAAACCTCATTTCAGTAGGCTTATTGATTGCTCTGGGGAGCATATACTCATCTGCTGTAAAAGAAAGGTGGCAAAATGAATAAATGCATGGGGTAAGAGACTTCCATCTGAAGAGAGTTTACAAAGACTAATACTGTTTAGTTTACAAAACACAAGAGAAAGATGATATAATAAAGGTGAAATAATGCATGCCATAGCAAAGAGCCTATTTATTGTTTGCCTCAAAAATGGGTATGCATGGAAATCTGAAAAATACTCACTGCCACAGCTTATTACATAGACTTGTATGTTAGAAAGATGCTTAAAAATATGAAACAGAGTAAGAACCAGAAGTTACCCTGGGTTGAAAAAAGTAATAACTTCTTGTTCTTTGTGTTCTGGTTGGCAGAAGATGGATTTTTCTTTTTATAGGGATTGGCTTAACCACTTGGCCAACTGTCAAATGGGGGAATGCTCGTCTAGAAACATCAAGTTACAAACAAAGCAACAGAAATTAATACCATTAACTCTTTTCCAGAATCATTTAATAAACCTTGTTGTAGTCAAGTGGCTTTGAACTGGTTATTCCTCCCAAAGAAGCTAATCTTTAAATAGATTTATAGTCAAGGCTGTAAATTATAATGAAATGAAATGAAATTAGATACGTTCTTGTATTTGCAAAGTTCTTTGTTAATCCTGCTTGTGTGTATGTACTTTACATGCTGGGCAAACATTTTCAGTGTGGATACAGTATATTGTGGGTATAGGGGTGAAACTGGTACTTCCAATACCTCTCTGTGGTAACAGTGCTCAGGTGCCCAATTTTAATTGGAATCTCTGTACTAGGACTGTTAGAGGCAGCCTAGAAAACTAGGACCAATGATTTAACCTGACATGGCATGTCTACGTTATATGAATGCAACATGTCATTTGTACATTTTGGACCTTTTTCAGTATATTTTCAGACCTATGTTGCCTGTTGGAAAGCAAAAAAAAGTGGGAGTAGTGAACAGAAACAGTACCTGCTTAGAAGTTATGTGTTAATTGGGCACCAACTGTCTTTTAAATAATTTTGAATGCTACTCTTAGATTATGAATAGTTTTCTTGCAACTGTTGGACCATCTGCTAAGAGAGAAGTCTGAGCATTCACAACACAAAATCATAAAAATACATTTTTCCCCATAAGCTTCTTTTGTTTGAAAAACCATAAACATCACATAACCAATAAATGGTAGCTCAGGCTGAAGTGAATACTTGAGTCAGCCATTGTAAGAAGAAATAATTCTTTCCTTGGCTTTAGAACTTATCTAGAAAACAAAATTGTTTTAAAATACACAAAATGAAGCCTTAGATACATATGCTTGCCCTTGGGTAGACCGAGAAAACCACATATAGGCACATTCACTTGCAGATTGTGATCAGCAGCACCGCCCCCCCACCCTGACATTATATGTACCAGAAGAATTCCCTGGTACATGTCCAAAATGCCGAGCTGGTTCCTGGGTAGTAGAAGAAACAAACTTCTGTAAGATAACAAGCCCAGAGATTGTACCTTTTTGTAGTGGACCGATGGCTGAAATAGTATATATGATCATGTGTTCAGTACGTACACAAAGGGGAACTTAATGAAGAGTGCATGGACAACCTTAATTCTGGCCTTGCCTACTATTGTAAATTTAATTTTTCAAATGTACTATTCCTTAACATAGCATATTGTAAATAAATACCTACATAATGCCCACATTCATATGCATAAGCACATTTGCTGTGTTTGCATGCTTGTATATAAAATTATAATAATACCTATGTGCTTTCCTTACATTTTTTCCCATTTGTTTGTATCCTCATTTGGTTATTTTTTGCTGACCTGCTTTCCATTATTCTGATGAAAAAAGTTCAACCACACAAAAGTGCTAATTTTCTTTTACATAAAATGTAATAAAAACTTCCTGATTTTCTTTATAAACAAATTTCAGTAGGAATGTTGATGGAGTGGTGTATAACAAGTAAAGAAGAAATACTGTTTAATTATCTTCCATATAAAATCCAATAAAACAATCTGTCTTTTCTTATTTTTCTGTACTGGGGATTAACATCAGCCTCCTTGTGATGAGGAATCTGCATTCATAGCTTCTCTATTTGGATTGAAATAGGAATTATAGTTCTTGGCAGAAAAGAAGGATACGTCAAATATCACAGCATTTGTGGCAGGTTGTCATTCCATTTCTCAGTACAGCCTTAGCCTGCTTATCTAGAACCTTAAGTAAACATAAAATGTCAAACATTTCTTTTGTAGAGATTTTGTTTATGTTTTTGGAAGGAACACCTAAGAACCAATTGTACCATATTTCCTCAAATGAATCAAAATTCTACTGAGTGTAAGTTTGCTTTGGAAAGCTACTTTAGGAGTCCAGGGGCACTATTGTAGTTTAGGGACTGTAAGGGGAAGTAAGGCTTTGCCAAATAATCCTCTGTTTGGGAGGATTTAATGAGTTGATTAGTTTGAAGTGGACAGAGCTGAAAGTTGTCATGTTACCATTGCAGATGCTCATTAGTATTATAGTCATATATTATTCCGCCAAAATGCCTTCCATCATGTAAACTGCCTCTTGAGAAGGGTAACTGTAAAAGAAAAATGTCCTGTTTACTTTGCTTATTGCTCCAGGACATGATCTACTGATTTTTTTAAGGACTATGTAAGTGGGCAGTGCATGTTTCAAGAGTTGTGTTCTGAGGGCCAAAATCTGCCACTCTTACCTCCACTGCAGAGGATTTTTTTTTCAGGATAACCCTAATGAAATCAATTTGGAGGGTACAGCAATACTTAGTTTTGTGTATAGGACAGAGAATCTACTTAAGTAGTTATTGACAGAAGCTTCTTGAAAGATACTGAGATAGAACTTAGAACTTTATATCACCTTACTCAAGTACCTGGGGCCAGGTAACTGGTCTGGGCATCAGAAGCATAACAACCAGAATCGGTGCCCTGGGTAGCAGGGTGATGACAGGTCAATGCAAATCCAATCCAATGCAAACTGGAACACAGTTGCCTTGATCCAGGTGTGCATGACTTCAACTGACAACAATAGAAGCTGCGAACGTAGAGGAAAAGAACAGATGGCCCTTGCCAGTCAAATAGCTAAGTGAAATGAGCACCCAGTGCTACAGTACATTACAGCTTCAGTAATGTGGGAGTCTAATTGCAGCCAGGCCAACTGTGGCGGGTGTGACAGCTTGGCTGGGAGTGGCAGCAACTGCCATTTGTGAGCTCCGTATAAGTAGGTACCTGGGCTACTGCTGGGCATCTCAGCACAAGAAACTTCCTTGTGGTATTTCAGGATAGTCTGTGTAAATATATGCATGAAGGATAAAATATTCACTTTAAAGGACTAGGATTTTCTTGTGTATTTATTCATGGCAGTGGGGAAACTGAAGGAATACATAGAAGCTGAATTCTCTAAGATGGAGCTCTGGGTAATTTTATCCACCAAGTCTGGTGGCAATTTAATTGACTCCCACGTTACTGAAGCTGAAAGTATTGAAGCACTGGGTGCTCCTTTCACTTAGTTATTTGACTGGCAAGGGCCATCTGTTCTGCTCCATTTCTTCATGTGTGTAGCTTCTATTGTTGTCAATGGGAGTTGCATGCACATGGATCAAGGCAATCGTGCTCCTCTAATCGTTTCCCTCCCAAGAACATAGATTTTTCCAATTATTTTTTCTGCATGATGATCTCTCCAAAAATACTTGTAATTTGAAAATTTGCACTGATCTTTAAAAGGGGTTATAATTACTATGCTTCTCAAAAGTTCTGTCTCATGAAATGGCTTTTGTTATGGAACTAAAGGGAAGGAGTCCATTACAACATGGGGCTTCAAGGAAAATGAATCATTTCCCTTTGATATGACCCTTTGCTATATTTAAGCAGAGGTGGGGAGGGCATTAACATTGAAGCATAGAGCGTGATAGTACTTTTGCTATAAGGATGGGTGGCAATACTAAATATTAATAATAGTAAGGGTGCACCGGAAAAAAAATATTTTGGCTGATACTGATGGCCGATTATTAACCAGCCATACTGGCCGATACCAATCTGATAGCTGATATGCAGTCCAGCTGCTTGGAGAGAAGCATCTGGCCAGTAAGTCTGTGGGGGGGGTAAGGGAGGGGAGAGCGAAGGGCCGTGGTGGGGGGGTGAGATTGAGGCACTCATGGTGAGGGAGGGAGTGGGGCAGAGGCAGGCACTGCCCGGTCAGAGTAGTAAATATGACTCCATTGGCAGTGGGATGGAGCCATGGGCAGCTTGTCCAGGGGGGTGGGCGCGGGCAGGGATGGGGGGTGGCTCCCTGTTGCTGTGCGCACTCCCAGGGGAGGCATGGGAGGTATGTACCTCCTTGAATTGGTGCATGGGATGAGGGCAGGTTGCCCACTGTAGGCTTGGGGCCAGGGCTGCACCAGACTCCTCCTGGTGGGGGGGCTGGGATGGGGCTGTGCTTGGAGTGGGTGGTAGCAGCACTGATAGAATTTTGGGGTAGCTGTAGCTACCCTGTAGCCACTTTATCCAGTGCCAATGTCACCCACCCCCTCCCCACTCACCCTGAGCACAGCTGCAGCCTAGTTCCCCTGCTGGAAAGAAGCTGTCACAGCCCCTGGCTCCAAGCCTGCAAAGGCCAGTTTGCCCTTCCCCCGTGCACAAATCCAGGGGGGAACATGCCCCCCATGCCTCCCCCAGGGATGTGTGCAGCAATGGGGAAATGCCCGCCCCCACACTCCCTGGATGAGTTTCTTGCAGCTCTGTCCCACTCCCAGGGGGTCACATTCACTGCCTTGGCTGGGCAGCAACTGCCCCTACCCCTTCCCCAGTCCCTCCCTCAACATAGGGACCTTGATCTGCCCTTCTACTTCCCTTCCCTCCCCCATGCCTCTTTTCACCCACAGACTTACTGCCAGATGCTGTTCTCCAAGCTGCCAGGCTGCATTCCTGGCTGCATGCATGCTGTGACTGCAGGCATGCACATGGCATTTATTGGTGACATTATCTGCTACACCAGCCAAAAAAACTCTTTCACAACTTGTGGTACTCTGGAGAAGTCTCTGAGTACTGGAAGAGGGCCAATGTTGTGCCCATACACAAGTAGGGCAGGAGGGAGGAGCTGGGTAACTATAGGCCAATCAGCCTAACTTGCATCCTAGGGAAAATCCTAGAAGAAGTTCATCAAGGAGTCTATCTGAGATCAGCTTGCAGAAGGCAAGATTCTGAATGACAGCCAGCATGGCTTTGTCACAGGCTGGTCTTGCCTTACCAACCTCATCTCCTTCTATCACCAGGTAACTCACCACCTGGACACAAGAGAGCAGGTTGACATTGTATACCTTGACTTCCAAAAGGCCTTTGATCTAATATCCCACAATGTCCTCATGAGAAAATTGGAGGTTTGTGGGCTTAACTCTGAGACAGTCAGGTGGGTGAAGAACTGGCTGTAGGATAAAACCCAGAGAATCATAATGAATGGATCTGTGACATCCTGGTGAGAAGTGGGCAGTGGCGCTTAGTCCAGGATTTCTGACATCTTTATTAATGATTTAGATGTGTGGGTGAAGAGCCCACTGACCAAGTTTGCGGATGACACCAAGTTATGGGTGAGCGTGGTCACGCTTGAAGATAGGCTACAGTTACAGGTGGACCTAGACAGGCTAGCAAGTTGGACAGATTGGAGTCTGATGAAGTTCAATGTCAAGAAATGTAAAGTGCTCCACCTTGGGATAAGCAACCCCCAACACACCTACAGGCTTGATGGCACCAAATGGACTAGCACCACAAATTAAAGGGATCTGGGGCAAAAATAGATCACAGTATGAATATGAGCCAGCAGTGCCATGCTGTAGCCAGTAAAGCAAATAATACTCTGGCATGCATCAATCGATGCATCTCCAGAAAAACCAAGGAGGTGATTCTCAGCACTGGTGAGACTGCAGCTGGGGTACTGCAACCAGTTCTGGGCAGCAGACTTTAATAAGGACATGGACAAGCTTGAGAGAGTCTAAAGAAGAGCCACCCATATGATCAGAGTCTTAAAAGGCAAGCCATATGAGGAAAGGCTGAGGGACCTGGGACTCTTCAGCCTGAGGAAAAGAAGGCTGAGAGGGGACCTGGTAGCAGCTTACCTCTACACTAGGGAAGTACATCAAGGGCTCGGTGAGCAACTGTTCACCAGGGCACCCGAGTAATGGCCACAAACTCCTGGAAGATTGATTTAGGCTCAACATTAGGAAAAACCTATTCACGTCAGGGTGACCAGACTGTAGAATAAGCTCCTTCCAGAGGTGGTGCAATCACCTACCCTGGAAATCTTCAAGAGGAGACTAGACAGTCACCTTGCTGGGGTCACCTGACCCCCCAGTTATCTTTCCTGCTTGGTACAGGGGGCTGGACCCAATGATCTTCTGAGGTCCCTTACAGCCTTACAATCTATGAATCTATGTATTATTTATGAGCATCTGGCTACATCTTATCATGTCCCATACCATGGCCTTATGATCTATATAATGACAGTTGATTTTCATTGACTTTTGCCTCATATAGCAAATACCAACTGGAGTTGTTCCAAGATGCTGCTAGTGAAAAACTGTGGGTGGGTGCATGTCTTGAAGTGATAGTAAACATTGTGACATAAACTGTGCATATTACATATTCTCATATGCACGTTTGACTTTGTTGCCTTGGCTTTCACACAGTATTTTAACATAGACATTCCCATTTGCCAGTTTCAGTGGAAATCTGCTAGTTTTTGAACACCGCTTACCAGGGTGTGAAGTCATTGGGCCCAAGCTAGAAAATTTGACTCATGGAAAAGCAGGGGTGGAAAGGACCTTGGGACATCATCTAGTCCAGGGCTGTCCAATTTCTAAGTGGCTGGGTGGATGGGGGTGCATTCCTCCCCTGGCTGCGTGCTGCACCAGTGCTGTGCTGCTGTGCCAGTGGCACTGTATGTCCCCCCCCCACACCTCACTGCACAGTATGCACTCCCACACTCTACCATTCTTGCACACCAGGTTCCCCCCAAGCTGCCTGATGATGAGCTCCTTCATCCCCATGCCTTGTCAGCCCACTCTTCCCCTAGGGGTGAGGGCAGGAAGTGGAAAGTGGAGGAGAGAGGGGAAGCCTGAACAGTAGGGATGTGAGAAGATTCAGTCCCTGATTCAATTCAGCAGAGATTTGGCCCGCTTTGGTGGTCAAATCTCTGAAACCAAATCAAATCAGGAGACCCTTTAATCTCTCCAAGTCAAATTGGAACCCTCTGAATTGATTTGGAGAGATTTGGAAAGATTCAGAGATTCAGACATAGATGCAGCTTTAAATGTTTTTTCTGCATACTTCAGGGTACCAGGCGCTCATGAATGGTGCAGTGCTGGGACAGATGGAGCATCCCACAGGAGCATGGGGGTCTCCCCAGTGCACTTGGCAGCAGACCTGGAAGTGGACCAGAAGCACTTCCGGGTCTGTTGGGGAGGGCACGGGGCCCCCTCCGTACCTCCTTGGCTTGGCAACTGGTGCCTCCTAGGTCTGGGGGGGGGCACCCGGGATCCCACCCCGGAGCTGATTGCTGAGCTGGGAGGGTGTGGGGGGGTCTCCCAGCATGCTCCTCAGTGGACCCATAAGTGGACTGGAAGTACTTCTGGTCCATTTCTGGGTTCACCGCTGAGAACGCAGGTCCCCCCATGCTCCTGTGGGATGCACTACCTGCCCTAGCATTGCAGCATTCACAAGTTATGCCTGGTATCTCGAGGTATGTAGAAAAAACATTTAAAGGTGTGTCTATGGCCAAATCACTGATTCTCTGAATCAACATCGAATCTTCAGATCTGGATTCGGCCAAATTGAGTTGGGGACAGTGATCCAAATCAACAAATCAAATCACTATCCCTGATTCAGGCCGAATCCGAATTGAATACGGCCTGTTTTGCACACCCCTAAAGACCGGGGGCCCATGGACCACATCCAGGTGCCAGTTGGGCAATACTGCTCTAGTCCCACCTCCTGTTCAAAGCAAGATTATCTCTGCCTAAACCATTCCAGTCAAGCATTTGTCTTACCTCATCTTAAAAATTTCCATGGGTGATTATTCTACAGCTTCTCTGGGTAGACTATTCCAGAGCTAACTACCATCAGAGCAAGAAAGTTCTTCCTAATATTCAACCTAAATGTCCTCTGCTGCATTTGGAGGCTATTGCTCCTATTCCTGCCCCAACAGCCAAAGACAATAATCTACCTCTATTTAATATAATTGCCCTTCAGATTAGACTGGTATCAAATCTCCCTTCAGTCTTCTGTTTTCCAGACTAATAAAGACCTTAATTCTTTCAGCCTTTCCTCATATGTCTTGTTTTTCAGGCTCTAAACATTTCATTGCTCTCCACTGCACTCTTTCTAATTTTTTCTCACCTTTCTTGAAGTTCAGTGCCCAAAACTGGACAAAGAACTCCAGGTGAAACAACCCCAGGGTTAATAGAATTGGGTGAACCATGTCCCTGGATTTGCAAGTGATGCCACTGTTAATGCAGCCCAGTATGCAGATAAGCTTTTTTGCAACAAAAGCACACTGTTGGCTTTATGGTCCAGCCATATAAAGTAGTCATATTATGATCCAGTGTAACCATTGCAGCCTAACCAGTCCTTCCCAGTCTGAGTCTTTGCATGCAATTATATTCTATCCCTAGTGCAAGACTTTGCGCTTATTTTTATTTTCATTTAATTGACTTTTGATCATTTTTCCATTGTGTCAAGCTTGTTCTAAATTGTAACTGTGCTCTCTGCAGTGTCTGCCACTCGTCCCATGCAAGTAATTATGTTGAGGTCAGTAGGATTATTTGGATGAGCAACACTGCTCTATATAAGCAAGACTGTTAGAACTGAGCTGCAAAGAGTAACAGTAAACTTCAGTGTAGTAGCATATTATCATGCTGTGTTACATATCCACTTGTAATATGATAATTAACATTGCCTAGAAGGCCTTTCTCTTTTAGCATCATTAGAAATGTTATTCTGCCAAAAGATTCTGGTAACTAAGGCCCAGATTTCAGAGTTAGTTTCAGTACTTATGGGACTTCAGCACTTTAAATGCCTTTGAAGATCTGGTCCTAGGAGCTGGGAGGTCTGCTAAGTCCCAGCCCAGCACTTCAGTGCAGTACAGCACCCACAGTACAGTGCATTTTCCCCGCTATAGCATAAATTATCAAACAGAGAAACCCAGCCAGCAATTTATTCCTTTGTGTTTCTGTTTCTGGGCCAAGTCTTGTGTGGAGTGGGACACCTGTTGAATTCACTGTGTTATAGTTAGAATTTGGTGTTGGGGTAGAACAATAAAAAGAATTCAGTTATTGTTGGGGATCACATCTCTGATGATATTTAGTTCAGATTATATTATGTGCATCATTGTGCAAAACTCCTCCTTTCTGCTGTGCTGGCTGCGTGTGTAATCCAGCTGGCTGGACAGACAGCTCTGTATTAGGCCAACAATTAGGTACCCTTCATGCAATCATGAGTAACTGCAGTGTAGGGAGCTGGAATCACTTTAATGCAGAGGCAGTAATTCACCAAGCTTGTCTGGCACTGAACACAGTGGAATAACTGCCTCTGTAAGGTATTACTTCCATTGCACCCTATTTTAGAGTTTACCCAGCAAAGTGCCTTGCAAGGAGCCTTCCCTGCACTGTAATGAGTCACCAGCCTCCAGAGGCATAACAAGGCAGCTTGATCCTCTGGTCAGTGGCATAGCTAGCCAGCAGCCACTGTTATTTTTACTCTGTGCAGTTCCTGCATTGCAAGAACCTGTATTTCTTTGCAGATTGTGGGGTTAAAGTTGGCAAGACGCAATGTCAAGGAATTTTTCTTATTGCTATGTTTATTATCAATTAAGAGCATGGTATTTTCTTAAGCCAAGCAGATAGCTGTTCCTTGTGGTTTAAGTGGATCCACCCTTTTTTCTTTCTGCTTTTCTTTACACTCTATGAAGTCAGGTCTATGTACTGTATGGGCTGTATCTGTATGCTTGATCATTTGTTTAATATCTAGTGGGATTATGAAAAAAAAAGGAAAGTGTGTGTGAAGCCAGTGTGGGACTAAACTAATCTAAAGAGTTTTAGATTGTCTTCTTGCCAGAAGTCCATTAATTTGAGTTCCCTAGTTTTTTCCAGTTTAGTTTAGAATAATCTCATATGCCTTGACTCCCCATATAGCACACAGAGGAAGAAATTCCCTTTACTGAACTGGACAGAATGGAAAAATTTGCTGTGTTAATGAAGTATGTAGTTTGGAGTTCTGGTGTTTCTACTTCTGAGACCTAAAGTAACTTGAGGTCCTGATATTTTAATTAATACCATTATGATGGAACTGCCTCTTCGGCTAATATGAATTTCTCTCTTTTGTGTTTCTGGCCTGCCTGCCTGTAATATGCGTGTAAGTGTCTCCACCTCCCCCTGCACCCTTTTTCTTTCACAGAAGCTGAAGATGCAATTACATCTTTAAACCATCTGTTTTTTTTAATATATTATTTCTTTCATTGCATTGAGAGAATTTCTCTTTTTTTTTTTTAAATTAACAGTTTGGCTTCTGTTTATCTAAGACATGTTAACATTTTATTCCTCTTCTGGGCACTCATTCAACACATTGTATTGTCTGAAATTAAACACTTGGGATTTTTTAATATTATTTTCTTCATTAGCCCAGGGAATATCTTTTACCTTTATAGCCTTTCTACCTTTCTTTGCTGTTTTATTTCCTATATTATGGGTTTTGCTATATTTAGAAAAATACCTTATTTTTGTCATCTTTGCCTCACTTTATATTTCCTTTGGCAAACTCTGGGAGCCTGACTTGAAATACTCCAATCCTTGTCTGGCTACCTAATAATGTGAAGCAAAAGGTTGTTTAGGATGTTGTAACTTTCCTTAGGGAGTCATTGTTAGAACCACAAATAGTTTCAACAACTGCTAGCATCCTCCAGCAAGGGAAGAGTAGTCTTATGGCAAAAGCACAAAATAAATTGTGAAAAGTTTTAGATTCTTACATGTCTGTGTTGCTTTGTTGCTTTCTTCTCTTCCTCATCAGCAACTTCGCATTGTTTTTGCATATTCGTTCCCTTGTTTGTGATATAAGAATGCTAAGGCTTTGATGTACTTGTGATTGTGTTTTTAGCCTACACCTGAATGGAATCAGAAGTAGATCATAGGAAACTAGGGCTAGAAGGGACTACATAGGTCATTTAGTCCAGCACATGGCAAGATTATTCCTGACTAAATTATCCCAGTCAAGTTCATGTCTAAGATGGTCTTCAAAATTTCAAAGGATTAAGACTCCAGAAGTTGTCTAGGTAGTCTTACTATCCTCAGGAAGTTCCTCCTACTCTCCAACCTAAATTTCCTCTGCTGTATCTTGAGGCCAGTGTTCCTAGTTCTGTCCCCTGTAGGAACAGAGAAAACCCATCTTCATCTTTTCTGTAATTGCCTTTCAGGTATTTGAAGACTGTTATCAAATTGCCCCCCAGTCTACTTTTCTCCTAACTAAATAGTTCTAGTTTTTCAGGTATGAGGATATATCGCACTTAATAATTTTTATTGCTCTCTGTTGGACTCTATCTTTAATCTGTTCAAATCCTTCTTGAAGTGTGGGGCCCAAAACTGGACATAGTACTCCAGATAAGGCCTCACCAGAGCTGAACACAGTGGAAGAATCACTTCCTGTGATTCGACACTCCTGTTAAAGAACCCAATATGATGTTGGCTTTTTTTGCAGCAAGAGCATACTGTTGGCTCATACTCAGTTTATGGCCCTCTGCCACCCCCAGGTTCTTTTCTGTGGTACAATAGCCTAGGCAGTCATTCCCCAATCTGTATTTCTGCATGCAAGTATTCCATTCCAAGTGCAGGACTTTGTCCTTGTTGAATTTTATTCTGTTGATTGTAAACCATTTATCCAGTCTATCCAGGTCATTTTGGATCCTACTCCTACCCTCTAGAGTGTCTGCAACTCCACCCCACTGGTTGTCATCCAAAAATTTGCTAAGCACACTCTCAATCCCATCATCCAAATCATTAATGAAGATATTAAATAATACCACACTCAGGACAGACTCTAGGGGAACCCGACTTGATACTTCCTGCCAACTAGACATTGAGCCATTGCTGACTACTAATTGAACATGATGGTCCAACCAGTTATATATCTACCTTACAGTACTTTTGTTTAATCTGTATTTCCTTGGCTTGTTGATGAGTATAACATGGGAGAGTATCAAAAGCCTTCTTAAGTCAAAGAATACCATGTCCACTGCCCTCCTCAAATCCAGAGAGCCCATCACCATATCATAGAAGGAAATCAATTTGGTCAGGCATGACTTGCTCTTGGTGAATCTATGCTATCTATTCCTGATCACCTTGTTTTCCTCTAGGTTCTTCACAATAGATTCCTTGAGGACCAACTTCACGATCCTTTTGGGTATTAAGATCAGACTGATTAGTTTGTATGTTCCTGGATCTGCCTTCCTTTCTTAAAGATGGACACTATATTTACCCTTTTCCAATCATCTAGGACCTTGCCTGACCTCCACAAACTCTCAAAGAGGACAGCAAAGGATTCTGAATTTACTTCAGCCAATTCCCTTTTTATCCTACGGTACATCCCATCTGGCACCTAGCTTCTCTAAGTAATCCTTCACATGTTCCTCCATTATTTTAGGCTGTTTGTCTCCTTCCTTGTCTTTGCTATCAACTGTTCTCATCATCTGATAGCAGACCCTATTTGACTGAAATTAAAAAATGCAGTAAATACTTCAGTCTTCTCTGCATTTTTTGTAACTAATTTCTGCCTTCAGTCCATAAGGTACCTATGGTTTCTTTGGTCTTCCTCTTACTTTTGACATACTTGTAGAATCCTTCATTTTTATTGCCTTCTATGTCTCTTGCCAGTTACATCTCAAAGCATGCCTTGGCTTTCATCATTTTCTCTTTGCACACCTGTGAGATACTCATATACTCTTCCCCTGTAATATGTCCAAGTTTCCACTTTTGTGGGATTCCCTTTTGTGTTTCAACTGGGTCCTTTGTTTTACTTCCCATTCTTCTCTTGCTTGCTTCTGCACTCTTAAAAGGGCCTCCCTAAAGTCCATTCTCCTGGAATTCTTTTCCCATCAAACTTATTTCCCAGGGGATTTTCATAGATTCATAGATTCATAGATGTTAGGGTGAGAAGGGACCTCAATAGATTGAGTTCAACCCCCTGCATAGGCAGGAAAGTGTGCTGGGTTCAGATGACCCCAGCCAGATGCCTATCTAACCTCCTTTTGAAGACCCCCAGGATAGGGGCGAGCACCACCTCCCTTGGGAGCCCATTCCAGATTTTGGCCACTCTAACTGTGAAGAAGTTCTTCCTAATGTCCAGTCTAAATCTGCTCTCTGCTAGCTTACAGCCATTATTTCTCGTAACCCTCGGGGCGCCTTGGTGAGTAGAGCCTCAACAATTCCCTTCTGCACCCCCATGATGAATTTATATGCAGTCACAAGGTCACCTCTCAGCCTCCTCTTGCAGAGGCTGAAGAGGTCCAGGTGCCCTAGTCTCTCCTCGTAGGGCTTGGCCTGCAAGCTCTTAACCATACGAGTGGCCCTTCTCTGGACCCTCTCCAGGTTATCCACATCCTTCTTGAAGTGTGGCACCCAAAACTGCACAAAGTATTCCAACTGCGGTCTGACCAGTGCCCAATAGAGGGGAAGTATCACCTCCTTGGTTCTGTTTGTCATGAATCTGCAGATGTATGATAAAGTGCAGTTAGCTTTGCTGATGACTTCGTCACACTGACAACGCATGTTCATCCTGGAGTTCCCTAGGACTTGGAGATCCCTTTCCGATTCTGTGCTGCCATTCCGTGCAGGTCATTTCCTAGGCAATAGGTATGCTGGACATTTTTCCTCCCTAGGTGCAGCACTTTGCATTTCTCCTTGTTTAATCACATTATATTGTTTTCTGCCCATTCGTCCAACCTGTCCAGGTCTACCTGTAGTTGTTCCCTGCCCTCTGGTGTGTCTACTTCTCCCCAGAGTTTTGTATCATCTGCAAAATTGGACAGAGTACACTTCACTGCCTCGTCCAAGTCACTGATGAAGACATTGAAGAGTATCAGTCCAAGGACCAAGCCCTGCGGGACCCCACTGTCCATGTCCTTCCAGGTCAATACCGACCCGCCCACCACCACTCTCTCGGTACAACCCTGTAGCCAATTTGCCACCCACTGGACTGTGTAATCATCCAAGTCACAGCCTCTTAATTTGTTCACCAGCATGGGGTGGGATACTGTATCAAAGGCCTTCCTGAAGTATAAGTAAATGATATCTACTCCTACTCCTGCATCCAGAAGTTTTGTAACCTGGTCATAAAAAGAGAATAGATTAGTCAGGCATGATCTACTTGCTATGAACACATGCTGGTTTCCCCTCAGCATAATTTTGCCTGCCGGGCTCTCACATATATGAGCCTTAATAACCTTTTCAAACACTTTACCAAGGGTGGAGGTGAGACTGACTGGCCTTTAGTTGCTTGGATCCTCCTTCCTCCCCTTCTTGAAAATAGGTACCACACTGGCCCTTTTCTAGTCCTCCAGGACCTGGGCCATGTGCCATGAATGCTCAAATATTCTTGCTAGTGGCTGTGCAATGTCATCAGCCACTGCCTTCAGTATGCTTGCATGGAACTCATCCGGGCCTGCCAACTTAAATGCATCCAGTCCTTCCAAATGACTCTGCAACATCTCAGGGTCAACACTTGGTGGTCTGGCGCTCTGCTGTTGTCTCTCTACAATCTCATTGTGAGACTTGTATTGCCCCTTGTTTAGGAACACTGAGGCAAAGAACACATTGAGGAGTTCAGCCTTGTCTCCCCTGTCTGTCACCAATTGCTTTTGCCTGTTCAGTATTGGTCCTATACCACCCTGGGCCTTCCTTTTACTTCCTATATATCTGAAAAACAATTTTTTGTTATCCTTAATGTGGGATGCCATCCTCAGCTCCACGGTAGCTTTGGCCTTTCTAACTGCCTCCCTGCAACTGTGAGCTGAGGAGGCATACTCCTCTTTAGTAATTTCTCCCGTTTCCACTGCTAATATGTCACATTTTGCCCTTAGGCTGCTCTGGATTTTTCTGGTTAGCCAAGGAAGCCTCTTGGCCCCTGTGGCAGGACACTGGTTGTGCCTGCCACTTTAAGGGCCTGGAGCTGGCACCTGCCAGGTGCCTGATCAGGGCAGCCATTTTGGATCTGGGACTGCCCATATAAACACAGCAGTTCTGCTGCTAAGGGCCAGGCAACAACATTGCCTGGCTGGAGGGCTGCTGATATCATCTGGAGGTAAGGGAGGAGCTGTAGGGGATGGTAAGGAGGCTCCTGGTCCTGAGTACAACCTAAAACTGCACCCTGCTGGGAGTGGGTGGCCTGGTGGGGTTCTCAGTGGTGTGGGAGCCCCTGGGAAATGCCAGGCCATTTACTACCCTGGTGAAAGGCAGATTGGGGTGCCTTAACTCCTAGCCCACACAACCGGGTGGGTTACCTCTTTGTGTGGAGGGCCTGGAGGGTGGACCCCTAGAGAGAGAAAAGGGCCATAGACTCAGGCCTGTCTGAACTTCCCCTGACTGGCCCATGCTGGGGCCAGGACCAGAAAGGTTGAAGGGCCGGGGGCCCAATGTGAGGAACACCCAAGAGCTGAGGGCCTGGGGTTCCAACTGGCCTAGAGGTGGACCAAGGCTAGTGAGCTGAAGGTCCCAGTGTGGGGGATCACATCCAAAGGGGAATCGGTTCGGGGAGCTATGTTGCCCGGTATGAAGGCAGAAGAGACTGCCTGAAGGGAGGAATCTAGGTGGGGTTCAACAGTAGGATTCTGGGGCCCATTGTGGGGGCTGGTGATGATGAGAACTATAGAGGGCATCTGCAAGGCTTGGGCTGTGGTGTAGGGAAGGAATGGAGCTGCAGATAGTGCCCCCTAGCATCAGGGCAGGAAATGGGCAGCCTCTTGGTTATTAACATCTATTTAACTAATTAACAACAAGGTGTGGCAGATGAGAAAGCGGGCGGTGAGCCCAGGAACAGGTGGGTGGGCCACAGTTAGATTGGCCCCAAGCAGGCCCCCTGTTACAGCCCCTTTCCTCCTTTTCCCCCACATTGGAATAGTCTCCCTCTGTGCCTGAAGGATCACTTCCTAAAGGCACAGCTACCCTTCCTGGCCTCTCATCTTGCCAAATCTTTTACCCTGACTGCATCACTGACTAAGCGTGTGAGCTTGCTGAAATCAGCCTTCCTAAAGTCTAGCACTTCCACCCTACTAGTTACCTTTCCCACTCTGTGTTATGGTCAATTCTGTTATTTGGTGGTCACTGTCCCCCAGGTGACCACTGATCTGTAGGTCCCCTCCCATGCCATCCCCCATTGCCAGTACCAGGTCCAGTAAGGCATTCCCCCTAGTGGAACCATGTACCTTCTGCATCAGGTGGAGGTCCTGCACACAGGATAGGAACCTGTGTGAACGGTGGGAATTTACTGTCTGCGTTGCCCAGCAGATGTCAGGGTAGTTTAGGTCCCCCATGACTATTGCTTTCCTAGTCTTTATGGTCTCCGAGGAACTGGTTCTTATGGGGGATTTTAAAGCCCACCACCTCCCTGAGCTAATTAAAATCTGCTTTTCTGAAGTCCAATGTCTTTATTTCACTGCTCACCTTCCTTTCTCCCCTTAATTTTGACCTCTTATCATTTCATGGTCACTGTCACTCCAATTGCCTTCCATGTTCACATTCTCAACCATTTTCTCCCTGTTTGTGAGCAGCAAGGTGAGAAGAACTTCCCCATCCTAGCTGCATTAAAAAATTATCTCCAGCACACTTCAAGAATCTACTGGACTGCCTGTATACTGCTGTGTTTCACTCTCAGCAGATGTTATGATAAATAAGATCTCCCATGAGAACCAGTTCCTGCAACTGGAAGTTTCCTTCACCTGTTTAAAGAAGGCCTCTTCCTCTTTCTCTTGGTTTGGGGTCACAGAGCAGACAACGCACCGTGACATCCCCCCTGCTGTTCTCTTCTCTTACCTCAGAACATGCATACATCTCTTCTGTATATATAGGGCAGCACCTTCTCCTGTTTTCCCTTGCTTATCCTTCTTGGAAAAGTTATACCCATCCATGACAGTTCACATGCCTGGAGAACTATCTCACTGTTTCCGTAACCCCAGTTACATCATAATTCTGTGATTGTACTAAGATCTCCAATTCTTCCTGTTTATTCCTATGCTTCTTGCATTAGTATATAAACATTTCAGGTATCTAACTGATTATCGTATCTTCTGTGTGAAAACTTTACTAAGGCTTCTGTTATTGCTTCCTCTTACTAAGTTTTTATACTGGTTTGTCCAATGGTGGACTTTCACCCCCAAAGTCCCACCCCTATCTGTGGTAGAGGCTTGTCTCTATCATTCTATATGTCATCAATCTCTGGCTTTCACCGCCTGTCTGAGTGGTTTTTCCCTTTTTTCTTTCTTACTCTATCTTCTGCACCAAGACAGGTTTAGCACCTTGGCTAATGGGCCGAAGTCCACCACAATGTCTTGCTGTACTGTCCCACATGTCTGCAATCTCTCCTGGCACAACTTGTTTTGTTATGGGAGTAAATAGAATGCCGGGGCGTGTGGGTTTTGATGCTTTCATTCTTGCACTCTGTCTTTGTGTAGTGAGGGCTCCACCAACCTCTACACCCTCGCCAATTCCACCAGGTGTTAGTTCAGTTCTCTCGGCAATCTGCCTTCAAGTAGTAAAAAATGTTCTGTGGGTCTCTAGGTCTGGCCAATCAATAGCCTCAATGGGCCTGGTTGCCCTTCACCCAGCTTGAAGCCTGGCACAGACCTGCCATTAATCCTAGCCAGTTCCTCTGCTGGCCTATTGTCCTGATAGTTGCAAACGCACTATCAATCTGGGATGACTTCCTTCTCACTATAACAAAAAAGGAGAATGAAAACAAAGTGGCACTTCTACTGTCCTTTTATTTACAAGTTTATGGTACTCTTTTTCTTCAGCCCTGCTATTAGGGTCTTTACAGTACCCTCTAAATGCCTCACAGCAGTTTCAGTTTCTCTTGGTGGTTTCCTTCAGGGTTCTCTCCCCTGGCAGCTCCCTCCACAGAGTTGCTTCTCTTGAATCCGGTCTTTGTTGCTTTCTCAGCACTTGCAGCTGTCCCTGCTGTCTCTCTGCCTGAGTCAGTCCCTTCTGGTTTCTGGTGTCCCTTTTTTTGCCTGTCCTGAGTCTCCTTTTATCCTGGAGATCTGGCTGGAGGCCCTTCCCTCCTGAAACACCAGGTGAAGAAGGAGCCGTGCAGAGTTCTTTGCAACTCAGGTGGGGCATTTTACTTCTCTGGGGCTCTTCTCTTTCCTCACACGGTTCCCTGGCTCTTTATATACTTCTGGTCTTTTCCCTCCATCCCTTGGGGAACCTAGTTTAGAGCCCTCCTCACTGGGTTAGCAAGTGTGTACATAAGGACTGTCTTCCCTGTGCTCATTAGATGGACCCCATCTCTTCCCAGTAGTCCTTCTTGGGGCACCGCCAAAGCCCTTCTGGTGACACTAACTATGCAGAAACCTGTTGAACTTCAGGCTAGAATGTGTCTGCTCCTAACTGGGTTTTTACCCTTGACTGGAAGGATCTATGAGAATGGGTAATATTGTGAATGGGGACAGGGGCCTAGGTGACAGAGTCATCTTTGATCTACTCACGGTTGCCCCTGGCAGTATCATTAGTGCTCACAGGGTTAAGCAACATAGGATAGTAGCCAAAGGGCTGGATGAGTCCTGATTTTCTGTGACATCTCAGATGCAGGCTTTTGGCTGGCAAAAGACCCGCTAAACCAATAGGTCAGGTTGGCAGATGGTGCCTCTATGCCCCACAGGAGGGAGTTGCCAGCCATTTCCATCTGTCACTTCTTGGCAGCAGTAGTCTCAATCTTCCATTTCCTAGGGGTGTGTATCTTGACTTCTGCTACTCAATAGGCTCTTTCTCATCCAGTATCAGGACTTGATATTTGTTTTTTAACTGAACAGCCAAAGATTCAGAAGAGGAATGCTGTTTGCTGTGCTTCCAGAGGTGATAAGCTGCCAGCTTCCACCTTCCTTAGTATCTGTGTGTTTTGTATCTGCCAATCCCTTTTTCGACTGCCCCCTTCCATGATGCTGGAAGTCTCTGTGCCTTGAGTTAATGAAGGCCTCATGCTCACAAAGGCCTATGTGAGCCTATGCACCTCCTCCTGCAGCACCCTTACCTGATTTCTGAGATAATCCACCAGGAGTTACCTCTCACACTAAGCATTTCCCTACCAGGATGGTTGGCATGGAAGTGCAGGCCATAGTCTCTGCAAAGCCAGAACCTGGGTGGAAATTTTGGCCACATTTGGGCAGAACCTGCAAGGGTACAGGCAGAGGAAAAGTTGGCAGTGGCAGGAGCTTTGGCATTGCAATATCTTCCAGTCATCCTGTTGATTCTCCTGCTAGCTCCTTCTTTCTCTTCTACTGTTCTTTCCTAGAAAGATCCCCTTCTACCTGATTTGCCTGCTTCCACTCAGCAAGATTACACTGAGGGAAGGGTAAAAAAGTGGCTTAGCAAATTCTCCAGTGAACTCTACTCAAACTCCTTTGTTTGCTGGCCTGTTTGCTGGTCATGGTGCTTCAGGATTCTGGCTAGGCTAGCCTTTCTCGTGAGGCAAGCCCTTCCTCCGTGCTCACACTGCTATCAGCTGCTGGGCTTAGCAGCAGGGAGCTGCTTTCTGCTCATTCCTGCAAGCACCCTAACAAAATGACCTGAAACAAACCTTACACCACGAAGCCCAAACCAGGCAGGTCTTCCCACTCACCAGTACTCATGAACCCTCTCCGTAGACAACTATGGTCTCCTGCTCCTCTCATGAGCAGGTGTTTTATTCAAACCCCACTCTTTGCTGGCCTTTTAACTCGTCTTGGTGTTCCTGATCATTGGTAGCTCTCCCTTATCCCAGGAGGTAAGGACACCTGATTTTGGAGCAGGAGGTTTTGAGTTCTATGCTTGCTGCTTCTGAGAAGTTCCTTGTGGCTATGGTGCAAATTATAATGTGGTTACAGATATCCTACAGTAATTTTCTACAGGACATCCCAAGACTGTTTTGAAGCTTTCAGTTCTTTAGTATGGGTAAGGCATTTTGAGATTCCCCATAGAAAGAAAATATAGACGTGCAAAGGATTATTATTAAAAACTCACCTTTTTTCCTCAAGAACTGCTAAAATGTATTTACAGTTTATAGCCTTTTTGATGAGGCTTGAACTTTCCAATCTAAAATAATAAAACATAGCTTGTTTTTCCCCTTTCCATTTCTAACAAAGAAGTCTTAAGAGTTTTTTTATTATTTTTATTCTGCTTAGTGAATTTTGGATTTCAATAAAAGTAACATTATGATTATAATACTTCTCAAGATAAGTGAAGAGATCTTTCTACAGAACTATTTTGAAAATTTCAAAGCCCCTTCTAAAATGTCCAACTATTTGCATATATGAGATAAGCTTGTGTTACTAATAGTTACGGCAAGCTAACAAGGAAAAATGTGTGTGGGGGCAGGAATACAATGCTGTCCCATTTTGTCTGTCTATCTGTCTCTGTTCATCTGTCTCTGTTTCTCTCTCTTACACACATACAAATGTTCACATGCGTGTGTTTCATGACAAAGTAGTTTTTGAGGAATATGCTGTCTCCCTGAATGCACTGGTCTACTTGGGGAAATATGGAAGGCCACTGGGAGTAGAGAAGAGATACCAAGTCCCTGGAAATCAGAAGTTTCATGGAAAAGACAAACCTTCCTGGGAGAAGCAGGGACTGATGTGATAAGTGTTCTGAGCCTCTTTCTGCCTAAGTCTAGTGTTGGAGAACCAAGAGGAAGCATAGACAGTGATAAGTAGATGTTAAGCAGAGGAAAATAAACAACTTAATGGGGAGGTTTCCTTGTTTGGGTTTTGGTTTTGTCTGATAAGTAATTGCTTGATATGGTGGCTTAGTGGGTATGGTTTGAGTTATTTTTGTCTAAGATTATACCATTTTAACCTTACAAGAGTTGTAGACTTGCTGATGATTTACACCATTCTATATGAAACAAGAACAATGTCCAATCTACATCTTTTTTTGTTTTCTTTGGCTTGTACTGGCTGAGAAAAGCAGGAGATTTAGCACAAAGTCCTGAAAGGTAGAGCCAATGGCAAAACTCCTGTTAATTTTAGTGGCACCAGGTTTCACTATTCACTTCTGTCTTCTATTTCATTACCAGTGACCTTATGAGTGATTCAAGATAGGTCACATCACCTCTATCTCTGCCTCACTTTTCTCATTTACACAAAGGGTATTCATGATACTTACCCAACTTTCTGAAGCATTTTGGGATCTCCAGTTATGTTGGGGTGAAGTATGTTACCCAACCTTTACATCAGGGTGAAATATTAATGGCGATTATTTTCTTACTTGTTAAAAAACACTTGGTTATTAGGGCTGTGTGAAATGGCACTGTTCTGTTTCGCCTTGAGTTTTGAGGTTTTGACAGAACAGCGTTCCACTTTGAATTTCATTTTGATTCAAAACAGTTGTTCTGTTTTGCTTTGTCGAAATGGTGAGGCTGTTTCAAACACTGTTTTGACACTTTGCTAGATCAGGCTGGGGGCTGCCTCCTCATCCCTGGCACTAGATCGGACCGGGGCTGGGGAGTCAGCTCAGCTGAACTGACTTCCCATCCCTAGCACTATGGTTGAAATGTTTTGACTAGCCTCATTTTGTTTTGAGGCTGTTTCGACATCCTTTGTTTCACTTTGATTTTACTGTTTCAACCTCTAAATGAGTTGAAACAATGTTGAAATGAAATGGCCAGTGAAATTTTGCACAGCCCTATTGGTTATCTCACACTTTTTGAATACCTATCCAAAGATAGAGAGTACAACGTACAGGAGTACAGGTGGGAAGATTTGCCATTGTGTTGCTTCCTTCTCATCAGTAGAATTTTGCTTGTTTCTCTATTTTTATATTAAAAATACCAGGAATAGCAAAGCTTTTCTTTCCTATTTATGCTGGAGAACTGCATGGAGGACCAGAGAACTGGAAGGGAAATTTCTTCAGTCCTCATTTGGAAAGAGGTCTGTTTTTTTTTGTTTTTTTTTTCACAAAAGAACTTTTTCATGTGTCTATCATGTGGCATTACATATCGGATGCCAGCTCCACAGATATTTGTTAGCAAAACCAAAGCAAAACAAAAATGTGTTTCAAATAGTCTAAAAATCCTTTCCTCTTTCAGTTGATTCCGGACTCTTATTTGTATTGTCAGAGGTTGTATTTCAATACTTTCTTTAGGCATCCAAAGAATTCCCTACCAAAACCAGAGACATGACTGGTGGTCTTAATTCTGAAAATCAGATATAGGTTTTGGGTACATTATTTTCTGATGAGTCCAGTCTGAGGCAGATGAAAGGGACTTGATTTTAAGAAAATTGGGGCCCATTTAAGATACTCTCAAACTAGATACCCGAAAACACCAGTCACTTAAACTTACACTATTTCTCAAGTAATCTAGTAAAACCTTTCTTTCCCAGGATTCAAAACAAACATCTTTTCTCCTGGATTTTTATTAAACATCATAGAAAAAAGCAAGAGGGCACACATTCATTTTTTTTTTTTTTTTCCTGAGCTGCAGGTGACCTTTAACACAACCCAGCCTATTCACCATGGCTCCTGCAGCACGGCTATCATTGCCCGGTGGATGTTGCTTTGAAGGTGCCAGTGCATTTATTCTGGGGAATGATGTCTTAAAATGTTCACTCCTTCCTTCCAGAAGAGATGTGACACTATATCACTAGCATCTGCAGGTCCACAGGAGGTTTTTGCATTCCAACAGCAGTATCTTCATGTCTAGGATGACAGTGTGGGAGTGATGAGTCTGAAAGCAATGGCTGTGACTGCATGTTTCCCAAATTGCAGTTATTAGGTTTTTAATTCCTTCAAGAGTGCTCTGAAGTCTATGTCTTCAACAATGGAGAATGGGTTCAAAGTATAATAGACAGTCATTACCTCCTAAGCAGTTCTATTCACAGACCCAGAATGGGAGCAGGGGAAGGGGCAGTTTTGTCTTGTCAGATGAAAGATCCTTGACTCTTTTTTGCTTTGTGTTTTTGGTAGCAATAACGGAGAGGTCACAGATGAAACTGTAGAAGTTGGAGACATCTTTATTAAATATATAAATGGAGTACATTAAATGGAACACGAGGCACTAGATAGTACAAGTCACTGCTGGACAGACTGGAGGTCAGCAATACCTCCTGCCTCAGTGTCACTGGCTGCTAGATTAATGTCATGAGCACACAGCATGTGTTTGATTAGGAGGCTTGGTCTTGGTCGGCCTTGCCTATGACCTCTGCTAATGCTTTGTCTGCAGTGAGAGCAACAAGCCTTTGGCTTGTCATTGAGGTTCCACGTATGGTGACTGTGAGCAGAGGAGCACTTAGGTCTTTTCCTAACTGTAGCAGAAGCAGGTATTTAAACACTGGCAGCCCTAGAAGAGGAGTCTGTGGAAGCAGACCTAGTGGGGAGTCATTAGCTTCCCTTGTAGCATCGATTATTTGGGCTCTGGACAAGTCTTTGTTTCTGAAGCTGATTACAACCTTTTAAATATTACCCCCCCTCCTTTTTTCTTCTCTCACTTTCAGCCTGTGCCAGTTCAGAACAGAAAAAGCTGCTTGTCAGATTTCTCTCTCCCTTTTTTTCTCAGTGGATTCTGAGTCAGCTCTGGGGTGGAATGAGCTAGTCTCTCCAGAGAAAAGAAGTAGTTAGTGATGTAACCCACACAATGTATCAGCCATTTTTTTTTTTTTTTTTTTTTTTACTGTGAAGTGTGTTCTAGTTTTCATGTTGCTAAGTATTCTGTTTTAGTTTAAATATGATTATGTTTTTTTCTTTTCTTTGTATATGTCTGATTTGTACAGCATGTATTATAATCTTGCTTCCTGTGTATGAGATCTGGTCTCCTGTCCTCTGTCTTGGTCACTGCACTAGGCAGATATCTGAGGCAGAAAAGCCTATTTTGTTCAGGGGCTTTGTTTTAGAACCCCCCTGCATTTGCTGTGAATGAGATACCTCCTTGTTATGTAGGCAAGGGGATCAGATCCCTAGTCTAACTGGTTAACTGGGCAGTGTTCTTTTTTTAAAATGAATTTAGGAGGAAAAACTGTAAGCATGACAAGCCCTGATTGGATAAGTTTGGGTGATTTATTATTCCAGGCTATATAGGAATCTCTCTCTTTTTGGGGACTTGAGAGAGTTGCTGCAGAGGCTGCTGAATTTGGAGCTGGAGAAACTGGGG
The DNA here is from genome assembly GCF_052110815.1 of Crocodylus siamensis. NCBI lineage: Eukaryota > Metazoa > Chordata > Crocodylia > Crocodylidae > Crocodylus > Crocodylus siamensis. The sequence goes on along the minus strand of NC_143402.1, from coordinate 38,023,872 downwards.
GAGTGTCTCCCCCATCTTCACTGGAAAAGTGAGTTGCAGCTATGTGAAGGGGAAATGCAAGGTAAAGTAAGAGAAAGTCTGTCTCAGAGTTTGGGACTAAACTTTTCTTCTTCTTTTCTCCATTTTTTTCCCCTGAGTTTTGATTGGGATAATACCATGGGGATATTAATCTCTGGAGCAGACTAACCAGGGTTGGAACCTGTCAATTTTTCTGGAAATTTTGGCCAGAGTTAAAGGCCTTATAGGGTGCCTATGCATAAGCAGTGAAGCTGCTCTGATGTACTGTAATTACAGCATGTCAGAGCAAATTTGATTAACAAGTCTGCTGGAGTGTGGTAATTACCATGTTCCAGCAGATTCTAGCATCTCGTGTATCAGTGTCCCCATGCTGAAAAATGGTGGCAAGGGTGCTTTAACTAAAGCTTATTTGATGAACATTAGTTAAAGTGCCCTCACCACCACTTTTCAGTACAGGGATGCTGATACATGAGATGTTACAGACTAGGGTTGCCAACCCTCCCAGATTGACGTCAATTCTGGTAGACTCCCAGCCAATCTCCAAATGAAAGCAAACTATTGAAAGCAACTGAGGAGACTGGTATAGTGAATGGGCTCAGTGGTACAATTGATGACTAGAGGTGCACTGATACATCAGTCACATATCAGATTGGCACTGATATAAGGAATCAACAGTATTGGCAATTGGCTTTTTTTGGCTTATGTGGCTGATAATGTCACTGATAAATGCCCTGTGTACACATGCAGCTGCAGCACAGCATGCAGGTGGACAGGAGCACAGCCCAGCAGCATGGAGAGCAGCTGGGCCTGGCTGGTAAGTCTGTTGTAAGGGAAGGGGGTGCAGATAGAGGCTCCAGCAGTGCGCAAGGGAGTGGGACTGGGGCTTGGGCAGGGCAGGTGCTGCCCAGCTGGGGTAGAGCAGGGCATGGAGAGGGGATGATGGCTCCTGCTGTTGCCTGCAACCCAGGAGGGCATGGTGGGTGTGTGTGCCCCTGGATCTGTGCATGGGCTGAGGGTGGGCTGCCGCTGTAGGCTGGTGGCCAGGGCCAGTGCAGGGCTCTCCCTGGTGGGGGGGGGGGGGGGGCTAGGCTGGGGCTGCATTCAGGGTGGTGGCACTGGGAGGAGAGCTATGGTGAATTTTGTGATGGCTGCAGCTCCCCCATAGCTCCTCTTCCAGTGCTGCCACTGCCTGCCCCGAGCGCAGCTTGGCCCAGTCCCTGCCAGGAAGAGCTCAGCACTGCTGTGGCCCCAGCCTGCAGTGGCAACCCATCCTTGCCCCGCAGATCTGGGGCCACATGCCCCCCCATGCCATCCCAGGTTGTGGGTAGTGGTGGGAGCTGCTCCCACTCCCTGCACCCCCCCCAGACAAGCCACTTGTGGCTCCATCTCGATCTCCACCCTGGCTGTGCAGCCCCAGCCCCAGTCCCTTCCTCACCACGGGGGCCTCGATCTGCCCTCTTACCCCTTCCCTCCTCCCTCGCCCCTTTCCCCACAACAGACTTACCAGTTGGACGTTGCTTTCCAAGCTGCCCAGCTGCATATCGGCAATTGGATTGGTATTGGCCAATATGGCTTGTTAAAAATTGGCCATCAGAATTGGCCCAAAAAATCTCTATTGGTGCACCTCTATTAATGACATTACATCATGTTGGAAAAAAAGATTTCCTGGAATAGCTTCAGTCAGAGCTGGCAACCCTTCTCTGGGCACTTTAATTAGAGCGGCTCTTGGAGCTGCTTGAAATAAAGTGCTTCCCTCCTCCCCCTGAACATGTGTATAAATGCTCACAGTTTTTGGCCAGGGTTAAAAGCCTGGCAGATTTCTGCTGGATTTAAGGCCTTGAGTGGGATAATACAGTGGGGACATTAATTCCAAAGCAAACTGACTAGGAATGGAGTTGTGGGAGTTTTGGCCAGGATAGGCCTGGCCACAGGATGACCACCTTTTAAAAATTGGAAGGCAAGACGCATGCCTGCCTCCTGCCCATGGCATGGGTGGAGCAGAACTGAGTGGGGGTGGATGCAGGCTGCCTGCTGCAGGCTTGGGGCTCCTTAACTTGCTGTCCTGCTACCAGGAGCCTCTTGTCAGCCATGCCAGCATGGCGAGGTGCCCCCTGCCTGCCCAGCAGCAGTGGGGAGCACAACTCTATGCTGCTGTTGCTGGCAGCGGGCACCTCACCATGTGATATGACTCGTGTGAGGCTTCCAGGGGCAGGACACAAGACTGGGAAGTCCTAAGCCCACATCCTCCCTTGCCCCATGCACAAATTTGGCGGGTGAATGTCCCCCAATGCCCCTCCCCAGGAGTGTGTGCAGTGGCTGAGAGCTGTGCTTCCCTCCTCCCTCCCCCCTGCGATGAGCTGTCCATGGCTGTCTCTCTCCCCATGTGGGCCCTGGGGTCGCATATTCCTGCCACAGGCCCCACTCACTACCCTGGCTGGGTAGTGGCCCCAGCCACCAACCCTGTCCCATTCCCTTCCTCACCATGAGGACCTGAATATGCCTTCCCCCCACATATACTTACCTGTACCTACAGGCAGCTGGGAGAGCTGCTCTACACCACTGCCTAGGGCTGTGTTCATGGCCACATGCATGTGTGCATGTGCACACATGCACATGGTGCTCCCTGTGTCCCACTTCCCGTAGCCCCTTACAGGCTGGAACTCTGCCAGCCTGCAAGGGGAAACTTTCCATTTCTCACATTTTTCCATGTTGAACAGAAAACCCAGATCCCTGCATGACACAGCAAATCCAGGACAAATGCTATTGGGTTGTGCAGGCCTCTGTGCAAACTAGGCCTGGTATTCTTTTGTGCTTGGTCCAGAGCCACCACAAAATGGTCTGGTCCTTCTTTGAATTCTTTTGCAGTTTTCTGACCCAGCAGAGCTGGGGATTGGGACTAGGAATTTGGGGGTGTGGTATGATGATGAAAGCTGCAGTTAACTTCACAAAGCCACCTTGTGGAAGTGGAGATCAGCACCCTACAGCTTCCCAGGGAGCAACAAGGGGCCCCTTGCACCACAGAAAGACCTATGCTCACTAGCAGCTTCCTGAGGTGCAATGAAGCCCAAGGAGCAGCTCATAGAACTCTCCTGCTGAGTAGCAGATTTTGGGATGCAGGCCCCTGGAGCTCTACCGCTTTGGATAATCTCCAAGTACCAGACTGCCTGGGCATGGGTGAAGTCTACAACCTATAGAGTTTGTAACCTATAGACTATGCCTTGTAATTGAAAGTGATTTAAATTGCATTTGGTGTTTTCCTTTCCTTTTTTTCTGTAATAAACTTGTTCTCTGTGTTTACACTGCTTGTGAGGAGGGGGGTTTGTTTATGCAGGACATCTCAGGCAAATTCAGTGATCCCAGATTTCTGGGTGGGGGCTTGAGCCATAGTGAAAACTTATTAAGTACCCTGAAATTTGAACTTGGCCCTTGTTGCTGCTGACCGGTGCCCAGTAGAAGGGTAGGTAGAAGGGTTACAGTGAGAAAGAGAACCTCAGTTGCTGTGGGACAGTGTCCCCATTTCAGAGCCATTGTGCCTCTTGCAATGACCCCAGGGAGGAATCTCAGGGAGAGGGAGCTGAGTGGGAAAAGCAGCAAGGTTAAAGTCAACAGTGGCTTTTAGGGCAGGATGTAGTAACCATAGCGGTAGAACTCAAGTACTTCAGGGTAATCCCAGCATGGTCCGATATGGTGGCAGTAACACCCAGGGTATTTCTGAACAGATCATTTGGGGGCCTCATAATGCGGCCCCATCATGAACTGAGTTTTATCTTTCTTTGAAAAGAGGAAACTTACCTGAGTAATCAGATCATTTTAAAATGTTGGTCTGAGCTATCCTCAGAGAGGAAAGGGTGTGAGAGTGCTAGAGAGAGCAATTCAGTTTATGAGCTGAGGTAGTGGACAGTGTACTAGCAGTAGGCACAGCACAGATAAGGTGTGGACAAGCCCTTAGCTATTGCAGGGCCTATCAAAACCATTGTGGCCTTCCTGGGCTGCTCAGTGGGCCATTCTATTGCCCAGAATGTCTAAAGTGCAGTCAAGTATGGCCCTGTCCTTACATGCCACTTCTACCATTGGCAACTTCTGTCTACCAGAGCTTGTGGAGTGGCTGGTTCTTGGAGGATAGTATGTCATCCATGGTGCCTGCCTCCACAAAAAGATCCTGTCTCACTAATAGGTTTTTAGAACCCCTTCTTTCCATTCCAAACCCAGGTTGGAGCATATGTGAATAGCTCACTCCTGAAATCCACAAGGGGACAAACTTTTAGCTGTCAGGTTATGTCCATGAAGGTCCTGGCCCTCCAGACTATTCTCATGACCTTCCTTGTGGGTAACCCTCAGCTCTTCCCATCAAGTCGAGTGGGCAGCTACTAATATTTCAAGTAGCAGTGACTATAAGTGGTTTTCATCTAGAAATCTGCCAATTACAGTTGCAGAAAGGGACTTTTGCCTCCCATCCATAATTTGGCCAATAGCTATGAATTCCATATTACTCAGATAAATAGTGGCTGAATCCGTGGTGCCTGAAGGGTGTATGTTTGGGAAGGATTTCCCATTATACTGTATGTTGTTCCCTTTGCATGTCATAGTAGCATGTTGCATTGCTTTCACTTTGCTGGCTGGAATTAGGAAGCTAAGAGATGCCATGATACACTGTTGCAGGGGGGTACTCTGTTCATGGAAGGGCTTTGTGATTTGCAGCACCCTGAGTGCTTTAAAAACTCAATTCTTGTCTTTTATATATAATTGAAAGCACTATAATTGACTGCAATGTCATCTAGAGGAGCCAGGTACATCCCAGAAATCTCTCTCTCATTGCCAGCCAGGCAGCAGTAAGACTTGTCTTAATTTGGATTTATTTTAAGGCATTTATTATTTTAAAATTATAAGAAATACCTGCCTCATATGTGCTGATGTCAAAAGGAGATCAGCCTATTCTGCCCTAGGGAGCAATACAGCCCCCGCCTCCTCCTGAGACCTCTTTCCAAAGCCACTAAGACAATTTTTACCTACCTGTGTTTCTGAGGCAGGTGAATGGATAGCATTCTAAATGCTATTCTTGTCAGGCTCAGTGCTTCTACGAACAACTTGTTAGCATCTCCCAGACTTTTCCCCAAATAATTTTGACACGGTTCCCAGCAGAAATCCTTTCCAGCAGAGGTTCTTTCTCAGAATAACTCTCTCACCTTCTGATCCCAGTCTCAGCATCTTAAAAAAGATTTACACTTAAATGACATGATGTATCAAGAGCCTCTTCTCCTCACCCTCTAGATCCTAATGATTCCAACAGTTAGGAACATGCACACCTTGGGACATGATTAGGGACATAGACTTCAATGCCTAGGGACAGAATTTGCACGTAAACTGGTTTCAGTGATCAGAAACTGATTTAAACTCAGTGCACATAAACCAGTTCCAAAATGGCCCAAACCAGTTTGAGATAAACCTGACTGAATGCACTATCAGACTTAACTGACTGAGCTCAAACCAGTTTATGTAACTTCTGTCCCAGACCCCTTCCTGGTTTAAGTTTAACCAGAGTCCCCTGGCATCCCTGTATGCTCTCTGGGCTGGGCTTTCTGCTCCAACCCAGCAGGGCTAGCCCAGTCCTCCTGCTCCCCAGTGGTTGGAAAGAGAGTCCTCTTATGGATTTCCCTCCTAGGCCTGTGCATATTGATTAGAGATAGGAAGGTGCTGGAACAGCTGAACATTCCACTTTGATGATGTCAATGACCCACTTATCATCTGGGAGCATGCCTCTTTGGTTCATTGCAGTGCCATGTGCTACACCTGAATGCCAAGAGCACCATATTATGGGTGTTGTGTGCACATGGGTATGATTGGTTGAAGGATGATTGACAAGTGGAGTGACTTTGTTGGTATAAAAGGAATCCTGTGAGGATTTTGGGCTTGCAGTTGGGAATGATTGGTGCATATGAGTTGAAGACAGAACAGTGGTGATGGTATATTGTGCATGATTGAGTTGGTTGGTTTATTGATTGATGTTTGATTTTGAGAAGGCTAGGTTGAGTTTGGATTGCTTGTGACGGAATGTATTAGGGATTATTTGGACTACTTGATTGGAGACTTACCTGTACTCATCTGGGACCTCAGTCATCAGTTGGAGTTGGTAAATATCACCCTTCCCCTTACTCTCCGTCTGAGTACACTGTGTGGAAAAGACTGAGGGCTTGGTTGTCACAGTAGTTCAGTGAGCCTTAAGAAGGCCCTGACTCGGCCCTCTACTGCCCTCTTTGGCAGTCTTGCTTATAGTGTTATATTCAAACCAGTGTATATAACTGTTGTACTGTTCTCACTTGTTAATATTCTTATTTTTGTTGTATTTGTGATTTTACAATATACTTAGCAACCTTACCTGAGTCTCCACAATAGTTTCATTTTAGGGTGGATGAGGGTGGGCTGTAGTCCTATGTGAATTCCAGGCCCAAAAACCCACCTCCATCAGACATAATTAAGAAAGGCCCTGGTCACCTGAGGAGGTCTAACAACTGTGATCAGAAACTGATTTAAACCTATAACAGAACATAAGTTCAGTGTATACAGACCAGTTTCAAAATGGCTGAAATCAGTTTGAAATAAACCTGGTTGAATGTAGTATCAGACTTAACTGATTGAGCTCAAATCAGCTTATACAACTTCTGTCCCAGACCCCTTACTGGTTTAAGTTACGTTAATTTGGCCGATAAATGACCTGTGTATCTGTGCAGCCGCAGCACAGCACAGACGGCGAGGAGAACACCCCTGCAGCATGGAGAGCTGCCTCAGGCTGGTAAGTCTGCTGTGGTGGAAGGGGAGGTTGGAGGGAAGGGTTGTGGGGGGGCAGATCAAGGTGAGGGAGGCAGTGGGGCTGGGGAAGGGGCTGGGGCAAGCACTTCCCAGCTGGGGCAGGATGGGCATGGCACAGAGCCACAGGGGGAGGAGTGGCTTCTGCCACTGGTGGTCTGGTGGCTTGTCCAGCAGCTCCCATTTCTGCTTCTGCCGCTTGTCTGGGAGGGTGGGCTGGGGGTGGCATGTGCCCCCAGATCTGTGTGGGACAGGCCGGAGCCAGGGCTGCTTGGCACAGACCCAGCCCGCCCCATGCAGATGCATGGGCACATGCCCCCCACACTCCTGGACAAGCGGAGGGAGCAGCAGCGGGAGCTGCTGCATGAGCAGGCAAGTGCCAGACAAGCCACTGAACCAGCGGCTCCTGGCTATTGGTATCAGTCGCAAAAAACTCTATTGGTGCACCCCTAGTTGTGTCATTGTAGTTTCTGAACAGTTTCACTTTCAGATTCTCCTACATGAACAGCATGTTAAATTTTCAAGCATTTTGAAAGGCTGCAGGGAAAATAGTTATTTCTTTTAAATAATTCTCCATTGGAACACCTATACCCTTAAATTTTCTAAAGAATTATTTTTACAAAGACTACATTTTGAGGGACTAATTTGACTTGATAGAATACCCTTTCAGGCAAAATTTCTTTCTGATAGTGGTGCAGTAATTATTAACTACTTCTTTATTAAAGAAACAAAATTGTTGATGGTTCAAGTTTTCCTTATTCAGGTAAATTCCTTTTTTTTTGTATAACCAAATACTATAGAACCTAAGAAAAAAAACAAACAAAACTCCAGTGTAATGTAAGAAATATTCTAATTACTTTATCTAATTAAGAAGTGTCTTAATTATAATAAGAAATAATTTCCTTTGATAATTAAGATCAGACACTCCCCTTGTAAGTCTCTAAGGGCCAGAAGGATTAGAAAGCATAATAATGGGAATCCCTGTTTTATACAAGTCATAGGGTTTCTTTTGGCATATTACTAGTTTTATATATGCAAATAGGAATTTTATTAATGGGCATTTGTTTAGCTGTAAATCCTGAATTGTAGCAGCAAATCTTAATTGCAGTATGATTCTATACCAATTTTTTCATCAAAAGGAGTAATGTGAAGGCTAAGTACAGACAGTTAGAAAGCCCAAGGCTGAATTGGTTCAGGTTAGTCTAAGTTGCACAGATTGAATTGATAAACAAGTGAACAGACATTCACTTTTGATTCTGGAAATGCAGTCACATGCCTTCAGTGGGCCAGGCTGGAAGCCAGAGTGGGTGCTAGAGCATGTCTATGCTCAGCTGGAGCAGACAGCTTGGGTCAAGGCTAGCCTGACCACCCTGTGAGGCAGCATTTGCAGGGAAGGTGCAAAGCATCCTGGGTTGCTGGGGGACTGAATCTGGAGGGGATTTACAAATTTGAACCGGTTTCTGATGCTTAAAGCCATTTATGTGTAATTTTTGTCCCTAGCCCAAGACACACAAATCTTTATCCTGTACAAACCATTTGGTAATTGCTCCTCTTTCCAGTTGTCAGAGGTCTCTTTGTGGTCCCTCTGCTGGATGCTCAGGAGACTGCTGTGTGGGTCACAGGGGTTGAACTTTTGTCCTTTTATGCTGCTTTTTTTTCTGAGCTGCTTTCAGCATAGCTTTTTTCCTTGGCCTTTTTGGCATGCTTTCTTTTCCCAAGAGACCTTGTCTGAAACTCCTTCACGGAAGCAGGATCTGGTTTACAAATTGTCTACAGTCCTCCCACTTTCCCCCCAAAGATTAGAGCTGACCTTTCAATCCCACTATTTGAAGTACATCCATTTTCAGAAGTTCAGCTTCACAGGTCTATGGCTCAGAGTTTACCCTTACAGTGGCAGGTGTTGGTCGAAGCCAATAGGGTGGAGTTTGAGATGGAAGAGGCAGTGTGGGATGGAACAGTGTGTTTGGGGAGGGGAGGGAAGGAGAGGAATCCAGTAGACATCCCAGAAGAAGAGATGTGTTATATAATATCATCTGACCTTACACAACAAATGCTGTCCTGAAATATTAGCTGAGGCCTCTTCTTTCATTTGTGCCCTGAGGGTTTCTGTGAAGCTTTGAGAACCTCCTGATGAAGAGATCCATGTTTAGATTACATTGTAAAGACAGAGAAATTCCATAATATATAATAGTGTATAACAGGGGTCAGCAACCCCCAGCACATGTGCCAAGTATGGCATGGGAGGCCATTTTGCTTGTCATGCCACTGCGAGCCTGAGCTCTGGCAGCTGCTGCCAGCCACGAAGCCCAGGCTGCTCCCAGCAGGTAGCTGGGCAGCTGTAAGCCCTGCCATGGTTGGCAGCAGCTACCCTGAGCATGGGCTGGCTGCAGCCAGGAGGCTACAAACATCTGCTCCAGGCTCCAGCATTAGCTTCACACCAGTGGATACACACATGCCTCAGAGTGGACTTTGTCCAGTGGCCCAGAAGCCCAGCTCCATGTGCCTGCACATCTGGTTCTCTGCATTTGTCTGCCTCTGCCTGGTCCTGTGCATCTGTGTGTGCACACATGTCTGGTACTGGATGTGTGTGTGCATGCCTCTGTTCTAGGTGTATTCTGGTTCTCTGTGCATATGCCTGGTTCTCTCGCTGCTCTCCTTTTTCTTTCTCTCTCTCCTCTTTCGCTTGTCTCTTTTTTTTTTTCTCTCTCTCATTGCAACATACTCAACAAAAAGACTATACAACAAAGGCAACAGTTATGATCATTAAATATACCAATATGCAGTGTGTCCTGCCATGTACACCCCCACCCTCATTTTGTTTTTCTGGCATGCTGGCACCTTCCAAGGTAGACATTGTGGTTTTTTCAGCACTCCGGTCAAAAAACGTTGCCTACCCCGGTGTATAATATCGTTTCCCCTTTTAGCTCCTCCAATTAGGTAATAAGCCATTTTGTGGGGTTTTTTTCTGACAGAAGGAGAAATAGATGATAGAGGTCAGAAATATTCTTCAATGAAATTGTATTTTCTAAACAAAGAAAACACACTAAGTCCTGTTCTTTTGAACACAGACAGGACACATAGCAGGGAGTTGTCTTGCTTACTGGTTTGAAATCCACCTTGCCAATAAGTTCTGTGCCTCAAGAGGATCTTTCTCTCTGCATTCTCCTAGGGGCATTGTCATGACCACTTTTGTAATCTGATGGGTTTCTTTCTGTGTCTCATACTCAGCTTGCCAAATAATCTTGTGCATTTGCAATCAATAAATCCTGAGCCCACCAGCTTGGCTGATCATCACCTGTGTAACATGCCCTGCCTCAAGCCATTACCTGTCTTGTAATGTGATTCAAATGATAATGGGAGAAAATTTGGGCTCAGTGGCTCTATCCAGGGGTATTGCCATCCTGAAGGTATGGAATCTCTTTGCTCACCTTTCTCCCATCTCCAGAAGCACAGAGCTGTGCTCACCAAATGGAGGGGACAGCTGAAAGGGGAGAAGGCCAACGCATCCCTGAGGACAGCTGTGGTACACAGAATGCCATCAGAGTGTTGGTGGAGAGCAGGATTCAGGGAAAGAGGTCCAGGTTGAGTTGGCAGTAAATTATTTCTCTGAAATATTGAGCTTGTCAAACTTAGACATCTGAGTTAAGTTAAAGGACTTGGTTTGGTGAAAGCTTCTCACCAGCTGCTCTGCAGGGGCAATCTTATACTTCACAAACACCAGAATGCCCCTGAAGGGTCCACAGAGCTGTAACTCAAAGTCTTTCCAGTCCCACATACTCGTGATAGCAGACAGAGAACCACCACCTGAAAAGTGTGGGATTCCTAAGGGAAAGCCAGCCTGGATGTGCAGCACTCTTGCAGGGCCTGATGGTTGACAGCCATCATCTTGGATTCCTGCTTACATATTGTCATGTCTGAGTTTTACCTGTCGGTTAGAGTGCCGATGCCAGCAAAGCAAAAGACCATAATAACTTAGTAAGGATGCAGGCCCTAAAGACCCCTCAGCACTAGTAGCCTTTATTTCTTTGCTAAAAGAAGCATTGCAGTTGGAGTTTGTTAAAAGTTTGTCCTCCACACTTAAGTATTGATAAGTATTGCAGGTGCCAATCATAAGGTTGACCTTTTGAACCTGCTGAGGGCAGCCAGATGAATAATGTATCTAGGTCAAATGAATATGTATCTAGGTCACTGTGTAAGAACGTAATTGGCAGTCAGTAAATATTCACAATTGGCATGAAGTGATTGGTCACTGCTGACTATAACTAAGAGCAGATGCTGCCATTAAGTGGAGAACTCTGAGCACACAAAGGAGACACAGTTAGCAGATTCGCCATCTGTAGACATCTTCCTGCCACCGACCTTCATTTTGGCGTATTCGTTTCTCACCGGTTCGTCTGTCCTTCTCGTCAAAGAGCTCTTGGAAGTTTACTGATCAAAAGTGCATTATAGTTCTGGGACTATTGAGTCGGGCAGCCGCACCTAACCTCTGGGTTAGAAAGCAAGGGCTTAGCTCAGGAACCCCGTGAACCAACAGACCCCTTTAGACCATTCTGTTTTATGCACTGTAACTGAACAAAGCCAACTATCCTGCCTATGCTATGACCATCGGTAGCGTAAGTACAATAAATATTTTTGTAACTAATACGCTTAAGTAGCCTGACTCCTCCTCGCCATTAATCCCTACCTGTCCGGTTATTGATCCCTTCTGCGCCAAGCCGGTCGTGCCGACCCAGCCTCGCAAGTCAAGGGTACGCCGGTTACGAGGTGCAACACATGAGGGTTTTCCTTCCAAGAGATATCTCAGAATGCCATGCTTTTAAGCTCAGATGCGTCATTCTTCATATGGCAAACTCTGGCAATCTTCTTCTAAGTTTTTATAGCATGTATCACAATAGGTCCCTGTTCTATTTGCAATACAAATAATAAAATGCAGATGAAATGATGGTAATGGCAGCTAAAAGGATTGAACCAAGCATGAGCCAACTTTTCAAGGCATTTGGCCCACTTCTGTTTCCAAGGGAATTTCTTATTACACTTTATTCCTGCCTCTTCTAACTTGCTAAATCTCCCAACACCTATCCCTAAGCTATACATAACAGCCCTGTTTACATATGGTCAGTCGCACATAACTGCATTGGGAGGTCCAGCCGTATTATACATATTACTTAATAATTCAAGACTCTTCCTCATAACAGTAAACTTCCTCACCACCTTTGTCAAATAGGAAAAGAAAAATTCAATTACTTTTCAGGTAAAATTAACTTATCTTTCCTCTTTTTTATATTGAAAACATGCCCAAATTTGATGCTTTTACAAGCTCTCTTCCCTCTTAAAATTCAGCAAACCTGATGCTTATGTCCACTCATCTCCTTCCCTGTGAAGAATTAGAAAAAAATTAATAACTGGGGCATTTGAATGAAGTTTGTTTTATTTCCTAGCCAGGTTTTGCTTCCAAAAACTCTGCACTTAGAGTGACTCAGTAAATTACAAACATACATTGAAAATAAATATTCTCTGTCTCTACCACAGAGACTGCAGACTTAGCAAACTGATCTCTCAAAAATCATAGAAAAGGGAAGGGATATTTTTCTTTCTGAATCACTCGACTGGAAATACAATTTTGAGAAAAGCAAAGCAGTGTTTCCCTTTCACTGTTTCCATTTCATTCAGGCTGATAAATGCCTCTGGGATGTAGCATTTCTGATTCCACTTGTTCCTGGCCCAGTCTCCTCTCTCTGTCTCCCCCTTCTCCCTTCCTCCCTCCCAGCCCTTCCTTTCTTTTGTTCCTTGCCCCGCAACCCTTTCTGTTTCTCTAAAAATGAACACTCTATCTGGCTGTGGTGGAAAGTGTTGGTTTTCATAGGAATTGGTGGTGAGTGGTAGTAAAGCACTGGCTTTCTTCAGCAGCATTGTAAATGAAACAGTCATGTCATCATAGCTGATGCAGGAGGCAAAGTATGTTCCAGCAATGTCAGTGCCTCAACTGATCAGGTAGATGGCTAGCCTGTGAGTGACAGGACCAATTACAAAGGTCCCACCTAATAAAGTTTTGAAGAAAAAGAAAGCCATTGTGAATTCATGGCCTTCTGTATGCTTCTCTTGGTCGTTGGGAGCAAGGCACTGAATTAGTGTGAAAACAGAGTGAGTATGAATCTCTGCCTTGCAACCCATTATTCAAAAGGGAAGTCTCACTCACTATAATTTTCAAGTTATTGCTGTAGCAAAATCATTCTGAAATCCTAAGTTTGCCATGGGAAAAAAATGGCCACATAAAAATGGCTCCCTAGATTTGCCAGAATGCTGTTGTCTTACTGTTTTTACTGCACTTAGGATCCACAGTTTTAGAATGTAGCTGTCATCCTCCCTTGTCACTGCTTCCTCTCTGTCTTCTCTGACATGACTTGTTATGTCATTCCCACATCAGCCTGTCAGCGGTTCAAGATAGAGACAGTGAGGCACAGTCTTAACCCCATTAGATCTGTTGTGCATGACTCAACTTATGCAAATTCAAATGCATTTATAATGGCTGGCTTCTTTCAGCACCGGAGATAGCTATCACATGACCACACTTCTAGTGGAACTAGCAGAGGGGACATTGCCAGGGAAAGGGCATGCAATCCAGATTTTCCTGCCAAAGTGTTTCCTGGAGGCTGATGGCAACCAGTGTAAGAAAGAGCAGCTTACAAGATTTTTCTTGTGCTGGCACCCAGGATTGCTACAAAGCTGGCTCAGCACCATCTTCTTCACTCTGTCTTCACAGATGTTCTGTATACATCTTGTCCAGTGGGGGATCTTTTTTTGCAGTGCTATGGAGGGTTATGACAGTGCTGTATGAGTAATAAGAGTATCTCCCAGATACACAATTTGTCTACTGATGCTTTGATGAATATTCCTTTCTGGCCTCCCTGCTCAGGGATTCTGAAGCATGAGATTTGATTACCTGTATCTTGACATCATCACTATGAACTTTACTCATCAAATTAAGCAGCCACCCCTTAAAGCTAGATACAGCATTTGCCTTTAAATTAATCTATGGCAGTGAATACCATGGGATGATAAACTGAGTCTATGGGGTATAGAGTTAATGTTTCAGATTTGGAAACAAAAGCAGTTGTAGCAGACCAGCAGCTAACATTGCCCTCTGTAATAATACAGTGCCCACAGTAGCACCAAGCCCCTACAAAAATTCCCAAAGCACTGGATAGTCTATTTGCCAATAGGAAGGGGGGTTGAGTAGCACTGACATGTTCTTGCTTACATTAATTTATTATGATAATTCACCTATAAAAATGCTTAATATGCGAGGAATCCTGTGCCTCAGCCCACAAATGCAAAATGGACCTACAAGGAACCTCACTTATAGCAGCAGGTTATGAAGATTCCTCGGAGAGAGTGGCCCACAGTCCATGTGTTCTGTGGAAAAGTCCTCCCTTAAAGTACTGCCAAAGCCTGCAAGGAGACTGTAGACAAAGAATAGGAAAGTTTTGGGGCTGTGGATATTGAGTTCATAAACTACTTAGAAATGCTAGCCACAAACCCAATGTAGACATTGTGCTGTAGGCATGGGTCAATCACTCAAAGACTTAGCATCCTTACTTTTGCTTGGGATGTATAGCATCCCATCTCATAGATGGGTTTACTATCCAAGCCAGTTTATTCAGTACTTACTTTCTCAAGAGTAGTTTTACCAGTCAATGCCATTCACTCATATTTAAATGCTAAGAGATGTGTTAGTTATGCATGCAACAGCTTGCTAGCCCCCAACCTTCAACATGCTTCTGGAGAAGCAGAATAAAGAAGAGTGGAGGATTAGAGACCAAGACTATTTTGAGGTAACAGCTCTGAACTAGAATCCTAGAGACCTATGTTCACATCCTGGCTCTGCCAAAAACTTCCATGGAAGCCCTGAACATGTCACTCAGCCTTTCTGCAACTCTGTGTCCCCTTGTAAACTAGGGATTATAAGATAACTTTTTTCTGGCTTGTGTAGTTAGATTGTAAATTTGCAAGATTTATTACAAAATGGGAAACTGATCTCTGCTGGGGTCTGCAGGACCCACTCTGGTACTATAATGATGATGAAATACACATAGTTCCAAGGAGACAAAAACAACAAAATCTAACAGCAAAAAATAGATATGAGGGAAAATGATTTTTTAAGGAGAAAAGTAAACAACAATAAGCTTTAAAACAGCAAGAAACAGAAAGGAGATTAAACTGAGGCATGCAGGCAATTCCAAACAAATGAATAACACTGAAAGAAAGTCTAAATTTCCTTTCCCTTGGTCTGAAAAACAAATCTGGAACACTTCCTCTCCCATTGAACTAAAATAAAAATACCTTGGAAGAAAAAAGATTCACAAATACCATGAGAATTAGTATTACTTTAAAAGTATTGAATATTCAAATTGGAACAAAAATATTTCTTCAATTAAAAACCATTAAAATTAGCTCAGAATAGTTTTTGGTGTATTCACTGCTAGGATTTAAATAGGATCTAGTGCTCAACAAAGCTTTGAAGCAAAAATAACTTCTCAGGAGCTCATTACATGCTAAATCCTATCAAAACCAGGGTCCCACTATGAAATTAACATAATTTGCAAATTAATATGGCAAGCTCCTTTTTTTGTCACTTTTAACTTGAATCTATGATGCACCAAAATCAACAACAAAAACCCATCACTGGAAAAAGGGAATTGAAACATCCTGAGCTGTGATGAGACAACTGAAACCGTACAGTACAATAGTTGTTTAAAACAATATATACAGAAAAAGATGTTAGACAAACTGTGAAAGTAGAGAAGAAAAGGATAAAAGATTTAAAAGAGAAATGTTGGTTTGGAATGTGTTTTGTTGTGGAAAATTTTTAAGCTTTTGCTTAGGTTCAGCTTCTAGAAATAAAGGGGAAAGCTTTCAGTTTTCATCCTAAGTCTTAACATGACTGAATTAATTGGTTATTGTATAGGACATGTTAACTCACAAGTATTTGTGAAGTATATATCACTGGACAAAGTTTCACGCTAATGAAATACTGGTTCTTGTTTCCTCTTGTCTGAATTGGAGGAGAAAAAAAGGACAATCAATATGGTCTGAAACAGACATTACTCATTAAAATTCTAGACTGTCAATACAGTGTATGTCTATCACTTAGGAGACTAGTGAAGTGTTGTTGGTAATGGCACTTTGCTATAGTATTTGTTAAGCAC
The DNA here is from genome assembly GCF_052110815.1 of Crocodylus siamensis. Lineage (NCBI taxonomy): Eukaryota > Metazoa > Chordata > Crocodylia > Crocodylidae > Crocodylus > Crocodylus siamensis. Next base: position 38,007,847 of record NC_143402.1, on the reverse strand, counting down.
TTCTAGTGTATGCTAAAGCTGAGCAGGTGTTGCCTGGTTTCAGTGTTTCATGGGTTAGAGAAAAGGTAACTATCAAGGAAGAGTCATCACTATGCTTAACTGTTTTCACCTAATGTGAAAACCATTATAGTCTACTTAGGGGAATTGTCTCCATAGAGCCCAGCTGTTATTTTTAATGTAGCATGTGGAATATTAAACTGTTTATCTTGTTATTGAAGCCATAAGAAGGCTCTTTCATGTCATCATTTCTATTTGATTTTGTTTAGAGTCCTTCATTAACTTTTCATATGAAAGATCTGTAATTTACTTCTTCAAAGAACTTTCAAAATGTAAGTTTTATGACGACAAGTGCTGTATATGTGCAGTTTTAATCTGACAGTGAAGTCAAACCACAAAAATACTATCAAGAATTTTTCTCTCTTCTTTTTTTATTTAAAAGCATGAGGGACTTATCTGGGGGAGGTGGGGGAAGAATAGTATTTTGATTTGATATTTATCAGTATAAAAGGAAAGATAAAATGGTGCTGACATGGACGGGCTATAGAAGAATATAAATTCGATAGTCTAGGAGAAAAAGCCTTGAATTAATTAAAGGTATTATAGTGTCCTGAGAACTGAAATGTTGCATATGTTTATTGATACTGGAGCCACTCTAGCTACTTCGAGATCCTAACTGTAACAGGGAAAAACTTCTGGCCCCACAATTTGTCATTTTCTTGCTTTGTGTTTGAAATAAGTGGCTTTGTGACTGAAGATTGGCAGACCTAAAACATCTCCTAAAGTTTACTGCACCTGAATGTAAAACCCTCATTTGTTGTTACCGACTTCCTGTCCCTATAAAAAGAGATATCTGGTGCATTGGCTGTTTTATTTGGGAAGCTTCAGCTCTGTTAAGGTAGGTTTTAAAAGATTTTGGTGAAATCTTGGCCTGCTGTCAAAACCCTAAATGTCAAAATTCCCACTACTCTCAAAAGGGGTCAGAACTATTTCCTTTGAGTGAGAGAGCTTGTGACAGAACCAGTCCCTGGAAAAAACGGTTTCCCGTGAGAGTACTAAACCATTTATTCCAGCATAACTGATAGGAAAACAGTGCATGAATAAGATAAGGTAAAGTGTTAGCTTAAAATGTCTTTGTTAAATCAAAGATATAAAGTCTAACACCAGAAGAGAGGTATACAGAACTGAGAATATACTATCGTCATTTTTGTTGTTAGGAGGTGTTCAGAGACTATGGAGGGGGCTTTCAGTGTAAGAGCCTTAACAGACAGGCAGACTGTATATGTTGTTATTCACAAACTTAACCTGACGCTACGTGACACACTGGGGCCAAATGAGCCAGGACAAATACATTTACACCAAAGAAGCATATTTAGAAAGAATATTGAGAATGCTCCTGGTGATCCAGGAAGGCTTCTTTCGGTAGGTAATAGAATATTACATATACCTGGGACAGTGTGGTTTAGTGCATAGGATGTACTAGATAAGGATCGATCAATCGATTGATTGATTGATGTGATTTATAAGCCTTAAGGAGACTTAAATTCTATTCATGGATCCACAACTAGAATGGATGTATGACCTTAGGCAAATTACTTTACCCATTTGTTTCCTTTCTTTCCCTTTCCTACCATCAGTCTGGCTTGCCTATTTAGATTACAGTATCCTTGGGGCAAGGATTGTCTCTTGCTACCTTTTTATAGCATCATATACATTAGAGCTCTGATCTTGCTTGAAGTGTCTCCGTTAGTATGCCATACATGAACATTTTAATATAGTATATCTGAGCTCCAATGGCTGGAGTTGAAGCAATCATTTCGGAATGCTAGATTGGATCCCATCTAAATATACATATCTGCAAAACTGTTTGGGAGGACGTGAGAGCTGTAAGTTGATAAATGGGTTGTAGCTGGGATGGATATTCTGAAGAGAGAGGAAGAATTCAGAACTATTAAGAAAACCAAAGAAAAGCAAGAAGCGTTCCAAGATTTTATTGTTTAAAATTAAGGGGGGAATGACAGATTTAAGGAGTAGTAGTAAAATCAATGGGAGACTGGAATTCTAAAACTGCTGACCTGGATGAGGAGTATCTGCTTCCAAAAAACATCATTAAATAGGCGTCATGCATTTAAATAAAGAGACATTTCTTTGGAAATGGAATTTTTCTAGTATTTGTGGAGAGAAGAAAAGACAGGAGCTATAGACACAGGGGAGCCTGCAGAATGGGTCAGAACATTTCAGACTTAGAGGCTGACTGGCAGATACCAGAGAGTCTGTGAGGGCTGCTTGTAACACAGCTGGTAAACATGAAAGATTCACACAGTATTTGTAGTGGGAATGGGCAGAGCAGCCAGGTCATAGTAAAAAATAGCCTGAAACAACCTCTCATTAATGTTTGAAGAGCTTTCTCTACATTTTTATTTTTCATTATCATCTGTCCTGGCACTTCCTGCCTTTCTCTAGGAGGGCACAGGTGGAAAGAGAGAGGGTTGGGGTGGGGTCTGAGAAATACAGCAAAAGAAGAATGGTGTGCTTCTTCCCAACATAATTCTGCAGACTCAAGAGGTTCAGAGAAGCTTCCAAATATTTCAGTGATTCATTGATTACCACTGAACTTTTTGAGGCTTACTCATCACTTGGAATAAAAACTGCACAAGGGAATGAGATCATTAATGTGTAACAGCTTAGGGTATATGCAGATGTTACACTTTTATTAGGGTTAGGTTACATTTGGGGAGTATAGATTGGGCAAAAAATAGCCAGCCCAATCTAACTTGGTTCACCTAATAAAGCACACAATATAGATTGGGTTAACCTGATGCCTGATCTAACTGAATATGTTGCCTGATCTAACCAAACGGGTACACATTTGGAGTGTACCCCTGGGGCTGAGAAACCCCAGCTCTTTACCCTTGCCCTGGAGCTGTGCTTTTCCTAGTCCTCCTGTCCCCCACAACTGGGCTATTTCTGGCCCTCATAGACACTCCTCCCTTAACCCCAGATGGACAACCAACCCCCAGTGCATTGGCAACGTGTAGGGGGTGCATGTGGGAGCTCACTTCTGACACCGCCATGGGCACCTGTAGGAGCCCCCCGCTTGGCCTGCCCTCACTGCTGACACCACAACGGCTGTCTGTGGGAGCTCTCCCTGCTTGCCACCACCACGCACCTGCCACTGCCACTGCCGCCTGCGGGCAGTGCCTCTGGGGGCACGTGTCATTCATGTCACCCTGTGGACTCGGCAGTCCCCTGATCCCTCCAAGTAATTCACCCTGGGCAGGCATCTACACATGTGAGGATTTGGGAGCATATTTACTGATCCTGGCAGCAGTGTGCTCCCACCCATTCTGGCTCTATACTGGCCCCTGCACCAGCCAGGGGGAGTAGAAGGCTCTGACCACAGCTGCCTGTGGCCAGGTGCCATCTTTAAAAGCCAGCCCCATGTGCTGCTCCTTGGCCATGTGTCTTCCTGGCCCAGAGCAACCTGCATAGTGCTGTGCCAGCACATGGTGACTCATCACTAGAGCCTATGCTCACAGCACTATGGCTGCTCCAACCCCAGGGCCTGGGAGTGACACCCAGTGCCCTGGGCTCATGCTCGCCACCCTGCTTCTCAGGTCAGTCTTGGCTCAGGTGGCCCCATCATGCAGCACACTGCCTGGCCAGGCTCACAGTGTCTTCCCAGGCCTCTTGCCACCATGCTGTTGCCACCTGGACCCTGTGCTGCTGCCCAGGCCCTGTTCTGACCCCAGAACCCTGGCAGAGGTGCTGATGACGTGCACCTGGATGCCACCAGTGGTGTTGTCTATGTGCTCCTGGGCCTCCAGCCCGGCCACCTGTAGGCCTGTCTGGCCAGCCAGGACTGGTGGCTGCACATTGTCCAGAGTACCCGAGATGACGAGCAGTGGCTGGAGTCATTCTAGGTGCCCATGCTTCTAGGACTTCCTCGAGCAGCATCACCTGCATCTGGGGAGGCAGGCCACCACCATGTGGCTGCCCCTCCCCATGGACAGCTGGCTGACCATTGCCCTGCTCCAGCTGGCCATGCTCACCAGCCTGTGCTACATTGGCCACCTCTTGGGTGTGGGCAAGGTGACTTCTGGGGAAGCCATGCTGGAGGTGTGTGGCGCCCTCCAGAACATGCTGGAGAACATTGTACTCTGGGTGCATGACCCTCTGAAGGTGGCCCTGGGATTCCTCCAGTGCATCAGGGCCCTCGATGACACTCACGTCCCCATCACCTGCCCACCCCATGGTGAACACCCCTATTACAGCTGGTGGGGTTTCTGCTCCATCATGTTCCAGGCTATTGTTGCTGCAGCACCTTCGCCAATGTGAGCACTCACTGGGCAGGCAGTTGCCATTAATGCCGTATGTTCCACAACTCCACCCTGCCAGTTCTGGTGGAGAGCAGGTGCTTTATGCCAGGTATGCTGGACCTCCAGCTGTGCGCAATGGTGGTCCCATCTTTTCTGATCAGGGACCTCATCTTCTCACTCTTCCCCTATCTTATGCAGCTCTACACTGGCCAGCTCAACCCCCACCAGGCACACTTCAACCAGTGCCTGGGCTGGACCTGCACACTGGTGGAGTGTCCCACCTGGAGAGACACTGGTGCACCCTCAAGGTCGCCTAGGCCAGAATCCCCCAGGTAATTATTGCAGCCTGCATGCTGCATAACATCTGTGAGGCCCAGGGAGAGCTCTTCTGTGAGGCCTGGGTGGAGGAGGTGCAGTGGGTGGGGGATGCCTGTCACCAGAAGCACCAGCTGCAGTGGCAGTGACAGCAGTGGGCCCTGGGTGAACCACTTACCTGCCAGTGAGAGGCCCTGGCCGACAGCCTCCTCCTGCACTGCCTACTGTAGCCCACCTGGACAACTGGCCATGGACCCCAGCCCCACTGTGCGTCCCCAGCACCATACTCACTGCAGAAAGTTTTCAGAAAAGCACTTTATTTCCCTCCACAAACACAGGACCTCATAGATGTGTGCATTGGAGTGCCCGCTTCATGCAAACTGGCTAAGGACCTCGGCCTTTCCTCACAGCACCACAAGGTCTGTGGTCTCCTTCTGGGACCACTTGCAGCCGCAGGAGGTGGCACATGGCCCTTGGGGAGGATGCTAGTGGGAGGTGGTGTGTGGCTACCTTGATGGGTTGCTGGGCCTCTGTGTGCCAGTCCTGGTGCTGTTGGGCCTGGGCAGGTGCATGCAGCACCCAGAGGTGGATTAAGGTGTACTGGGGCCCTGGGTAAACACAAAATTGGAGACCCCCTCCCCCATGGGAGCTGGGTTGCAAGGGGGAAAGCGGCCCCTTCCTTTCCTAGTGCTCGCAGGGGAGGCTGCGTGGACCCTTGAAGGCTGGGCGGACACATGCCTGCCTCTTCTCCCTGCTCCCCACCCCCACTATGGCCAAATGTGCACACACACAGGGACGCACAGACACAAGTGCGTGCACTCTACTCTTACTCTCTGCATATGGACACAGATACAAACACACTCCCTGCCTTGAACAGGTACACACACAGACACGCACAAACATATATGCACACACACACAGACACAGATGCACACACAGATGCACACACATATACACACACACAGATGCACATGCAGACATGCATGCACAGACACATGTGCAAACACGTGCTGACACGCACACACAGACAAACGCAGACAGACACAGACATAGAGGCACAGACACACAGGAACACACACACACACACTTCTGCTCACAGGACCTCTCCCCTTCCCTACTCTCTATCACATAGAGGGAGCCCCACCCTGCCCCTAGCCACCAGCTGTCTGTGGCTTAGTTTAGCTTTCTGCCAGACCTCTATTACACTGCAGGGAGCTGCTGCCTGGATGTCCAAGCAGATGCAGAGAGCTAGGCTGGGCTGGGTCAGGCCAGGAGTGCTGTGCCATGTCTTTGCAAGCAGCTGACAGCACTGAGAGGGGTGGGTGCTGGAGGGCTAAGATGAATTTTAGGGGGCTATAGCCCCCAAGGCCCTTCCAGTGCTGCTGCCCACAAAGGTGTGGCATGGTGTGGCCTGGTGCTCCTGGCCCAGCTCCAACTCTCCCCTCCTCTTCCAGGCATGGCATGACTCTCCTGGCCTGGCCCCACTACCTGCCCCTCCTCCCCCAGCCCTATTGGTGGAGGGGCCCCGCTTCCAGATCTGAGTGAAGCAAATGTGAAAGCTGTGCTTGTAAACTTGGTGCCATTTTTGTCTCCCTGCTGGAAGACAAAAACAGGAGCAGAGTTTAAAACTGCGGCTTTCACTTCCATGGTGATGAGGATCCCAGGGCCCTGAACTGGTAGAGGCCTCTGGGCTTGTGTCCATTAACCAGCCTATGACAGCACCCCATGCAGGGACACAGCATGGAACAAGCAGTGTGGGAGGTTTCCCAAACCTAAGGGGGCTCTCTCCTTACATGATGTAGGGTTTGGGTTACCAGGAGCTTGCATATCTCTAAGATTTACAGCCTATGTTTCTTATAGGCTCCTTTTTACTAGCTTATCTGCCCAATCTCTCCTTCCATGACTTGGTGTAATAAAGAAAAAGAAGGAGGGAGGCTAGTGATCCTACTGGCTGTTATTGTTTGGTTTAGCAAGAATTTCCCCTGATTTTTCTATGCAGCTTTGGCCCTATTTTAATTTGCCCAATAAACTGAATCTGGCTGGCTGGGTATGGTCAGATTACCCCTTTTTTAGCATAAATATATTTCTCGAAGTGTTGCAGTATTCTGAGTCTCTGTTTTCACAAGCGCTCTTACCAGCGGTACCCTCACTCACAGTTGATGTCTTCTGATTGCAGGCTCAGCGTTGGGATGATCATCTGTTTTCCCGATCCCTTTTGTTGTCTCTCTTGGCTTCTTTTCTTTGCATAAATATGGAGACTCCTCCAAGTCTCAAAGGCGGAGAGCGTTGTTCCCTCATCCCTTTATCCTTCCCGGGGTGTTGTTATGCGCTCTTCTTCAGTTTGAAGGTTTTTCTTGCAGAGCCGTGTCCATCTCCTCGTCACTTGCTTTCACTTCCTCTCTTTCTCTTCTTCCCTCACTTCTGGAGCACAGCTTTTGAGTCTTCCCTGTCCCATGCCCAGCCAACTGGAACCAGCAGGAACTAATAAATTGGGGCATTCCTGTCTTTTGTATGTCTGTTTCTCTGGTACCCGTTGGGTTTTCTGGTGAGTACTCGTGTTTGGGGACCTGCCCCAGCACTTATTATTTTCCTTGGGGTTTCTTCTTATTCTCTCCTCTAAGCTAGCAACACAATCTTCACTAACACGTATCCCATTCATGTCACCTTGGGACATAACCTTCCATCTGTTACTGGAGCTCCTCCATGGTCCCTTGTATTGGTTCATGCTCTTCCGAGGTTATGTTGCACCTTGATAAAAAGTCATCAACTTGGTTATTTTTGCCTGTGTGTATTTGACCAAAAACTTAAAAGGCTGAAGTCCTAGAGCCCAATGAGTGATGCAAGCATTGTTATTTTGATTTTTGCATAACCACTGTAAGGGGCATGGTCTGTCACCAAGTTGAATTTCCTACCCAATAAGTAATACCTATAATATTCCACTGCCTTTTTGCTTGCCAAGCATTCTCGCTCAATGGTAGCGTACCTTTCTTCTGCTGAATTTAACTTCCTATTTGCATAAGTGATGGGACGTTCCAATCCCTCCTGTTCTTGTGTGAATACTGCTCGTAGTGCTGACTAGGATGCATCTGTCTGGAGGGCAAAAGGTTTTGTAAAGTCAAAGATTAATACCATTGCCTCTTTACATAATGCCTTCTTGATTTTGTCAAAAGTGGTCTTCATGCTTTCCCTCCATTCTATTATGCCTCTCACCCTGCCTTGTTCGGCGTCTGTTAGGGGTGCAGCTAAGTCTGAGAAATGTAGAATGAAACAGCAGTAGTAATTGGCTAGTCCCAGGAAGAATCTCATTTGTTTCTTCATCTGTGGGGTTTGAAACTATTTGATCACTGCTACTTTGTCTGCTAGAGGTTTAATACTTCCCCACCCTACCAAGAATACCAGGTACTTTACTTCTATTTTTCCTAGTGCACAGTTCTTGGGGTTGGCAGTCATCCCAATCTTTCCTAATTCTTGCAATACGGCTCCTACTGCCCTAAAATGGTGCCTTCATGTTTGTGAGAATATCACTGTGTTGTCTACATATGTGGCTGTGTAAGTCATATGGGGTTTAAAGTTTTTTCCATCACCCTCTGAAATGTAGCAGCTGCTCCATGGAGGCCAGACAGCCTCTGGGTGAATTCATATAGGCCCCATGGGGTACCAAATGCCATTTCTGCTTATTCCCCACAGTCCATTGGTATCTGCCAATACCCCTTTGACAGATCAATTGTGGATATATATCGTGCTTGCCCTATCCTTTCCAATAACTGCTCAATATGAGGCATTGGGAATGCGTCAAATCTAGCTATTGTATTCAGTTTATGAAAACTCATACATAATTTCAGGGACTCATCTGTCTTGGGGACCACTACCAAGGGGCTCTACCATGGACTATGGGATGGCATAATAATGCCTTGTTCTAACATTTTCCTCAATTCCTTATGAACTTATAAATGTCATGGTACTGGTCGCCATCGCTCCGTTACTATCATCCCTTGTGGAGTTTGTATCCTATGTACTACCCACTTTACCCTTCTGGGTTTGTCACTGAATACATCTTAGAACCAGTACGCTAATTGGGCCAGGTCATTTCTTTGATTTTCATACAAGCCCTCCACTTGGGTTATTAGTTCCATTAATGGGAGTGCCTTCTCTATCTGTGGAAGTTCTGGCCCAAGCTCCTCTCTTACTTTTTCTGGTGTTACTAACCATCCTCCTGGGTCTTTCCCTGCCCATAGTATATTAATATGGAAAATCTATCTTTCCCTCATGTGGCCTGGGTAGGATACCTCATAATCTATGGGATCTGCTTTTTGTATGATTTCAAAGGGAATCTGCCACTTTATTAATAGGTTATTTATGCATGTGGGTAATAAAACTAACACTTTGTGCACAGCTTGAAAATCCCGTGGTTTGGCTGCCTTATCATAACTGGCTTTCTGCCTTTGCTGGGCCCCTTCCGGATTTTCGTTAGCCACTCTCTGCACTGTTTCTAATTGATTCAGCAGCTCCCTTCTATATGTGTGAATGTTGATTTCTTCTCTACCTGCTTCTTCCCACCATTCCCTCAAAATTTGCATAAGTTCTAGATGCTTATGTCCATATACTAGCTGGAATGGTGAGAATCATGTTGACGCTTGTGGTATATCTTGTAGGACAAATAATAAAAGAGTAATCAAAAGGTTCCATTTACACGGGTCCTCCTGTACACATCTATGCAACATCCTTTTTAGGGTACCATTTAAACACTCTACTAGGCCATTAGTCTGGGGGTCGTATACTGAGGTTTGGAATTTTTTTACTCCCAGTATTTGACATTTTGTTCTCATTCTCCAGACATAAAGTTTTGCCGTTGGTCTGTAAGGATTTCCCATGGTATACCTACCCTAGACATCCATTTTTACAGCTCTTCAGCTATTTGTGGAGCTGTGATGGATCTTAATGGTACCGCGTTGGGATATCTAGTTGCATAATCTATGATTACCAATATAAATTGATATCCTGCGCTGCTCTTGGCTAATGGACCTACTATATCCATGATCTGTGCAGTCAAATGGTGTATCCTTTATTGGCATTACCTTTAATGGTGCCCTAGGTGGTCATGTATCATTTACTTTCTGACATTCTGTACATGCTGCACATCTATGGGCTATTTTGTCATCTAGCCCTGGCCAATGAAACCACCGTGTCACCTTGGCAATAGACTTATCTCATCCTAAATGTCCTCCCACAGGCCTGGCATGTGCTAGTTTCCAAACTACTTCTCTAAATGTTGTGGGCACTAGTAACTGTACTGTTTCTTCTCCCTCTGTCTGACCTTTTTTTTACTTTATATAATAAACCCTTTTTTATCTCATATTGAACATTTTCCCCATCCCTTTCTGGATGTACCTCTTCATCATTCACCCATGTCACTGTTTGTTCTCATATTTGTCTAAATGATTCTTCTTTATCCTGTGCCCATTTGAATTGTGGATCATTTATCACATCTTACATGTCTAGCTGTTCTCTGTTGTTTCTAGATATTGTTGCCCCTTCTTCTCCAATCATCCTTCTGCTTGTGTACTCTCCTCCTCTGGCTGACTTCCCCTTTTCACTCTATTTCTTCTTCTTTCATCTGTTCCAACCGTTCATACATGAGAGGCCAGTCTCTACCTATTATCATTTTCCTGTCTAACACTGGGGTGAACCCTACTCACATTTTTCCTCTTTGATTCGCTATTTCCACATTAACAAATCCTCGTTTATACTCTTCCAGTCCCCTATGTATACATCATATGCGTACTGGGTTAGTCCACTAAATCTTGTCTTTGGGGACCAAGTCTGCTCTAATTAGTGTCTGCAAACAGCCAGTATCTAGTGTGGCTTGAATAGGTTTCCCTTCAATCCATACTGTGATCATGGGGCATGTTGCTGCCGGGACGTGACTAGCTATTCACGGGCCACTCTTCCCCAGGTGATTGGTGTTGTTCCTTGCTGGCGTTCCTGCCTTCGCCCGAGCAGATGTTCTCTGCCTGACTCCTTGACCCCATTCCCGTCTGCCACGACTTGATGGTATCAGTGTTTGGGATCGGTCATTGTGCGTGCCTGTGCCCCAGGGTTCTCCCGGCGGTCACTCCCAGGGCTCCACCACCCCTACACCCCGGCCTCAGACCTCCTTGTGGTGTTGCCAAGCTGTAAGTGTCTCGCTCTTCGGATTATTACTTGAATGGAATGCCAGCTTCCCCCCCTTTAACCGAAGTTATGCCTACTATGGGGCTAATGCCCCCCTGGTCTCCCCTAGAAGTCGGGGAAAAGACAAACTTAATGTGAAATACCAAAAAAACCCTCAACACAAACTGGGGTGTACTTCCCCTTTAATTGCCCCCCCAACGCTGTGCTGTAGCCCCGGCTGCTTCGTGCCTAGGCACTCAATCTTTGCCCATTCCCTGGCACCTCACAGTCCAGTGGCAGCGTATCCTCCGGAGGCACCTCTCTCTGGGCTTCCCCGTAGTCTCTCCTCCTCTGGCCGACTTCGCCTGGGATATCCTTCGTGGTATCACAGGGGCGATACCGGATCTTCCTGACAGTCACGCCGACAACATTGCTCAAGTGCCCTGTCTCTTCTCACACCCGTCCTGGGTATTTCTCCCCTCGTGCCCTGATGCTCCTGCCTGTCTGAGGGGCGAGGTCATCGGGTGCAGTGTTTTCTTCTTCTCACCCGCTCCTGCAGCGTGTGCCGCCATTTTTATTCATGCCGGCCAGCACTCCGCGCTCGAGTCACCGGCCAGCCGCAGCTGAATAAACCAGCGGCTGATGAGCCGCGCGGGTTCTGCCTCTTGTCCTCCATTCCCTGGCTCAGGAGTTGCCGGTAAGTACCTTTGCATTCCGGGACAGGGCGGTCCCATACTGGAACCCCATCCCCACAGCCAAAACTACAATCCATGGGTTTGACCCCTTCTGACTCTGGGGTTTTTTCCTTATGAACCATGGGGAAACCCCATGATCTCCTTTGCTCTTTGGAAGCTTGGGTACACTCCTTAGAGATATGTCCCATCCGGTTACATCAATAGCACAGCACATTCTTGGTAGCCCCTCTTCCTGTGTCTCGGTGTCGTTCTTCCTCTCAGCGGCCTCTACCCTCATTATTTTTAAAGCTCCTATCTCTTGTGTATTCTCCTTCTGATACCTTGAATGCTTCTGCTAACCGTAATGCTTCTTCTGAATTTTTGGGTGAATGACACCTAACTCATCTCTGGGTTTGTTCTTCTAAATCGGCCAAAAATTTTTCCAATAAAACTTGATCTGCTAAACCTTCCTGGTTATAGCTTTGAGGTGCTACCCACTTCTGAAGCAGGTCCATAAGGAACTGCAATAAACTCCTAGGCCATTTTTCTTCCCTATTTGTTTTTGCCCGAAAAAATTTTCTATAATAGTCTGGTGTCATTTCTAGTCTGTAAAGAATGGCTTATTTTACTTTGTCATAATCATATGCTTCATGTCTTGGCAATGCCCTGTAGGCAGCTTGTGCTTTCCTGATCAGTAAGGCTCATAACTGACTGGCCCATTGGGCCCTATCCAGGCCTGCTTGAACTGCTGTTCTCTCAAATACCTCTATGTAGGATTCTGCATCATCTACTTTAGTCATTTTGGGCATTTTAAACATTACCCAGTTTTGTCTTAGCCACTGTTGTTGCTGTATTGCCTGTTGTTGTTGTACTTTTAATATTTCCATGACTGCTTGCAGGGTTTGACCTATCATGTCTCCTTTTGACATAATGTTTGTGGATTTACATTTATACTAAATCACCAGGCCAATGCACCAGTTGTGGGAGGTTTCCCAATCCTAAAGGGTTCTCATCTCATGTGATGTAGGGTTTGGGCTACCAGGAGCTTGCGTATGTCTAAGATTTACAGCTGCTGTTTGTTATCGGTTCATTTTTACTAGTTTATCTGCCTGATCTCACCTGCCATGTCTTGGTGTAATAAAGAAAAAGAAAGAGGGAGGCTAGTTATCCTACTGGCTGTTATATTTTCCTTTAGCTAGAATTTCCCCTGATTTTTCTACGCAGCTTTAATTTGCCCAATAAGCTGAATCTGGCTGGCTGGGTATGGTCAGATTACCCCTTTCTTAGCATAAATATATTTATCAGAGGGTTGCAGGATTCTGAGCATCTGTTTTCACAAGCGCTCTTACCAGGAGTACCCTCACTTACAGTTTGTCGTCTTCTTCTGATTGCAGGCCCAGTGTTGGGATGATCATCTGTTTTCCTGATCCCTTTTGTTGTCTTGGCTTCTTTTCTTTGGGTAAGTATGAAGACTTCTCTGAGTCTCAAAGGAGGAGAGCATCGTGCCCTTGTCTCTTTACCCTTCCTGGGATGTTGTTATGGACTCTTCTTCAGTTTAAAGGTTTTTCTTGTGAAGCCATGTCTGCATCCATGTCTTTCTCCTCATTACTCACTTTCACTTTCTCTCTCCTTTCTTCTCTTCTGGTTGCTGTGGAGCATGGCTTTTGAGTCTTCCCCATCCCATGCCCAGCCAACTGGACCCAGTAGGAACTAATAAATTGGGGCGTTCCTGTCTTTTGCACGTCCAGTTCTCTGGTATCCACTGCGTTTTCTGGTGAGTACTCATGCTTGGGGCACCTGCCCCAGCACTTATTATTTTCCTTGGGGTCTCTTCTTATTTTCTTCCCTGAGCTGGCAATACAATCTTTGCTGCCTTAGGCAGGCATGTGGCAATGCAGTGCCAGGAACCAGCAGCGCGTCCAGGCAGGCTGCTGTGGCTCGGCTAGCCTGGTGCCACTGGAGTGGGACCCAGAGGCTGGCTGCAGGTGGCCCCGGTGCTGCTAGGCCTGGCAGATGCCTCCAGCACCTAGCATAGTGTGGCAGCTTGGGCCTGGCAGTCATGTGGTGACACGTTGCCACAGACCAGTGTTGGGGTGCAGGTAGGTTGCTATGGATGACCTTGGGCCTCTGCTGGGAGATGCAATGGCCAGAGGCTGGATGCAGGTGGTGCAGGACCCTGGTGTTCCTGCAGGCATTTAAAGGGCAATGACTGGGTCAGACAAAGAACCACCCCAGTCCTGGGGGGTGAAAAAGCACCTTTCCCTGGGGCCCTACAGCTGGGCTGCAGGTGGCCTCCAGTGATGGGGCTGACTGGGCACAAATTTGCTTCCAGTCAGCATCTATACATGCATCACTGTGCAGTAACTACTCAGGAGTTAATTTGCTACTTGTATTTACTGTGCAATAAGCATCTGCATGTGTAGATGGTGATGCTTATTGCACAGGAATTTGCTCTACAGTGCAGTAAAGTGTCTCATATATTTGTATCCACTGACACTGGTTTTATGCTAGTAGAACTCCAGAGTTATATATGGAATTATGTAATGATAAGACCAGAACAGTTATGTAGATAATAAGTTACCTGTTTTCAAATATGGATGCTAAAATTTCTTTCTGCAAACTTTGTTTTTCAAGGAAAAAAATGAAGTCTTTTCTCCAAGACTGACTATTAATATTTCGACTAAAATTGGTATAATTTTTCTTTTTCTTTTTTTCTCCTTGCATATTCACATTTTCTTGTAAAACAATTAAAAAATCCACAAAATTTCTTACTTTCCATGAAACAGACAGAAAGTATTTTCCAGTGGTGGCAAGCCTTAGTATGTGCATGAAGACACTTCTAGCAGTGTCCTAGCTCAAAAGGTCTTTGAATGTTATAAATTACAGAATAATTGACTGTATTATAGATGATAATAAATGTAAAATGATGGAACTGTGTAAAATGATACAAAGTGTTTGTCATGGGAGACTCCATCCTGAGGGGGACTGAGGGGGCAATCTGCCGCCCTGACCCCTTGGCCAGGGAAGTCTGTTGCTTCCTGGGAGCCCAAATATGAGACATTGCAGAGAAGATCCCTGAACTCCTCCAGCACACTAACCACTACCCTATGCTCCTTATCCATGTGGGCACAAATGACATGGCTCAGAGTGCTCCCAGTCAGGTCATGAAGTGCTACAGGGATTTGGGAGTGGGTTTGGAGGCACAGGTGGTGTTCTCATTGATCCTCCCAGTCTCAGGCTATGGGCTGAGGAGGGAGAGGAGGATCCAGGTAGTCAACCAAAGACTGTGGTGCTGGTGTCATCAGGAAGGCTTTGGCTTCCATGACCACAGTCTGCTCTTTGGTGAGAGAGGCAGTGAGCTGCTAGGAAGGGACAGCCTCCACCTCTCTGTGCTGGGGAGGAGGCTCTTCTCAGCCGGACTGGCTGACCTGCTCCATTGGGCTTTAAACTAAGCTTGCCAGGGGATGGGGGGAACTACAGCTAATGCTGGACCGCTGAGCAACCCTTGCATAGCCAGCAGGCCAAGGCACTTAAGGGAGCCCACCCCTGCCCCAGCCCTGGAACAAACTGTAAGCAAGGCAAGGGCCCCCAAAGGGATGCTTGTGTGCCTAAATACAAATTCCAGGAGCTTGGGGAATAAACAGGAGGAACTTGCCCTCCTGATAAACACAAATAATTATGATGTCATAGGGATAACAGAGACCTGGTGGGAATCCACCCATGACTGGACCACAGGTATAGATAGCTATACCCTGTACAGGAGAAATTGTGTGGACAAAAGAGGTGGGCGTGTAGCTCTCTATGTCAAGAAAAGCTACATGTCCCTGCAAGCCAACATTGGTGCCTAGGGTGGACGCCTTGAGACACTCTGGGTTAAAATCCGTGGGGAACACGGCACAGGGAACACTATGGTGGGAGTCTACTACAGACCCCCTACCCAGAGTCAAGACCTTGACCAGGAGGTTCACCAGGGAATTGGCTAAGGCCACATGCTCCCGGTGCATGGTTGTCATGGGAGACTTGAACTACCCAGACATCTCATGGGAAGAGCGCTCGGCCAAATATAAGCAGTCACAAAGCTTTATCTCATATGTGGATGAGCTCTATCTGATGCAGGAAGTCAATGGGCCAACAAGAGGTAAAGTGCTGCTCAACCTGGTACTGGCAACTGGGGACAACCTAATCAGTGACCTAACAATTGAAGGGAAGCTGGGTGACAGTGACCGTGAGCTGTAAAGTTGGCAAGTCAGTCAGTAATGCAGAAGTCCTTGACTTCAGGAAAGCTGACTTCAACAAGATAAGGAGGCTTGTCAGTGAGGTTTTAGGGCCTCAACCCAAAGGGGAGGGACTGCAGGATGAGTGGTTGCTCCTCAGGGGAGCAATCCTGGATGCACAGGCAAAGTCTATCCCATCTTGTAGGAAAGGCAGCAAAAGGGCACAGCAGCTCCTTTGCCTCTCCAGGGAACTAGGAGACCTCCTGTGTCTTAAAATAAAGACCTACAAAGGATGGAGAACTGGATCTACCACCAAGGAGGAGTACTCTGCACTGGTCCAAACCTGCAGGGAGTGAACCAGGAAAGTCAAGGCTGCTATGGAACTCCAACTAGCTACAAATATCAAGGACAATAAAAAGTCCTTTTTAAGATACGTGGGGAGATGGAGGAAAAGCAAGGGCAACATTTGACCCCTGCTAAACCAGATGGGACAACTGACAACCAATGCTAAATAGGTACTTTGCATTGGTTTTTCACCAGTCCTATGGGACGCCCCTGCCCACTAAGGGACAGGGAGGCACAGGTGAGGGAGATTTCATAACCTCCATCAATGCTGACCTCATGAAGGAACACCTTGAGAGGCTGGATACCTTTAAGTCAGCTGGCCCTGACAGTTTACACCTGAGGGTACTCAAGGAGCTGGCAAGCATCATAGCCCACCCACTGGTACAGATCTTTGAGAACTTCTGGTGCTCTGGTGAAGTGCCTGATTGGAAGAAGGCCAACGTGGTGCCTATCTTCAAGAAAGGGAGGAAAGTAGATCTGGCAAACTACAGGCCTCAGCCTGACCTCTATTCTGGGGAAGGTCTTGGAAAAGATTATCAGAGAGGCCATCTTTAACAGACTGGCTGATGGCAACATCCTGAGGGACAGACAGCGTGGGTTTGTTGCGGGTAGGTCTTGCTTGACCAATCTTATTTCCTTTTACGACCAGGTGACCTATCACCTGGACAAGGGAGAAGAGACTGATGTCATATATCTTGACTTTAAAAAAGCCTTCGATCTGGTATCCCATGTTCACCTCTTGGCAAAACTGGCTAACCGCAGCCTCAGCCACACCATGATCCACTGGCTGGGGAATTGGCTCTGCAGTAGGACCCAGAGGGTGAGGGTTGATGGAAGTCAATCGTTGTGGTGGGCTGTGACCAGTGGGGTCCCTCAAGGCTTTGTCCTAGGGCCCTTACTTTTTAACATAGAATCAAAGAAGTAGGGTCGGAAGGGACTTTGTAGATCTTCAAGTCTGACCCCCTGCCTGGGCAGGAGAAAAAACTGGGCTCAAATGACTCCAGCCAGGTAGGCATCAAGCCTCCTCTTCAAGACCCCCAGGGTAGGAGCCAGCACCACTTCCCTTGGAAGTTGGTTCCAGATCCTAGCTACCCTAACTGTGAAGTAGTTCTTACGGATGTCTAATCTAAACCTACTCTCCAACAACTTGTGGCCGTTATTCCTTGTTATGCCAGGGGGTGCTAGGGGAAACAAGGTCTCTGCCATGTTGTCCCTGGATCATGTGGGTGGCCCTCCTCTGGACCCTGTCAATGTTGTCCACATCTCTTCTGAAGTGGGGCGCACAGAACTGGACACAGTACTACAGCTGTGGCCTGACCAGTGTTGCATAGAGGGGGAGGATCACCTCCTTGGCCCTGCTAGAGATGCATCTGTGGATGCATGACAAGGTCTGGTTAGCCCTGCCAAACGTGACCTCGCATTGTCAGCCCATGTTGAACTTGGAGTCAATAATGACTCCAGATCCTTTTCTGCCTCCGTGCTCTCAAGAAGGGAGTTTTCCATCTTGTAAGTTTGCTGCTGGTTACTACTGCCCAGGTGCAGCACCCTGCACTTGTCAGTATTGAAATGCATCCTGTTTTTGGTAGCCCACCCCTGTAACCTATCCAAGTCTTGCTGCAGTCTTTCCCTCCCTGCTAGCGTGCTCACCTCACCCCAAATTTTGGTAGCATCAGCAAATTTAAACAGGATGCTTTTCACCCCGTTGTCCAAATCGCTGATAAAGAGATTGAACAGCGTGGGCCCAAGGACCAAGCCTGGGGGACTCCGCTGCCCACTTCTCCCCAGGTTGAAAATGACCCATCCACCACCATCCTCTGAGTGTGACCCTTAGCCAGTCTGCAATCCATATGACTGTGTAGGTATCAATGCAATAGTTGCCCAATTTTTTAATGAGGATGGGGTGGGAGACAGTGTCAAAGGCCTTGCTGAAGTCCAGAAAGACCACATCCATGGCAACACCTGCATCCAATGCTTTTGTGACCTGATCGTAAAAGGAAGTCAGGTTGGTCTGACATGACCTGCCCCTAATGAAACTGTGCTGGTTGCCCTGGAGCATCATCTCTGAGGCTGGCCCATCGCAGATGTGCTCCGTGATGATCTTCGCAAAGAGTTTCCCTAGGATTGAGGTAAGACTGATGGGCCTATAGTTGCCCGGGTCCTCCCTCCTCCCTTTTTTAAAGATGGGGACCACGTTGGCTATCTTCCAATCATCTGGCACCTGGCCTGAGCACCATTAGCACTTGTAAAGCCGTGCCAAAGGCCCTGCAATAACTCTTGCTAGCTCCCTCAACACTCTGGGGTGGAGAGCATCTGGATCCGCTATTTGAACACATCCAGCCTCTCCAGAAGCTCTCTAACCTGGTCCTCCCCAACTTGAGGTCTGGAGGCGTTCCCCTTGAGTCCGTCTTGCATCACAGTGGGGAAGTCCCGGTCCCTGCCCAAGAAAATGGAGGTGAAGAATTGGTTAAAGAGGTTTGCTTTCTCCTCTGGTGCAACCACCAGATTGCCCAGAAGATTTTGCAGGGGCCCCACATTTCCCAGTGCTTTCTTCATCCTCCCTATATATTTGAAAAAGGACTTTTTGTTGTTTTTGATTTTGGACGCAAGTCCTAGCTCTATGTTCGCCTTAGCTTTCCTGACAGACCCGCTACAGGCCTGAGCAGAGGAGGTATACTCCTCTTTGGAGATAGCACCCCCCTTCCACTGGGTGTACGCCACCTTTTTTGCAATCAGGCATTCCCATACACCCTTGGTGAGCCAGGGGTGCTTATGGGCACTCCTGCCTCCCTTGCTTCTTGTTGGAATGGTCACCCCTTGGGCCTGGAGTATCGTATCCTTAAGGAACAACCACTCATCTTGGGCACTGAGCTCCCCTGCTCTCGGGAACCCCAGCACCTCTCCCACTAATCTCAACTCATTGAAGTTGGCCCCTTTGAAGTCTAGGGCTACCACCTTGCTGCAGGCCCTTGACACCCTGTGCTGGATGGTGAATTCCAGCAAGCGGTGATCGCCATCACCCAGGTGGTCAAGGACCTGGAGGCCCCTTACCAGGTCGTCGCTTGTGGCCAGGACCAGGTCCAAAAGGGCATGTCCTGGTGGGACTGTGCACCTCCTGAATTAAGTGGAGGTTCTGTATGTTAGCCAGGAACCTCCTGGAATGGTCTGACCTGGCTGACTGTTCCTCCCAGCAGATGTCCAGGTAATTTAAATCCTCCATGACAACTACATCCCTTGCCTTAAGTGCCTCTGCAAGCTGGCCTGAAAATTCCTGGTCCAGCTCCTCCCCTTGGTTGGGGAGTCTGTAGTAGACCCCCACTGTTAGATCCCTCTCCCCACGGCCCCCTTGTATGTTGACCCAGAGCACTTCAGCTTGCCCCTCCTCTGACCCCATTCTGCTGGCAAAGGATGTGTATTGCTCCTTGACTTAGAGGACACCCCTGCCTTTCCTTCCTTCTCTATCCTGCCTGTAAAGCCTATAGCCCATAATGCTAACTGCCCAGTCATGGGATGAATCCCACCACATTTCTGTAGGCCCTATTATGTCTGGGTCTGAACTGGCTATTCTGAGGGCGAGTTCCTTCTGCTTATTCCCCATTCTAAAAGCATTGGTATATAGGCATTTAAGGCCCTGCCTAGCTGCGTGTGCCACTTACTGAGTTGGGAGACTGTTTGAACTCCTGTTTCTTACCTGGGCACTCCTTGCATTTGTCACCTGTCTTGCTCGGGTGGTGTCTCCTCGCCTTCCCGCGGCCCCCTCCCCTTGCGATGCTAGTTTAAAGCTCGCCGTACAAGATCAGCCAACCTGAAAGAGAAGATATGCTTGCCTTTAGGAGAGAGGTGAAACCCATCCCATCCCAGCAAGGCCCCCACCTGAAAGCATGGGTCATCATCAAGGAACCCAAGGCCTGCCTGGTGGCACCAGCTGCGTAAGCGTCAGTTGACCTCACCAATGCAGGCCTCATGTTGCCGTCCCTGCCTACTCACTGGAAGAAGAGAAGAGAATACCACTTGTGCCCCCGTCTCCTTAAGCTTGTCCCCCAGAGCCTTGAAATCCTTCATAATGCAGTCAGGGTTGCCCCTGGCCGCGTCATTCATCCCCACATGGATGACAACCATGGGGTACTGGTCTGCAGGTCGGATGTAGGTCATGATCCTCTCTGTGATATCTCTAACCTGAGCCCCAGGCATGAAGCAGACCTCCCACATTGTGGGGTCAGGCCGTTGATCATTGATCTTCATCAATGATGTAGACATTGGTGTCAGAAGTGGACTAGCCAAGTTTTTTGATGACACCAAACTCTGGTGTCGCACACCTGAGGACAGAAGGGTGATCTAGGCAGTCCTTGACTGGCTCAGGAAATGGGCGGATGAGAACCTGATGGTGTTTAACACCAAAAAATGCAAGGTTCTGCACCTTGGGAGGAAAAACCTGCAGCATGCTTATAGGCTTGGCAGTGCTATGCCGGCTAGCACTACGGACAAAAGGGACTTGGGGGTCATGACTGATCACAAGATGAACATGAGCCTTTAATGTGATGCTGCAGCTAGTAAAGCGAGCAAAATGTTGGCTTGCATCCATAGATGCTTCTCCAGCAAATCCCAGGATATCATTCTCCTTTTGTACTTGGCCTTGGTGAGGCCACAGCTGGAGTACTGCGTCCAGTTTTGGGCTCCACAATTCAAAAAGGATGTGGAGAAGCTTGAGACAGTGCAGAGGAGAGCCACACACATGATCAGAGGTCAGAAAAACAGACTTTATGATGAGAGGCTGAGAGCTATGGGACTCCAGCCTGGAAAAGCACAGGCTCAGGGGTGATCTGGTAACCACCTATAAGTTTATAAGGGGTGCTCACCAGGATCTGGGGAAACATCTGTTCACCAGAGTGCCCCAAGGGATGACAAGGTTGAACAGTCACAAAATCCTCCATGACCATTTCAGGCTGGACATAAGGAAGAACTTCTTTACTGTCCGAGCCCCCAAAGTTTGGAATAGACTGCCACCAGAGGTGGCTCAAGCACTTGCTTTGAACACCTTCAAGAGACATCTGGATGTTTATCTTGCTGGGATCCTATGATCCCTGCTGACTTCCTGACCCTGGGGCAGGGGGCTGGACTCAATGATCTTCCAAGGTCACTTCTAGCCCTAGTGTCTATGAATCTATGAAACTATATTTTCCATTTTGTCTGACAGCTTTTGAAACATTAATTGAGTAAGTATGAGGTGAATTCACAGCTCAAGCTTTATGAACAGAAACACAGAAAAATGTAGAACCTGCCACAAGTGACAGGAAAAATCAGTGGCAAAACTGAGAACAGTAACCAGGATTTAGAGATCCAAGGCACCTTTCTGAAGAAGTAGAAAACTAGAGACCTTCCTGGAAGAGCTTCTGAAAAACATAAGTATAAAACAAGGATCAGGTAAGCAGAGAGATAGTGTGCCCAAGAGCTAGGATACAGTGAACTGATTTCTAATTGATAGGGACTAATCCAAGACTGTTAAAAACAATAGATTCATATTGATTTCAATAGATTTTTGGATCATTAAGAGAATGCATAGAACTTGTGTTGGTCTAATAAAAGATAATGAATTTACCCAAAGAATCTTGTCTGCTCAGCACCTGTGAATAGCTTTGGTCAAGATCTTAATGTCTTTGAAGCATGTAATTAGAAACTACAAAAGAGTATTTTATTGTGTCAAGAATTTCCATTTGGCTGAATTGAGGGAGATGGGGGTATTGTAGAGATTTGACTGGAGGCTGAGCTAAGGAAATCATTACTGGTTTTAAGGTATTCAGGCTATGTGTAGATGAAACAAAAGATGACACTTTAAAGTGGACTAAATGCTTTTGCACCACTTTAATGGTGCTGGTGTTTGTATGACTCAGCGGTGTATTGTGCATTAATTCCAGCCACTGTAGGAAATCGGCAGTGTAGTGCGCCTTAAATGACTTGGGGAGCAGCAAAATAAAACTCCTTTGAGGAGTTTTAGTTTGCTGCCTCTACAGCTGTGGAGCAAAGCACTGGGCTCTGTGCAGCTCCATGACTCTGCAGGAAGCCCTGCAGGAAGACTAGCAGCAGCTGGGAAGGCAGGCTCTGCCCAAGAAAACTGTGAGCCTGATTTTTTTTTTCCCCCTATCTTCTAGAGCTGGCCTGCCTGCCTGAGCTGTGCGGGGGCCTGGTGCTTCCCTCCTCAGCTGTGGTGCCCCCTGGATTGCCCAAGCTGGGTGCCTGTGGGTGGGTGCTGCCTGCGGGGAGCTGCTACTGCCATGGGGGGAAGCACAAGCCCCCCACCCCCACAGCTCAGGGACTGCTCTGCCCACCGGCAGCTCGCTGTCCCCTCCCCACCAGAGAGGCAGGTAAGTCAGGGGGGTGTTTGAACAACAAGGGGGTTTAATCAGTCCTAAATTGAAGCAGTGATTTTTTAAACCTACTGCTTCAATTTAGGCCCCCCCTTTCATCTACACATGCCCTCATGTGCTGGGCATAGTCTGAAGGGTTAAAATTCTACAGCTACCCTGGGGGTTTGGATTTAAGGAAGGAGGCTTTAAAGTTGATAGAAGACAGGATGGAGAGGTAAAGGAAACCGAATGATCGGAAATCATCAATTTAGTGATAGTGAATAATAGAGGAGCAAACAGTAATTGTTGAGG
Organism: Crocodylus siamensis; assembly: GCF_052110815.1. Classification (NCBI taxonomy): domain Eukaryota; kingdom Metazoa; phylum Chordata; order Crocodylia; family Crocodylidae; genus Crocodylus; species Crocodylus siamensis. The sequence goes on along the minus strand of NC_143402.1, from coordinate 37,985,183 downwards.
GAGATTTGATAAATTGTTGCAGAGGGAGAGAGTCAAATATTTGTAGCTGCTACAAAAGCCAAATGTCAGAAAAAGGCTGAAGTGAAAGACTTAGGGTTTTTTCCAGCAGACACCTAAGAAAGAGGTGCTATGCTGGAGGGAAGGATCAATAGACTTTATTTCAGGTGCATTAAAAGTGACTGTTAAGAAAGCCTAATTTTTCTGCTTCAATTTAATGGGTGAAACAGCAACAGCTATACTAGAATGGCAGAGGGATAGGTAGAAGATTACAAAACAAAGCATATAGAGGAACAGGTTGAAAAATAGCTAGAAGCCATGGGTAAATGAGAAGAAACTATAAAGGAATGCATTAGAAAGCTTGAGTCAGGAGCCTCCAGCTTTTCACATGTACTGACACTTATTTGCGCTAAAAGTCAGAGTGAAGGGGACTACAGAACAGAAAAGAAATGTAGGTTGGGGAATATGAATGGCATAAAGGATCCAGACTGGATTAGACAAAGTACTGATACTGACTAGGTGCCAAAACAGGAAACTCTGCTGAGGTTTTACCACAAAAGATATGGTTCGTGATTTGGTGAGCATGGTACCTGGAAGTACCAAAGATTTGAAGCTCTGAGGGACCGTGGATAACACTGAGTAATCTCTGGGACATGGGTGTCACTTGCATGTTACCTAGTTTAGAATATCAAAAGAGACAATAAATAGTAATGTTAATATAATAAGATATGCCCACATACTGGAGTTCCCTGCTTGGCAGGTTGGATGCTCGTAAGCAGAAATGGAAGGAAAGGAAGGTTGGAAGACAGGACAGTGGAAACTCTCAGGTAGTGGGAAAAGTTCTGGATTTGGGGAGGTTGGAACAGGAAAGGAAAGAGGAAAATTGAGGTGACTTGGCCTGGCTTGGGAAGTCACTTAGTTTGAAGCTAAATTTTAGACATCCACCTAACCACCATTAGGTGACTGTAAAGGTTGGCAGGAACTTGCAAATACAAAGCTTTATTAAGCTTGATTAAACTGTGGTGAGCTGCAGCTACAATAATGATATGAACAGAGCATTAGGGAAAGTTGTAAAATGTTAGATGTGAAATGACAAAGCCCAGTCTTACAAACCTTCCTACTGTGGTGCATTGTCAAAACAATGAAGAGGAAGGTTCTGGTTCTGATTCATTGAAGAGCCAGCAATTGGAGAACTAAGGATCTGAGTTTGTAGGATGCTAACAAAGGAAATGGAGGTAATTTGAGAACAGTGGAAGGCCTCTGCACAAAGGCCTCTGGCTCTGTAGAGTCCCTAAGAGAAGAGAGGCTGGATCCTAAGAAAAAACAAATGTTCACAAGTATTTGTTCAGATTTGTAAGTAATATGTGCTAAGAAGTTCCTTTCCCTTGTGGGTTTGCTCTGTGTAAATATGCTAGTGATCTGGTTTACTGGCAGAAAAGGACATGGAAAAATATTATAAGCAAATGGTAGGGCAGCTGTTCTGGTGGTTAAAAACTTCCCTGGGATTCTAGAAACTCAGGTTCAAAATAAGTAGGGGCTCTGAAGTACCAGATTTTCATGATGTTACATACTCATATCAGTGTTTCAAGAGTAAAAAAGCTCTTGAACACATTTGGTTCTCCCCCTGCCCTTCTCTGAAAAAGACGGCACGCTGAGAGAAGGGCATTCTAGCCTGCGGGTGGTGGGCATGCATTCAGCATGCAGTCATATATTTGTACTTTTCTGTTGCCAGGATTTGCAGTTGCACTGTCCAAGAGAGCAGACTGCAGGGTGAGGTCAAAGTTTGCTGTGTTCATGTTTTCAGATTCAGTTTGAGTTTGCAATTTACTCATTGCTGGATCAAAGCCGGGAGCTGTAGCTGGTTTGCAGATTGAGACGTTGCCCAGCTGGGCTGGTATTGAAGGGTGGATCAATGAGGTCTCTAGTTTAAGAGGCTCCCTTTGAAGATCCCATGCTAGACTCCCCAACAAAGCTTAACTTCCTATTCCTGCAGATTAGACAAAATCTTATAGCTGGACTGGGATACAGAACAGGCTTGCAGTGTAAAGAAAAGAGGTTTGATTAAGCTTCCACTTTCAGCAAAATAAAACCATGAGCAGACGCTGGGCACAGACAGACATTCAGACCCCTGCTCTAACTCATGGTGCCTTACATAAAGTGGCATGACTTAGAGTACCCCCCCACCCCCCTGACCCAGCAGACATTTGCCTGCATCTGAGGAGGCTGCCAAACTACCACTCTTCCCAACCTCACTGCCCCAAGTCCAGGGCTGTCAATACAGGGAGGGGGAGGCCAAGGAAGGGAGCAGCACTGAGCTACTGGCTGAGGTTTGCTGCCTGGCTGGAGCTGGAAGGCTGGGGGGTGGTCCTTCTAAAGGTTGGACCTGGAGGGGGGGTCCTTCTGCCTCATGCACCCCTCAACCTGGGGTACTGGTAGGGAGCTTGGCCAGGCCTGAGAGGCTCCATTCCACCCCCACCTCCAGCTTAGGTTGGGCAAAGCAGAGAGGAGCAAGGGAGCAGCACTGAACTGCCATCATGGCTGGCCTGAGCTGGAGTGGGGTGGGAGGGAAGAGACCCCTCATTTTGTGGGCCTGGCCTGCTCCCCCCCATTACAGCAGCTGGGCTTTGATTACCCCTTTGCCCCCACACTTCCAGCTCTAGCCAGGCAGCAACCCCAAACCACAGTTCAGTGCTTTTTACTCCCTCCACCTTGCCCTTCGCCTGCTGACAGCCCTAGGGGCAAGGCTTGCATCAGCCCAGCCTAATGCACAAAAAATTAATCCTACAAAGTTCTCTAAGGTGCTCTAAGGCAGAGCACGTTCATCTAATGCCTCATTTGAGGAGGGTTAATTTTTTGCATGCATGTCATGGCACAGCTGTAGAGTCAGGCTCAATTGCATGAAAAATGTACCTTGTGTAAGAGCCCACTGTGGCTATCAGGTTGCTGTCCTGCCACCAGTATTGTTCCCATGACCCCAAAACCTGGCTAGTGGATGAGGTCCAGGAGGTGCTGTCTCAAATAGGGTTCAGGACAAGGCACAAACCTTGTGTAAGGTAGAGAAAAGCCAGTAAGGGACCAAGGGCCTAAGAAAGAAGCCATTTTCCCATTTTAGAAAAAAGATTGGTCTTTAAAGGGAGACAATCAACTGCAAGAATTTCAGGAATGTAACGAAGTAGCATGAGAAGATCATAAATGCTGGGGATGTGAGATTTTCCCTGCAAGTGCGAAACACCAGAGTGTAAGCAATCACAGAGAGAAATTAGGGGCATTTGTACACAACATGGGGGTTTAATTCTCCCTAAATTGAAGCATTGTTTTTTTAAAAACACCGCTTCAATTTAGGGTGAAGTAAACCCCCCATGTTGTGTATATCTGTGTTGGAGCCTGATCCTTACCTGCTTCTCCAGTGGTGGGGAGGGGAGAACAAGCTGCTGGCAAGCAGAGTGGTCCCTGAGCTGCGGGGAGGGAGGCTGGTTTTTCCCTCTGCGGTTGTTGCAGCCCCCCCCCAGAGGCAGCCCTCACCCACAGACAACTGGCTCAGGCAGTCCCTGGGGGCACCGCAGCCACAGAGGCAAGCACCCAGGCCCCTGCACAGTTTAGGCAGTCAGGCGGGCTCTGGGGGAATAAAAAAAAAAAGATCAGGCTCACCGCTTTTTTTTTTTTCCTCTGTGGAGCCTGGCTTCCCAGGCTGCTGCTAGGCTGCCTGCACAGCCCCTGAGCCGCACAGAGCCCAGTGCTTCCCTCTGTGGCTGTAGGGTAAGAAACCAAAACTCCTTGGAGGTGTTTAACTTTGCAGTACCCCAAAGTCATTTGCTACATCCCAAAGTCATTTAAGGTGCATTACACCACCGAATGTGCTACAGCAGCTAAAATTAATGTGTAATATGCTGCTGAATGTGCTAACAGCAATGCCATTAAAATGGTGCAAAAGACATTTAACTTGCTTTAAACCCAGTTTAAAGTGTCCTTTACAAATGCCCTAATTTCTTTTCATCTGATTGATCTAAAGGAGATAAAAAGGGCTTAAACATCATGATCAGGTGAAATTCATTTTTAAAAAAGATCTACAGCTGGAGAGCTAATTTCTTCCCCTGTTTGTATATATGCGAGCTCCCTGACTCAGTCACTGAGACAGTTCTCACATTTGCTGGAATCAGGAGGAATTTTGGCACTGATCTTAATGAGTACAACCTCAGGTCCATGGATGTCAGTGGGATTGTGGGGATGTAAAATACTTGCTGAGTATGTGAAGTATGTTATTGACTGCATTAGGAAAACATAGTCGCAAGTGAAACTGGAATTATGCCCACATGTGTAGAAGACGTGGGATAAAGCATATAGTATAATCTTGGCCTGCTCACGGTGGTTAGAAGAAAGGCTGTGAGTCAGTACCACTGGCTTCTACTTCTTGCTCTGACACTGAGTGAATGTGTGACTGAGCAAGTCACTCAGTTTTTCTGTATCCCTTGTAACCCTTCTGATACAGGATCTAAGTATATTTACCTGTTTTTATGGGGGTGGGTGGGTTATTAAACATAATTGCTTTGAGTCCTTGGTCTATAATGTGAAAAATTGTAACAGACTCCTCCTCAGTGATCACGTTTTCCAAACATACTGTTACTGCCGTGGTAACTCGCTGCCCAGAATAGTGCTGATAAAAATCTCAGTCATCTGTTGCACATCTGCCTCTAAATCAATGCTAACCCTGAATGTCCATTACTGTGAGCCAGCACACCACTTATGTGGTGCTTTTTGATGAATGGCTTAATAGAGCTGCTTCCAGATCCCTATCTGTAGGTATTTCATAACAGCAAATTGATTTACATCCAGAAAAACAACTCCTGATGAATTAGCAAGACTCATATGCCAATGTGCAAAAGGAAATTTAAGTGACATAAATGATCAAGGGAGAAAATCCAAAGAATTGCTTCTCTTCTAAGTGGTATCAGAGCATGAAGGATTTGCCACACAGTGCAAGCTAGTAACAGAACAAGACTACTGCCCCTGTTTCTGTCTTCAGCTGCCAAATACATTACATTTTGTGATGCCCCTGCCATTTTAACTCTGCTGCTGTCACTCATTTTCCAAGCATTCAATCAGTAGGTGAATGCCAAAAGATGGGAGTGCTAACCTTTATTTTTTAGAACAAGGAAGGGATAATAGAAGAGAGAGGGAGAAAGAGAAATTGAGCTTCTATGTGATTATAGACCTAGATAGTGCTAACGTTTATTTATTCACAGTTCAATCGGTATTCTTTCTTACTCACCGGTGTAAGGATTAGCCATCTGACTGAGGTACTGCAGGACTGTACACTTAATGTTATTGGGCTTAATTGTAGACAACTAAGGTAACATACAGACATTTAAATCATCAGTTTTAATAGCCACATTGTCTTCTCTATCTTTAGGGAAAGAGGAGATGAAAATACTGGATTCTTGTTGTTAATCAAAATCTTTTGGAGAAAGAGAATAAGAAGGGAGTTGAGGCAGTGTGGCATGATTCAAGCATTCCTGAAGTGTGCAACAGTCAATTCATGTCAACAATGCACAGTTGGGTCTCAGGAGAGAGGTCACAGCCAGTGGACAGGTGCTTTTGCCAATATCAGTACAAGACAAAATGGCTACAAACTGGTTATGAACAGATTTAGGTTAGAAATTTAAAAAGATTGCTATTAGAGGAGTGATGTTTTGAAATGCTCTTTCAAGCAAAGTGGTGGGGGCAAAGAACCTGAATCATTTTAAGGCCGAACTGAGTAAGTTTATGGCAGGGATACTCTGATAGAATAGGAGGTTTTTAATTCAACAGTTAGGACCTTGTTATAGTTTACACTGTGAGAGTCTCAAATGTTGATCTGTGTCAGTGCTAGCTTGGGTCTGAGTTTGGAGTGGTCACATGTTGAGGCCAACAGGGACTTGGAGGATTGAGAGGTAAGAATCTCCCTCTAGTCCTCTGGTGCTCCTCTTGTTCTCCCCTTCCCCTTGGAGTCTCCCCCACCCTTGCATATTTGTGGTTGCCACCCCTGTCTGTTCCATGGAAACAGGCAGGCAAGTGTTATCCTGCCTGCCCAGCCCCTGCCAATATCACTTCCAGATTGCTGCTCTTCTTCAGGCTGAGCCCAGCCCTGAGAGCAGCAGCAGTGGCTGTGCAAGTAGGTTAACCCTTCCCTGCCTGCTTCCCCAGGACAGACAGTGCAGGCAGCCACAAGTAAGTGGGGGTGGAAAAGGGGCGGTGAGTGGGGATCTGGGCTTCTATGGAGGGCAAGGGAGGGGAGAAGTGGGCTTGATCCCAGCCAGTAGGGGAGAGGAGGTGGGTGGGGAATTTACAGTAAGGTGTAGCCTAGAGTGCCTGTAACCCAGCGTAACATGAGTGGGGTAATGAGGATCAGAGAAAATCCTGTAACTTTGAGCTGCCTCCTGAGTGCTTAAAACTAGTTTTAGGAGCTGTCTTTCTATTATAATCGCATTAGTGTGCGAGGCAACAAGATGGCGGGAGTCCCCGCCCTTCATGTCATGGGACCAAGGAGGGGAAAGTTGCAGCGTGCGCTTTTTGAAAACCAGACAGGTGATAGGGCGAACTTACTGCTCATCACCACATGTGTCACCTAGGTAATATAAGGGAGCACCTAGCCGCACCTGAACGAGGTTGTTCATCACTTGCCCCGTTATTACAAGGGATGCTAGCCTGATCACCTAGCTTCTGCCTCCCGTCTGTGATTAGCAACCGCCGGACGCCGTTTGTTATCACCGTGACATGTCAGCACGTACAGCCGGTTGTATTCTTCTCATCTGCTTCTGTCTTCTCTCTCCCACGGCTGCCACGGTAAGTAATTAAAACCCTTCGATTTTTCATCACCCCACCCGCTCCTTGTCAATTGTTTAATCACAACAACGTGCAAGCCAGACTCGCACGACCCCACCGTCTGCTAAAAGTCCCAAAAACTTTATCTGTGGTCCTCACGCACAGCAAGTAGCAGCGTGACATGGCATCACGAACAGGATCGGAACTTTTAGACCCACTGGTCACCGCATGTCTGTGGGGCAGGGGATGCCGCCCCACCGAAGATGACACCCAATTGTGGGCGCATATGAACTATCATTCTGCCAGTTCGGCCCCCAAAGCTTGCCGGGGCTACTTGTTCTTAAAGAAAGGCCAAAAGGAATGGGCTTTAGAGGGGTCACCCTCAGCCTTGGGATGCCTGTTGATGGACCCCAGAACTTTGTTCCGTCCACTCAATGAGGGGCAGACAGTGTCTCTGAAGAAAGTTAAGGGGTATGGGATAGGAGACCCCATCCCGGAACAAACCTGGGTGAGGGGGCTGCAGCACTTAAAGAGCCTTAGGGTCGATACGCCCTTGAAGGAGGGCTCCATGGCACATGAAATGGCGGCAGATCTGATAAGTGACTTAGAGACGCATGGAAAAACAGCTCACAAGTGGATGGGACCCACGTGGGATAAGACAAAGTGCCTGAATATTCTGTATCAGCACTTTGTAAATACCGTGCAATCATATGCTAATTTGGAAAATCAACTCCATGCTGCGGTGCAACGAGCGGCCGATGAAGGCCGAGAGAAAGTGAAGCAAGCGGCGGAGGCACCATCGCCCAGGAAGCCTGTAATCCACCCTCAGCACTGCCCCCTCCATACAACGGTCTGGAGGGTGGGCCGGTAGAGGAAGCTCCATCTGTCCTTTACCTGAAACTGCCAGCTTTGCCTGACTTGTCACAGTCCAAGCCCCGAGTGACACCCGCTACGCCTACGGCCTACCTGATAAGTACCACGAAGATCACCTTTGGGCCTACGGGACAGCCAGTGACGAGCACCTCTTGGTGAAGCAGGTCACTAATGGACATACGTGACCTAATTACCTCCATGTCCCACCACCTGGGAGAGCCGCCATTAGTTTGGCTGGGCCTCATGGTCATAGATTTTGGTTATGATAGAGTGGACCAAAAAGAAAGCACGATGATGCTCCATAGCTCCACCTGGGCCTCTGTATTAGGAGGTGTTAATGCTGCCATGCACAATCATGACTGGCCAATTCCCCTCCTGGTGCTAGTAGTTATTGCTTTGTCCATGACGCCACATATGGTGCATGAGGGGCCCAAGTCCGCCACCGGCAGAGGACGTGACCAACTGATGAACTATATAGTAGGGTTCAGTTATTATCACTGGGACCCAAATATTAATCCAAGAGGGAATCTTACCCCAGAACAACAGGTGGCCCTATACACTCAGAGATACCTCTCCGATCCGGGGTCAGTCCCGATACTACTGACAGGAGTAACTGTGGCCTATGACCTTTATTGGCCTAATGATCCAACCTCTCACCTGTGGCTGCAAACATTCTGTGGACAGCCAGTCAGTAGCATGCCTGAGGCACTCCATAAACTGCCTGTCAACCCCCCGTCCAGTGGCCTCGCTTCGGCTGTTATGGCCGTGTCCTCAGGCGGCTCCAGTTGCTACACAATTAACCAACCGAAAGACCCCCCCGTGGCACACAGCAAAAGACCGCACCATGTTCGGGTTCCTCCTCAATCAGGGGGGAATGAGTAAGCAGCAAATCTGCTGACTGGACCAGGAGATGCAAGAGAAGCTAGCCGCCGCTCTAGGATTCTGTTGGAACGATGAATACCAGGACAGACTAGAAGCAAGAGAGAGGCACCCAAAAAATGAGTAGCGGCCACTGGCTCTGGAGCCCCACCTGGGGATGAGTGGCCATATGCTACAATATGGTACCACCACCCTTCCGACCCGGCAGCTGTCCCTACACCCCACCATACACTGCTGGACACAGGAGCACAAGTCAACGTTATCACCCCCACGTTGCCCCATGTTAGTACGGGGGCCAATATCTTTGTCCAAGGACTGAATGCAACGGAAAGTGTTCCAGTAGTCAAAGTCCTAATCTCACCGTTCAAACCAGTGCGAGCAGCAGCGAGGTCATTCCGAGCTGTTTTGGACACCCAAGTTCTGTTAGGAGTGAGCGGCATAAGACAACTTCATCTTGGAAGATCCGTGTTACAAGCCCTCCAGATTAGAGAGTCCTCCATCGCGCTGCCCACCGTCAAGGTTCACCCGCATCGCCGTGAACTTCTCCAGAAAAACCTATGGAAGTTCCCGCTGATATCCACAAAAGAACCTTTAAGTGCAAGCCTTAACAACTTATTGCAGACCCTTCTTGCGAAGAGCCAAATAGAAGTCGTTACCCAATCCAAGTACCTTTCACCAGGATGGGGCATCACAAAGCCATTGAACCCTACCCAAGCCTGACTCGTTGTTGATTATAGAGCAGCCAGTGATCGAATAAGACCCCTGGCCACCCCAGCAGTGCTGTCCATCACTCAACTACTTCACGATGTACGTTTGCACACACAATCATGGGCCTACAACATTGACCTGAAAGACATGTTCTTTTCCATCCCCTTAGATGATATGGAAGGACTTCTTAATATGTGCATAAACGTGTGATGTATAAATGGAAAGTACGTCCACAAGGCTATCATAATTCACCAGTGGCAGCAGTGGGGGCACTAGCGCCAGTTCTTGAAAGCATAGCAACCCCAAGCTCCGTACGCATCTATTCATATGTAGATGTCACGGCACAGGGACCTAAGAGCGGCCGTGATCTCTCCTGGCGCCCCCTACCATGCCAAGTTGGCAGTCAAGCACCCTCGTTCTTGCCCACCACGTCTTTGATGTTATCTAATTTTATAATGGAGGCTGCCTTTTGTCCCCTTGGACACGGTGCTCTTGTTTATCCTTGCCCCTGTTCTGTATGGAGTGACCTGGTGCACCCCAGACTTATGGGCTATGCGTGCCTCCTACCACCCCTTATACCACGCTCCAAACCTCTCAGATGTATCGGATGTTGTTGGGTCAACTATTGCCTGCGCCCTTATGGACATCCTCCAGGCCCACCTCTCTACTGGCCTGCGCCCTCTCTGGGGCCTCTCTCTGGGGCTTCTCCCGCACAGCACTGCCCCACTGGGGCCTTACTCACATTCACGCCCACACTGGGGCCTTGCTCGTACTCACGCCTGCACTGGGGCCTTGCCACAAGTGGGCTCAGGCGGCCTTGGCCTTACCTGGCCCCTAGACCCCTTTTCTGGGTCCTGTGCCCCACTGGGGCTTCCCACAATTGGGCTAAGGTGGCCTCAGCCTTACCTGGCCCCTAGTCCACCAAACTCCCCTCTCAGGCTTGGGGTTGGTGTGCCCCCTGACTACTGTGCCCTCTCTGGCACCAGGAACCCCCACGCTACTGGGGAGCTCCTATGAGGCCTCCTCCAACCCCTACAGCCTCACCCAGTCCTCTGGTTTAATATTAAAGCAAAACCATAAGCCAATTGGCTGTAACACAAAAACCAAGCCTCCTGGCTGAAACACAACCTCTAGGCCTCTGGCTAAACCTCACTCAAACCCCTCCCAGGGGTTTCTCCTCACCTGGGAGCTGTTTTAGGCCCTTGGGCATCTATAGACTGCAATGCTTCCGTAGAGCTCCCGCTCCATCAGCTGCCAGAGGAGAACTTCCTTCCTGGCCTCAGCCTGGACTACATTTATATAGTTCAGGCCCTAACCCCTTCCGGTCAGCTAACCAACTGTGGTTGCCCTGGCAACTGTCACCTGTATCTCTTCCTAGGAGCAGGGCACCAAAGTGCCCCTGCAACAGTAGACAACATACTAATAATTGGTGCCAACCCCGCCATGGTGCAGGAAATAGTGATCAAACGTGTGTGGCCCTCAGGCCGGCTGGACAATTAATACGGAAAAATCAGTAACCGAGCCTAATAAGCAGTTCACGTTCCTGGGAATTACATTTTCTCCCTCAGGAATATCAATTGGAAAGCCTGACCAGTTTTCACCATCTGAAAACGAAAAAACAGTTCCAAGAATTTTTAGGGCAACTGGTGTGGGCCCGACACGTCCTGCTGCCATGCTTGCACCCCCCTTTTTTTGACATCTTCAAAGAAAAACATGGGGACACGCCTGGTGCTTGTGGGACAACTCTGACACAAAGAAATTTAATGAACTCATTGAGTTTTTCCGCACGCCACCACACCTCCACAGTTTCACACCGACGGAGCCCCTGTGAGTCAGCTATAACTGGTTGAAAGACCAATTATCGGTAGTAGTGTGTAATGCCCAAGGTGGTCCAATTTATTACAACTTTGCCGCCATTGCAGGTGAGCAACACCGGTATGGACTCGCCCTTGCCTGCCTGGCTCTCCAGTTGGCAAGCCCATTTTCAGTACAGCACGGCGTTATTTACAGGCCTAGCACCCAGACCTTGCCTGGCCTTAACCCCAGCAGGCCATCTGCTTGCTTTGGCAGCCTACCAGTAACTTGGGCTAGGCTAGTTAATGATGTTCATGCCAAGTGGGGCAGTTGGCAATTCCAAGAAGACCCCCAACCAGCACCAGCTTACCAGGACCTCATTCTCCTTTACGGAACAACTCAACCAGCATGGTTAGTGTCAGATGGGTCCACTAAGGGTTCCTTGAAGTACAGCGCTGCGTGCCAAGCGTGTGACTGGACAGAAATCCAACAGATCAATTATGATACCAATGCCCAGGCATTGGAACTTTTGGGGTTCCTTAGTGTTGTCCAACATATCTCAACAGCCCATAATCCAGCCCAACCGCTGTGCATTATAGCGATTGACTCAGAATACATTTATAAAACCTGCACCGGTGGTGCAACCCCCACTGCACATATTCCTCTACGGGGTGCTGTCTTTGAGGTTGTAGATATTGTTCACCCGCCCCCTTAATAAAACATACTCGGTCGCACTGCCCTGAGACAAAGCCGGTCCATGCGAACCTCGACACCAAGCTCCAGACGGCAACGGCCAGCATCTCCACACCTGCCACCTCCTCGTTGGACCACCTTATTCAGTGGTTACACGAGTTCTGGGGTCACCCTGGTGCTGACAGAGCATCTTGCTGATGGCAAAGAATAGGGGGCAACCCAGCTGAAGCACCAGCCGGTCAGTGGGTTGCCGCCACCCAGAGATGTGCCGCCTGTCAAGCCAGCAAGCCCACTGCCACAAAATGTCATGAAAGAGAGGCTTTTGCCTCCGTCCATTTCCATCACAGTAAAACCTGGCAAATCAATCTCATTGGCCCTCTAGCGGGAGCAAAATCCTATCCGAAAGGGGTAGTTGCCGTCAACTTAGGAACTCGCAATGTGGCCTGTGTTCCTCTTAAACGCACCACAGCGAAAGATGTGCAAGATGCACTTCAATGGATAATTCAGTGGTGGAGTGAACCTGCTGAATTGCAAGCAGACGGAGGACCCCCCTTCACTAGCAAGTTACTAACCCAGTTTGCCATGGCACGGAATATTACGCTGTACATGCATCTTCAATATCACCCAGAGAACAATGGAGTAGTAGAAAGAGCTATAGGTCTCTTAAAACAAGCCCTTCTAACTGTGGGAGATGGCAATTACAAAGGATGGGAGCGACACCCCAAATCCTAGCTAATCTTAACTCCGACAAACCGCATTGGGACTCTTGAGCCCCCACATCCCCTGTACCGTGGAAACCCGTTTACGCAGCAGGCGATCTTATATGGCTCATGATTCCTAAGGGTCCCCATCCATCAGCCCCCCTTGAAGCCACCATATTGCAACCCACCACTTACCCTAATACATATTGGTGTGAAGGTCCTCGTACTCGCATATTAATGCACCATAATTGGCTAAGCTGACGTGACCCAAAATTGCCAGAAATCTTAGCTTGTTGTGTAGGTCTTGTTAATTGTTATTAATGTGTTATCTTGTTGCAGGTTCTGAGCAATGACTTGCAAGAAAATTCCTTTCTGATGACATTAGCTATCGTGTCCTGCAATTGCGTAAATGATACGCAAGAAAATGGCACCTTCGTTGCATGTACCGACTGAGTCCCCAGTGTTCAGCAGTTAGGCCTTTTGTTTACCCCATTTACTTTTAATAATTCCTTTGAATTCTCATCCTGGGCCAATTTTCCTAGTTGCCCATCGGGGCGTCCCAGCACGGTCGATGGCATTTCCCTAAATCCTATTAATTTAACAAACTCAGTGGCCCCCACAGTGTGGCTAAAAAATGGTACTGCCATTGACCAACTACTCTTATGTAACACCTCCAAGCAGCAAGCAATTTTTATGTGATGGCCAACCTTTAATAATAGCAGTTGCCACCACTCCGCATGTGTTTCCCAACTTATAAGCACCCCCTATTTCAGAAAAGTCATTTCCCTTCCAGCAGGCCTTCAAACCTTAGTCTCGGCCTACAAAGCAGCAGCAGCGCAGTGCAACTACCTGACTAGTACCGATGCAGTCACATATGTTCCATCAAACTTTAGCTCAGCGGCTTTTGGGCAAGTGTGTGCGCACGCTCTGAAGCTAATTCTCCACAATTGTTCCAATTCTCTAGCAACCGCTCCCTGTAATAGTTGTTCTCTAAAATATGCCTTACTGCCGGGATGGGTATGGCTTAATCTTAACACTTCTCTTGCCTTTTTAGACATCCAACCAGATCCCGACTATACATGGACGTTAGTGACCACCGCCCTCAACATGAAACAGTTTATACTTTACTGCAAGTAGCCTTTTTTCCAACGCCCACAGGCTGGCTGCGCAAACGCAGCACATGGGATCAAATGTCGCACCTTGAACGGCTAGGCACTATATTCCCTTCAGTCAGTACCCACCTTGCATTAACCAAACTTGTATATCTTAACCAAGCCTTCAAGGCCTTTGGCAATTCAACAAAAACAGGTTTCGAGAAAACAGAACAAGCAATCAATGAGCTTCAACAAGCCGTTTACTTTAAACGCCTCGGGTTAGACTATCTGTTAGCCACAGAAGGTGGCCTTTGCATCGCCCTAAACGACATTTACAATGGCTCTTCTCCGTCCAGAAGTGAGAGTCAGCTACAATGCTATTTGCGTATTACCCCTGCTAGCTTCAATCTCACCAATGTCCTGCAAGGAATTGATGTTGCCCTCAACCTTACACGCCAAGCCTGCGATATTGGTTCTAACTTTGACTGGATGTTTAGCTGGCTCAACGTGTTGGAATCAGTCACTTAAAGTGCCTAGCGGTTACGGCCTTAACTATTTGTTCTGTTGGCGTTATAATATGTTGTTTATTCTGTTTTCTATTGCAGTGGCTAAAGTCACGATTAGTACATTTATCTGCATTTGTATACACCCACTTACCCAGTGATGAAGCAACTATGAGTTCGGCCATACCAGAGCCATACCCTGAAGATGAGTATGGTACCATAATTTAGATCATCTTGCTGCCTCGTGCAAGGAGGCATGTCTCCCTATTATAATTGCATTAGTGCGTGAAGCGACAAGACGGCAGGACTCCCTGCCCTTCATGTCACAGGACCAAGGAGGGGAAAGTTGCAGCGCGCGCTTTTTGAAAACCAGACAGGTGATAGGGTGAACTTACCGCTCATCATCACGTGCGTCACCTAGGTAATATAAGGGAGCGCCTAGCCGCACCCAAGCGAGGTCGTTCATCACCCGCTCCGTTATTACAAGGGATGCTAGCCTGATCACCTAGCTTCCGCCTCCTGTCTGCGATTGGCAACCGCCAGACGCTGTTTGTTATCACCGTGACATGTCAGCACGTACTGCTGGTTATATTCTTCTCATCTGCTTCCATCTTCTCTCTCCCGTGGCTGCCGCGGTAATTAAAACCCTTCGATTTTTCATCACCCCACCCACTCCTTGTCAATTGTTTAATTGCAACAATGTGCAAGCCAGACTTGCATGACCCCACGGTCCGCTAAAAGTCCCAAAAACTTTATCTCCGGTCCTCATGCACAGCAAGTGGCAGTGTGACAGGATCTAATGTGCAGACACTCCAGGTTTTCAGAGCTCTAGGAACCGCCCCAAATTCCTGAGTAACAAGGCCCTAAGTGTGTGAGTTGTGTGGAATCAAGTACTTGCAATCTCCATGCTGGGGTATAGAAGTAGCTCTTTTACAATGTGGCAGATGCTTGGCAATCCTATGCTTTAGGACTTTTGCTGGTTGTCTGTAGAAGCTGGGTAAGAATTCTTCTACTGTATATAAATGCTTTTGGTTTCTGTTCCTGAGGACATTTCTGCCTGCCTCTAAAGCCTTGGGACATTGGCCAGTGCTAAGGCTGGGAGTTTTGGACTGTTTTTGTGCAGTTGGTACCAGAGCTTGGAAACTCTGAGGTTCCTGGCTAAAGGGTTTTGCTCTTTCACTCCTACTGATTACCAGATTTGGGGGTGACTTTCTTTGTAAGTCATATTGAAATCTGTTGTTGAAGGCAGATTCCAAGTTACTCACCATTCTCAAGAAATCTGATAAGTCCCTGACCCCATAATGTGAAGGGAAAGTCCACAACCTGGAATGTGTGGCATTCCTAGCCACTATTAGGGGTTTTCCCTAGCGGAGAGATGTCTCTTCACATGGCCCTAAACAACCATGGAGTAACCCGATTCAAGTCAATGGAACTTTGCATGTAAATTCTGCTACTCATGAGTCAAGGGTTGGAGCATCTGGCACTTGGCCTTGGCCAGAAAGTCTTCCCTACTTCATTTGAAAATTCTGGCTGGCTGATTTGACAGAATCTGCTACTCAGTTCTGATATGCTGGAGTACACATAGACATTTATGCATATCTCCAAGATACGTTAGAACAAACATTTTAATTTAGTAGGAGAAAGCAAAAAGCAAAAAAAATCATTGATCTTATAGCAGCAAAGGTAACCAGATAGTTGCCAAGATACCGGCATCTTTGTAGATTTTATTATGTATTGGGCAATAAAAGACAACCATAAATTTACTGGTTTATAAAATGAACCATAAATACAATGCCAAATTCTACCTTGTGTAATAGTCTGATGTGTTCAGTGCAGTCAGTGGGATGTCATGGCTATATATGAGTATCAGTATTTGGCCTATAGTTGTGTAAAGACCTTTGTATGTATCTGTATCAAGTGGAGTAACCATGTGATTTTGAGTTGCTTTGGTATTCCTAGCCCTAGAGGACTTTTGCATTAATTATTGTTTTCCCTGTGCTGCTTATTCTGTACAATAGAATGAAAGTTAACAAGGAAACATTGCAGAAATAATGATTGAACAGTGATGTACTGATCAAAGGGCTGATCAAGGAGCTCTGTGATGCATGAGGGATGGATCAAGGAGTTTTCTGATGTCGGAGCTGAGATGTATCCTGTCTTTACCATTTGAGGAAGAAAATGAAGCTCTCATAATCATAATTCAGTTTTACTGCATGTGAATTTTCAGTTTTAGTTATTGTGTGCCCTGTGTATCATCTACCACCTGCTTTCAATGAGGCCACCTCCAGGGCTCTTTGCTGACTCTGCTCATAGCCTTTAGAAGGTGAAATGTGACTCTGGCTGCTACTTTTTTCAAGTATATTCTTTTGCAGTGTAGAAGCCTTTTGCTTTGTGAGAAAACATTTCTGTAGCAATGGTTTCTGTACCCAAGAAAGATGCTTGGGTGCCCAATCTTGTTAATCCTTTGGATCAGACCCCAAAAATGATGCTCTAAAATATTGGCCATCAAATGGTCAAAAGCTTTAAAGATGATGCATCTAGAAGCCAATTCCTCAGGGGTATTTCAGAAACACCAATTTGCTATTGTTTTGCAGAAAGTGATGTCCTCCTACCATTACCTCTGTGAGTCTTTGAAAAGTGATGTCTGGTACTTTAGGAATGGGGAAGCTTTACCATTCTCTACCAGCGCATAACTCCCATTTTTGACTCTTCTGTTGTTAGCTTCATGGGTGACAGATTTCGAGAGTTAGCTTCCATATAGCTTGACAACAAACTTAAAATGAGGCACATACTGACATGCCCTATGAAACTGGGTCATGAGTTCTTAAACCAACAACAGACAGGTGAGTTTTCTGTTGCACACATTACTGCAGGGAGCCACGATTTTAGAATTTAAGGAACTATGAACCCCTAAGGCAAGATGTTTATTATTCAACCTATTTATTTGACTTCTGAGAAACAGAGTTGGCACTGAGTTATAATCATCTTCACTAACTGTCAAAAGGTTGTTTTTCCTAATGCAAAATGCAAGACATTTATTGAGGAATGTGCTGTAGATGGGAAAATTTGCTTGATTTTAATAAGAGCAAGAAGATAAATAGAAAAGTTAGGTATGTGGACATGGCATACTCTCAAATGAATAGCAAGTGATAAAGATATGTTTAAATGACAGGTCCAATGGACAGTTATAATGACCCTGATCATTCATGGGTACAGCATCTTTCATTCTACATGATTCCCCAAGCCTCTTACTAGATTGTAAGAGAGTTTGCCACTTGTTTTTCTCATTGTTAGGGACCTACCAAATTCACCATGGAAGTGGGCTACACGGCAGCTCCTGTAATCTTGTAGGTTCCTCTGTGTGCCCACTACCTGCCAATTGGTGGAGGGCCCCGCTGCTTGCTCCTGATTGGCAGGAAGATGAAAATGGCAGTTTTGAATATGGCACAGTTTTTTGCCTCCTGGCCAGTCAACAACAAGTAGCAGGGCCACCAAAGCCCTTCAGCCAATCAGCAATTCGGGGGTGGGGAGGAGGAGGTACTTGGGGGAACCTGCAAGATTAAAGGAGCTGCTGCACAGCCCACTTCTGCCGTGAATTCAGTAGGTTCCATCTCATAGTCTAGTGTACATACATTACACCTCATGTGTGCACTTGAAAAAAGGAAGGGAGAGAAAAAGGGACACTGATCATTTATACTGAGCATGAGGAATGAGTGGGATGATGCCAGTATGCAAGCAAAGATATATGGGGCAACACTTTGTTGGCAATATTTGCTCTTCATTCCTTTTATTAGCCCAACTATGTAGTTAGGATAAAGTTAGACACATTTTCAAATACAATATGTTCATTGAATGCACTGATGGCATAATTTTTCACAAGTGTCTCAGTGAGCCTCAGTAATCAATCATCACTAGGGCCCTGCTAGTGCTACA
Organism: Crocodylus siamensis; assembly: GCF_052110815.1. Classification (NCBI taxonomy): domain Eukaryota; kingdom Metazoa; phylum Chordata; order Crocodylia; family Crocodylidae; genus Crocodylus; species Crocodylus siamensis. The sequence goes on along the minus strand of NC_143402.1, from coordinate 37,967,210 downwards.
CATTCAAATTAAAGCTGGATAGAGACCAGCTATAGAGTTGTTCCACATTTTTAAGCACTGACTTTATAGCTGGCTGGCTCTTTTTGTGACTGGATAGTCATTTTTATCATGTGATAATTAATTTGCATGTGTGACTGGTCTAAATTTATTGTACAATTAACCAGTTAATTGTGTAATATATATAATGTGTAGCAGGGGCTTAGGTGCAACAGAATATCCAGAGAAGCGGTAGGAAAAAAAAAGGTTAACAAAAATATCACACTGATACTCCTTTTAGATTGGTGGCAGATTTTTAACAAAGGAGCCAGCCTTCCCCTTATCACTGTAACACACTGTTAGTGGTTAAAAAAGATAACAAAAACTCAAGAACCCATTTGCAGGAATCACTTCACTTCCAAGTAGCGGCATCTCTGTGGGTTGGGGGTGGGGCATTTGCTTAATAGCACACATCAAAACTATTCAATTGCATCTGACAGAAGGTGGAGAATATGTTTTCCACTTGAAGCCCCAAAGGGATTTTGGTGGAGAGCTGCACAGTCAATTTATTTGGGGAATTTTATCTCTGTTTGCAGAATAGTCATTAGCAGATCACTATATTCTCAGTTTTTAAAAAAAAATTATGTTTAAGAGAATAGTTTTCTCTGTGGCTGAAAAATGAATGTTGAAAACTCAAGTAATTCAGCATTGCTTAATAGTGTTCAGGCCAGCAATTTGGTATTGTTTCTGTTCACTGAAGGAGTGGTAAAACAAGTGTGCTCTGATATTCCCTTTCTTTGACTACCTACAACAGTGAACTAGATTGCTTGAATGTTGGTAGAAAGCATATGGGAATGAGGTCTGAACATGGGAAAAGTGTTTTAGTTTTAAAAAGTCTAATGAATGATTTTGTATTTTCTTTATCTATTTTCTCTTCTAAGAGTTACCCAGATTGGAATGTACAAAAAGTGCAGTAAGATCTTTAATGACTACATGTGGTCAAGACCTTGCTTTTCTATCTTATTTGAAAGATATGTAGCAGCACATAGGAAAATGTCACCTACAGAATCAAACAGTGACAATTTCTGCAGCAGCTAAATACTTTTTAGAAGCCACCCATCTGAGTGACCTGTACTCACCCTTCTTAAATTGTTGTAAAACTAGTCAGGGGGGACCAGCTGGCATTGGGAGAGTCTCTGTTCCCTTGAGCACTACCAGGAGTGACAAGAAATAACGGTCACAAGCTGGCCTTACTCACCCTTCTTAAATTGTTGTAAAAAAGAAAAGGCCAAATCAGACCTGCCCTAAAGAGGTGCCCATTAACCATGCCAGGGGCATTTTAGGTGCTATATTTTGCCTGGCAACAGTTTCACAAACAATGCTGTGGACAAGAAAATCTTGAGGGTTATGCAGAGGGACCAGTGGCAGAGCAAGGAACACAGCACGTTAACAACACCTGCCCTTCTCTCGTCATGGGGTTTGGGCACCAGAATAAGGGCAACTTTCTTCCAGCCTATGTTCATGCCTCAGGATGCATGTTTTCTGGTAGTAATGTAGATACAGTACCAGCATGAATTTGGCTGTATGTACTTTGTTTAAAATATATATTAATATATATTGGGTCTTGGACTAGACGACCTCCCTTCCAGCCCTGTTTTTCTATCATCCTAAAGCAGTGGTTCTCAATCTTTTTTAACTCAAGGCACCCCTCATTAGACTCACGATACTCCTCCATAACTTTTGTAAATTGAGTGCAAGCTCATTTTAAAAGATATATTACACTGCTTATCTCATTGTAGAAGGAATGGGCAGTGGGAATCAGCAGAGGTGAGTCTGTGGTTATCTGTTTATCTCTTCACACCTTACAGCACCCTTCAAAGGATATCAGGGCCCCACTGGAAATCACTGATTTATAGTACACTTTTAAAAAGTACATACATTCTTATGGGGGAAGAGAGAGAGAGATAAGGAGCCCCAAAGTGAAAAAATCAGGCCCAAATTGAAGATTCAGTCCCTTAAAATATCACTGGATTTGGATATGGTAGGCATGTCTACACAGTCATTAGTTACTGCACATTTAATTTAGTACTTGCTTAGTGTAGTACTAACTAAATTCTCAGTAACTACAATTACTGTGCAATAGCTCCAGCGCATGGTTTTTTAGTCATGCTTACTGCAGAGTAGCTTAATAGTACTGCAGAGTAGCATAGTAGCACGGTTTTTGCCCATGGTTTTATTAGGCTACTGTGCATTAAGCATCTCATGTAGATGTGCCTGGTATTTAGTTTGGGCTTATTAATTCATAGTTTCATAGCTGATAGGGTTGGGAGGGACCTGAGCAGATCATCAAGGCTGACCCCTGCCATGGCAGGAAAGAGGCCTGGGGTCAAGTGACCCTGGCCAGGTGTTCATCCAGCCTCCTTTTATAGACCCCAGGGTAGGAGCCAGCACCACTTTCTTGGAAGTTGGTTCCAGATCCTAGCTGCCCTGACAGTGAAGTAGCACCTCCTGATGTCTAGCCTGAATCTACCCTCTGCCAGCTTGTGACCGTTATTTCTTGTCACTCCTGGTAGTGCACGGGGGAACAGGGACTCTCCCAATGCCAGCTGGTGCCCCCTGACTAGTTTGTAAATAGCCACTAAATCCTCCCCCAGCCTTCTCTTGTGGAGGCTGAACAGGTTCAGGTCCCTTAGCCTTTCCTTGTAGGGCCTTCCCTGATGATCCTTGATCATGTGGGCGGCCCTTCTTTGCACCCTTTGCATGCTGTCCACATCCTGAAGTGCAGCACCCAGAACTGGATGCAGTACTCCAACTGTGGCCTAACCAGTGTCACACAGAGGAGGAGGATCACCTCCTTGGACCTGCTTGAGATGCACTGTGGATGCACGACAAGGTATGGTTGGCCTTCCTGACTGAATCCCCACAATTTCGGCCCATGTTCATTTTGGCCTCAATAATGACTCCAAGATCCTTCTCTGCCTCTGCACTGATGAGAAGGGAGTTCCCCAGCCTGTAGGTATGCTGCTGGCTCTTCCTCCCCAGGTGCAGCACCTTGCACTTGTCAGTGTTGAAACCCATCCTGTTCTCATCTGCCCACCCCTGTAGCATGTCCAGATCTGATTGCAGCCTATTCCTTCTTTCTAGTGTGCCCACTTCTCCCCACATCTTAGTATCATCTGCGAATTTGAACAGGGTACATTTTACCCCCTCGTCCAAGTCACTGGGGAAGATATTGAACAGTGCGGGCCCGAGGACCAAGCCCTGTGGAACCCCACTGCCCACACCCCTTCAGGTAGAACAGGACCCATCCACCACCACTCCCTGGGTGCGGCCCTCAAGCCAGTTAGTGACCCATCTGACTGTGTAGGCATTGACACCACGGTCTCTTAGTTTTTTAATGAGAATGGGGTGAGAGACAGTGTTGAAGGCCTTCCTAAAGTCCAGAAAGACTATATCCACCGTGACACCTGCATCCAGGGATTTTGTGACCTGGTCACAGAAGGCCACCAGGTTGGTCTGACAGGACCTGCCTCTAATGAACCCATGTTGGTTGCCCCGAAGCATAATCTCCCCTGCTGGCCCCTCGTGGACATGTGCCAAGATTATTTTCTCAAAAAGCTTCCCCAGTACCGAGGTAAGACTAATGGGCCTATAGTTTCCTGGGTCCTCCTTCCTCCCTTTTTTGATAATGGGAACCACACTGGCCCTCTTCCAGTCCTCTGGCACCACACCAGAGCACCACAAGTGCTCGCAAAGCCATGCCAGGGGTCCTGCAATGACCTCCGCTAGTTCCCTCAGCACTCTGGGGTGGAGATCATCAGGACCTGCTGATTTAAATACATCCAGTCCATCCAGAAGTTCTCTGATTAGGTCCTTACTGACGCTAGGCCTGGGTGTGCCTCCCCTGGGGCCTGCAGGGGTCCCAGTGCGGGGGTGACCCGGTCCCTGCTTAGAAAAATGGAGGCAAAGAAATTGTTAAATAGGTTAGCTTTGCTGTCTGGTGCAATGACCAGATTTCCTAGTGTGTCCTGCAGAGGCCCCATGTTACCCAGTACCTTCTTTTTACCCCCTATGTATTTCAAAAGGACTTCTTGTTCTCCTTGATCCAGGTAGCTAGTCCCAGTTCCATCTCTGCCTTTGCCTTCCTGACGGTTCCCCTACAGTCCCGAGCAACAGTGCTCCTCTCTGGTGATGGCCCCTCCCTTCCAATGGGTGTACGCCTCCTTTTTAGCTTGGAGATGCTTCTGGATGCTTTTTGTGAGCCATGGGGGCCTTTACACCCTTCTTGCCCCCTTTGATCTGTGTAGGGATTACCTCCTTTTGGGCTTGGAGGATGATCTCCTTAAGGAAAGGCCACTCTTCTTGGACACCCAACTCCCCACCCCCAGACCTCAGTGTCTCCCCCACTAATCTCCTTACCTCTTTGAAATCCACCCTCCTGAAGTCCAGGGCTGCTGCCTTGCTGCAGGCCTTTGCTACCTTGCACCACCTTGCTTTATTAAGATAGAGATCAGTTCAAGCTTCAGCTCTGGTTCCTATCTGAAGTGTGACTATGTCTGCTTAATATCTGATGAAGTGAGCTCTTGTTCACAAAAGCTTATGCATCTCTGAGTCAGGTAGTCTACACAGTGCTTCCTGCCAGACTTCAGACTAACATGGCTAATTACCTCCCTATGTCTGCTCTAGAAGTTTGGATGAAGCCCATACCTAACCAGAATGCTAAAAAATGCTCCCAATAAAACAATTAGGGGTGAATTTCTTTACTTCCGCGTGTCCTTATTTCCACAGACAGCAATTGTGTCTGGGAAATTTAGAATGTTCAGCTTTCCCTATAGCTGTTTGTTCTCCTAATCTCTTGGCTGCTATTGTGTCACTGTATGTGTGCATGTGTGTATGCAAGGCATTACTTTTTTTCTTCAGTCACACCATGTGCATTGCTAAAAATGAATAAATTCTCCATACTTAGAGATTCTGCCTTGTGCTGCTGAATATGTAGGAAGCTCCCTTGAAGGGACATGGGATATTATTTCTCAGGGAATGCACGGTTTTAGTTTCCTATTAGTTAACCTGAAATACAGGTGGTGTTAAAAATAGTGAGATTCTCCAATCCTGAGCTTTCTTTGCTTTTATCTTGGAGTTGCCCCATTAATATGAGTGTAGTAGACATAGAGATATGTGCAAAAATTGGGTAACAGGAGAAGATTGTGTGGTGTGGAATTGGTCAGATTTTAGTCCCCAAACCAAAAGTTTGGTGTGACACTCAAACTACAGAACAACTGGTGGTACCATTAAAACTATGTGCTTGCCTTCTTTTCTTGTCCTTTTGAGCAGCTCCCTATCCAAGGAACCTGCTTACTGCTTTTATGGGAGCTGTAGAGGTACCATGGGGTCCTGTCCCTTTTGTTTCCTATGTGTATCTCTCAGCAAGTGAGAAAAAGGCATAGATTAAAATCTCATGCATACTTGCTATGATACTTGATGTAGATAGAAAAACCATGGGCTTTGAACACTTAACCTGGAGAGTTACTGTCCTGGGACTGTATTTCAGGAGCTGCTCAGTTCCTGTGCCACAGCACCAGAACTTGTGAGGCTGTCAGTTCCACCATCTTCATCTCTGAAGCAGTAGGACCTGTTGGGTGGTTTTAACCCCTGTACCCATCCCCCAAATCAATAGGTCTCATCCTTATCTCCAAGAGTAGGAGGCATGTAAGAGCTGTGAAAATTGCCATTTTCTGTTCTTAGCAACAGATCCTTTCAGCTATGTAAATATCTCTGGAAGCAAGAGGCCCCATGTAGTCAAAACCATCCAACTTGATCTCTCAGAGCATTAGGCCATGCAGCACTGCAGAAACCCTTGGGCCATTTCTGAGAATAGGAGGCCCTGTGGAGCATCCAAATCCCATCCGTCATGCTAAGAAGCAGGTCCTGTGGGGTTGCCAGACCCTTCAGGCCCACTCAGGGTTTTTTGTCATGTAGGGGTACTGGAGCAGTGGATTCTGGAGTTACCTCCTTGTCATAAGACTAGGTATAAGGCACAACAGGGACAAGAGCTCTAGGGTATGACATTGAGATTCCAGGTTGTTTATTCCAGCCATAGCCCAAATGCTTCAGCTACAGAATAGGTAGAACTACATTCAGGAGCCAAAGCTTAAGCTAGCAGCTACCCTGCTAGCAATGGAGGGCTGCAGAATCTTTCAGAATTCCTTTTAAATGTTTATAATGATTATGCTTATAAGTTTGCAGTAGTTGTAATGGAGCTAACTATAATATCATTTCCGACTGATGTAAGCTATGGATTTGTATAAAATATGTATCAAATAATTTCTAGATTTTTAACTTCAGAGCAGACAGGAGTGTTTTATTATAATGATTTTTTATTGACATAACAACGACTTTCAGCTAAGCGGTTAGGACTACATATTTCCCTCATGACCTGCTAAAGCACTGTAAATTGAAATGTACATTAAAAACAGTCAATCTTTGTTTGCTAGCAATAGTGAAGGGGAATTGACTGTATTTTTATTAAAAAGCTGGTATCTTGCAGAGACCAGACTACAACAAGATGTCTTACCAAAGTATTCATTTCATATACAAGAAAGAATTCTATTTTGGTCAAGCAGAGCAACCTCATCTAGTTCAAACAAAGGAGGAAAAAGTTCATCATTTATTTATTGGTGTTAGTTCCTACAAACCCAACACCTTGATCCAAAGCTTATTTTATAGGGAAGAATCATCTACATTTCACTGAGATTTTTCAATAAGGCCCTAATACCTAAGGCCATATCAATTCTCCCTCCCTTCCAAGCCTGGGACTATCCCACCGCTCTCTCCTGCACCATGTGGGTGTGTCCAGATGAGCACACACATGCAGTTTGTGGCACCTCAGACCTGTTCGTGGTGCCACAAATCGCACATGGTAAATGTCCAATGCTACGCTGAACTGCAAATTTGCAGCATGGTGCCAAAATGTGATACGGGGATGTCCTAGTATATGTGTGTGTGTGTATCTATCTATCTATCTGTCTATCTATCTATGTGTGTATTTATGTATGTATGTATGTACATATATATGTGTGTGTGTGTGTGTGTAACTGCTATAAAAAACAATGCAGTGCACACAGCAGCAGTGTGTGCCAGTGGATAGCTGTGTGTGCTGGAAGAAACAGAGCCTGACCATTCAGAGCTATGCCCTGGTTAGTTGCCAGGTTCTGTGTGGCCAGATCAGCATCATGGTGGCTGGGCTGGCCACAGGTGCCACAGATGCTGGCTCCAGCCTCTCCTACACTTCCTGGGACAATTTGGTGTGTACCAGGGTGTACATGCAGAGGCGTGCCCTAGGGCTCAAAGCAGCAGCACAAATGTGTGCCCACTTTTTATGCCCCTGTACATGTGGATGTGCCTCTGCACATGTGGATGTGCTCTGTATGTTCAAGCCTGGCAATTAGGCATCATGGATGACTTAAAGATGTTCTTAGCCTGCATCCCAGCATCACTCCTAGATTCTCCTGATATTGGAGAGAGCTCATGTTCCATATACCATCTTTATTGCCTCATTGTTATGCTCACAGAGCAAGGGTTCTGGCTCAGCAGAGAGGTGGTAGACGTAGCCTTAGTGTCTCTGGCTTCAGTTACTCCTGGGAGCACACGATTCTTTGCTATATTGGAACATGAAGAACAGGCATAGTGGTTCATAGATTATAGCTGGAAGCTGCAGTGAATGGTATCTTGCTATAAAGTGATGGTGATAAAAAGGATAACAAAAAGCTGGGGTTTGGGGCCCAGATCCTTGAAAGACATTGAAACAGATACAGAGAAGGATGCAGGTGCTTGGAATGGGACTTATGTGAGGTTTAGGCATCTAAATAAAATACTGTGAACCTTAAAACTCCCCACTCAGCTGGCACCTAGCCTTGGACATACTTTAATTCCATAGTAGCTTCATTTTACAAAATTAAAGTTCTCAAGAGGCCTAAAGTTCTGCCTCCATGCCTGCTGCAGTAGCCCTACCCCATACACCACCCCACTCCCTTCCCTTCGCCCTCCTCACTTCATCTTCCCCGTGTGCTCCAAATCTGTAGGGTTTCTATACCTGCCAGTAAGATTTCTTGTGTGTGGTTTTTTTTGTTTTTTGCAGTGAGCCTGCCAAAATCATGGAGCCCACCTCTTGGGGATGGCCTGAAACTTCAGCTTAATTATCCTGATTAAGTCCAAGGAAGCCATTAATCCATGCTTAATAACATATGGATTAATGGCTTCCCTGGTTTAATTAGGACAATTAAGCTGCAGTTTCAGGCTATGTGGCAATCTGCAGGGAGGGGCAGGACAGCTAGGGCTGCTCGGCCAATTAGAGGTGTGGGGGGACCCTGCTGTGCTCATACCATGAAAATGGTGGCTGGCTTCAGGATCTGCCATGATATCGCCATCCATCTCCTTGAGTTTGGCAGACCTCTGTATGTAATAAATCTATGGGGTTGGGGAGGAGGTGAGCAGTTTGAACCACTTGGCTTTTAGATAAGAGGAGGAGAGTGCTATCTGCTATCTCCTCCTCCTGCTGCTTAGGAAGAAAATGAATTTTGCAAAAAAGGCCTTAGGTACCTACCCTTCAGGAGAGATATGTGAATCCCCAGTGGAGGGAAGTGCTGCCTAAGCCCCTCAGAAAAATGGAATTTAAGACATATCTCTATTATCAGCATGTCCTAATGCTATGTCTTTCTATTAAGCTAGTTCTGTAGATCCCTTCTTCCTGTGCATTATTAGGTCACCTGAGCACCTAACTCCAGTCTGTGGATTCCACTACAAGATTCAGGTGTTTGAAAGTTGGCCATTGTAATGCTGTGTCCCACTTTAACTATCATTTAGAAGTGAGTCTCCATGGCACAAATTAAAAGCTGGTGTTGACATTATTCTTGAAGGGTTGGTTTTAGGCCTTATTATCCTCTCTGTTAAACAAGGATGAGTCAGGAATGACTTTTCTGGACAAGTCAAGACTGTGTAAAAACATCTTGAGTAGAACCAGGTAATTTCATTATGTAATTTTTTTAGCATTGTTTCATAATTCTCAAAAGGTTTTTTTCTTTTTTTTTTTCTGTGGAGACAGACTTAAGGATACAGACATTTCAAACCCACTCCTCACTTTTATTCTCACTGGCAAACTGTAGGGGGTGCATGCGGGTACACAGGCACCACCTGAGCGTGGCGGTGCTCCCCCTATGAAAAGGCATTGCCAACACTAACAGTGGCGCCTGTGGGCGGTTGCCACTTGCCACTCCCTCTTCCACTGCCAACACCTCCGGTGGCGTCTGCGGGCAGTCAGTGATCGCCGCTGGCCACTGCTGCTGCAGCAGGGGGTATCTGCAGGTGGTTGCTGACCCTTGGCTGGCGCTCGCTGCCCCCTTCCATCCCCGCTGTCAACAGTGTCAGTGGTGTCTGCGGGAGCTTCCAGTTTACCGCCTCTGTGCTCCCGTGCTGCTGTGTTCCTGCCCTCACCAGCGCCACCGGCACGTGCCCCCCAGCCACCGGGGGCACGTGTCAATCATGTTTATTCTTGTTCTCACTATTTGCATTATGGTAGTATCTTTGAGCCCCAGCCATGGACCTAGGCTCCACTGTTTTGTGCTATACAGCTCCTAACAGAAAAAAGAAGTTCCTGTCCTGGAAAGTTTGCTTTCTGTTCCTATTTTTATGACTGATTGCTTAAATGTATTCCCTCTATGCTACTGCATATCAGAATCTATCTGCTGCCTTGGATTACTTCTATATTTGGGGGGTACAGTTTGTATTAAAGTGGCTGTACAAATAAAGTTGTGCTACATTGTCTGGCAGAATGAAAGGTCTCAGAGCATTTGGGGGCTGGGGAATGTGGGGCAGAAAATGCATCTTTAAGAATGAAACAAAAATAAAGGAGTAGGAACTGAAGACTTTGTAAACAAGTGGTCTAAGCTGATTAGATAAAGGCCACAGACAAAAAGGAGATGACAAAGTCCTTAACTAGCAACTGGAGTTCACTGAAGAACTCAATACATTACCAAATAACATGATATACCCAATTTGTTTTCTTAAGGAAAAAAAATTGAAGCAAGTAAATAGAGCAAGTAGATTGCTGGCCTTGGAGCACTAAGCCTCCAGGGCAGTGATTAAAGTCATCCACCCTCCAACACACAAAACAACACCAAGAACCAAAGAAATAATGAATGTCTTCGTAACCTATTATCATACCCTATATTCAGAAAAAGGGAACCCTGGGGGCCAGCCCACAGGGGTCATAAGATTTCTTCAGCTCAAACTAGGCTTAATCAAGCTTTCCCCAAATGCAAGCTCTGGAAAATAATGATTTGTAAGGGCAGAGTCTAAAGAAATCACAAATTTCTTCCAGTCATATAAAGCCTCCTGGTTTTGTTGTGAATGGCACAAAGCTCTGAAGAAAAAAATAAGTAAACCCAAACTTTGGAGAAGGAATGAAGGGCTCAGTGCTGCAAAGTACTGCCAAGAAAGCCACTAGTTTTACTAATGTGCTGAAGTGCTTTGTTGGATCAGTGCAGAGTGCTCAGCATTATAGAGAAGTGAACCCCAAATTGCCATAGCTTAAAATGAGATCCTCCACCCCTTCCCAGGAAAAGAGAAACTGACCTACAGACTGGAGAGCAGTTGTTGTAGGCAGGAAAATGGCTTAATCCTTGAGAGGTGCTGAGTTCCTCCAATACCTACAACATTCATGAAGCCTGATTTTGATCTAATTTATAATGACATAGACTGGGGAGAATTACACTAAAACACATAGGCCCCATCCAGCTGAGTATGGACATTTGGTTCCCCAGGGACAACTAGCAGCAGGAAACCTTGTGCTGCTAGTAGTTGTCCCCAGGGAATGCCTGTGCACTCTCTGGAGCACCCCGGGTTACCTTGGGTGGGGTAAGGGAGGCTGGGTTCTGGGTGGCAGAGAAGCTGCAGCTGCATTGCTCCTGCAGCTTGGAGCCTGGCTGGCAGCTGGATTATGACTGGCCTGCCAGGCTCCAGTTTTGGGCAGCATATGCTGCCTCCATGTGCACTGCCCTGCTTTTTTTGTGCATGGGTTTTTTTGACCCCTGAATCTCCAGTGGTCAACCCCCCCCCACACACACACTCTGTAAGGTAGCAGCTCAGAAAACACTTGACTGTGCTATATGTGGCACCGCAGAGACAGTTCTACTGGTGTGCAACAGCATACATAAAGTATGCATTGCTGCTGTTGTTTTCAGTGGCAATTATTCCGGGATTAGATGCAATGCCAGAGGCCATCCATCCCATCTCATGATACTATGACTAGGTGCTAATACATCCTGTTCCATTCTGCCCTATTTATTCCTGTGCTGTGACTGGAATTTTTGGACTTCTGGATTTCATTATTAGTTATGCTATAGATTAAAGCTACATAGAGCAAATTCCTGAAATACTGCACCTGAATTTTATTTACCTGTAAAATGGGAATAATTATCTCTGACCTCATATCGGTGTTAAGATCAGAGATGTTGTCTCTGAGAGAGAGAGAGATGTGTGTATACACTGTGAATTATATAGAGTACCCCTTCCGATACCACATATTTCCTATCAGTAATATATTCTGAAGTCTCTGTGAAAAAGCAGTGAGGTAGGCTTGCATGGTCATCCAGTATTTGTTGGAGAGCTTAATAATTCAGGTTATTAGAAATAGATTCATCAAATGATAGAAACAAGTGGATTGCACACATGCCTTTGATCCCTCTTGTCATTTTTTGGATATTCAACTGTATCCCACAAGGACTATTAGTTGCAAAAGAAAAGTATTTGCTAATGATGCAGCTTAAAAGCAGAAACAAAAATTGCAGCTGATTGTTCATTTATAGGTTTTCAAAGTGAAGGATTCCAGAAATGGAAAGAATAACTGACAGCTGTATATCCGTAATGCAGTCACCCTAGGCACATTTATAGTATGTATACTGTAAGGTTTTTAAAAAAATTACTAGGTATAATTCTAGTGATTTAAGCATATAGTTAATTTTTGAAGCTGAATTATTCCATTAACAAGGATACTAAAAATGCTCTTTCATCATGACGTATATTCTACAGCTTATATCAATGTAGTTGGTGTCCAGTCCCATCTATCACTGACTAATTGTTTAACAGGAAATCTGTTTGCAAATTCCCTTCATCACTACCATTTTTCTCTACAGTACAAATTGTCTCCTCTAGACTTTTCTATGAACATCTTTGCTTGACTCCGTCTTCCTCTCTCCACCCCAAGGCTATGGTGGCCTGCTTATTTATGCTGCTGGCTTAATTTCTTGATTGATATTCTCACATTTCCCCTGTTATTTACTTATTTACATTGGCTACTTGTTTCCAAGTCCTAATCTTTAAAACCTCAATCACATTTTATTTATGGGAGAGAAGCTCAGTTTTCCACTATATGTTCTTTATGCTCCTGCCACAACTGTGTATAGTACTTATTAATCATCCCTAATATTGCTATGTTCAGACTGCCATGCTTCTCAGTCATCTATTCCCCTTTGGTGGCATTCTCTTGTTGGAAAGATCTCATTATTTGACTGAGTGCAGTTTTTTATTTTACCTCATGTATTTATCACCTAAACATGCATCATGCTTTACAGACATAAAAAAACAAGGACCTTGCATTACAGTGCTCAGAAACTGAGACCCTAATTCACTTTTCACATCCACCAGGACAAATCAGAAGGAGCTACATTGAAATCAATGGATTTACCCATGTGTAAAACTTACGAGAGAAGAAAGAATCAAGTACGCATGGCAGCCTTATTAATGAAGCCAAGACACTCAGTGAGAGAAAAACAGAGGACACTGACAGATGTGCAGCTCCCTGCTCAACTCATGTCACCTCACAGAAAGTGCCACCAGTTAGAGCAACTCCTCCCCTCAACCCACAGATGTTTGCTATTTGGTTGTGGGGGAGGGGACTGAGCTCCACTTTGGAGCCAATCCAGTGGAGAGAGGCTGTCTACCCACAGCCTCTCTTCTCTAGCCATGCCCCTGCAACCCCAGTTCTGGTGCTGTTTTCAGGATGGAAGGGGAGGGAGCTCTGGGCTAGGGTTTGGCCAGCCTGAGCTGGAGGGGGAGGGGGAGGGGGAGATATGAAACCAGGGGCTCCTAGTCACCTGCCCTGCTTCAGCTCAGGCAGGGCAAATCCCAGGCCAGAGCACTCTCCTGTCTCTCTTCTCTTCTTCCATCCTGCAGACAGCACTGGGGGTGGGGCTGGGCTGATGTTGGTAGCACAGAGGGACTAACAGAAGTTAATGAAGGTGCTCCACTTTGGAGTGCCTTCATCTGAACCCTCATTAGATGAAGGTTATTTGTTGCATGATCGGATACCTTTAAAGCACTCTGCAGCTGTGTACTTGTGACAGGGCATGGCTGTAATGTACTTTCAGGGGGCCAATCATGCAACAAATGTCAGTTCAGTCCATTCCCAGAAGGAACAGTATTAAGACTGTCTGGCTACTTTTGGAGGATCTTCAAACCTGAGCAGAGAGATGTTCATCCCATTGAAATTAATGGCAAAACTTCTATTCAAGTCAGCAGGGCCAGGATTTGGCTAATTTTCTTGCAGAAGAATGGATGTGGTCTTTGGGAATGAAATGTGCTTTAACAAAAAGGAAGAAAGCTGGAGGGCCACATCAGAGAGGGTGTAGATTACATATACAGGATAGAGCTTAGAAGGGTATGCTCTGCTCAGAGCTGAATTTTTTACACTGATGAAGCAGCTGGTGACCCTTTGGATACAAGGAGCTAGACAATACTTGGTGTTGCCCAAATACAAAGCACATATCTTTGTCCTGGCTACATTTCCAGCAATGTTCATTACTCTAAGCAAAAGTAAGTGAAACACCCACACCCCTCTACACCTGAGATCAGATTTCCCATAAGAAAATGGTTACAGAAAGCACCATCAGAGGATCAACATCAGTGGATGTTTAGTGTTTGCTAATGAATATTGCTATTTATTAATAAATCAGTAACTTTTCTCTCACAGGTAATGCAGAGGGGAGGATTAAGCTTAATTCTGCTTCTTGTGATAGATGTGCCAATGTGCATATTGCCTTGTTGTCAGCAGGGAGAAAATGGGGAATTATTTGGCTCTCTGATTCTGCTATTTGTGCACTGTGTGACCTTGAGCAAGTCATAGGAACTGAGTTACACAGAAGTTTGAATGGTAGATAGACAGCCATGCACACTTCCCAGTAGTATTGCTGAGGGGAATGAGTGGGGTACCAGCCCTAGGTGCTGACTTGGAGGGCTCACATGAGTCTTTGCCATGGCAGGGACTCCCCAGCCATAGGATTTGGGCAGGGGTAGTCCCATGCTCCATGGTGTGTCTGTGTTCGGGGGCGGGGGGAGCAAGCAAGGTGAGTGAAATGGTGTCTCCCCTCCCTACCTCTAGAGGACTTATTTCTGCACCTAGAAGCATGTCTGAGGGTAAGGGGCAGCAACCCATGGGGAGTGCTTGCTGCTGGTTTTTGCACCAGTGTTTGGCCCTTAGCCGCAGCAACCTAAACCTGCACTACTATAGCAGGACCTGCAGCTGTGAGAAAGCAGGGGTAGGTAACATTCTGCTTCCTCTCTCCTGCCTCCACTATCCAGCAGTCATCATAACTCCCTCTGATTTTGCTACATCTCTCACACTACCCTCAGGAGGTTATAATCTGTGTTAACTACTCTCTGCCTCAGTGTCTTCAAGAGTGCAATGGGCTCATCATTACCTGACTTACAGATCTGCTGTGTGGCTTAATCAGGACTTGCAAAGTGCTTTGGGATCCCATCAGGAAACAGGCTCAGTGCTGGTAAAACATTTCACAGGCAGCAGGGTGAGCTGAACTAGGGAGGAGTTCATGTTCTCTTTAGCAGATGAACACTTGGAAAATTCTAATAATCCAGATTCAGCAAGCTGCTAAAGCATGCTCATTTCTGGTCTCATTTAACTGCCTTATATAATCTGTTGGCTGTTAAGAAATTAGATTGTTTGTTTTTTCTCTGGGATAAAGAGCTGAGTCAGAGTCTTGTTTTCTTACTTGGCAGAAGGGGTAAGAAGGTGATGTAGACTATTCTTTAGCAAGTGGCAAAGTGGCAATGCCACAGGGGAGAAAAATATGCAGCTGTGCCTTCAGCATTACTTAATCCTTCTCCTTCCATTGCCTTCAGTGAAGATTGAGCCATGGCCAGCGGAGGAACAGCTGCTGGTGGTTATACAAACTATCGTGCCTGAGTCCAGCCTGAGGCTTGGAGAAATGAGTGTTTGGTTTTCCGCATAGTGCCTTTCATTCTTAAAACTTCATAAAGATATCCTCAATGACTATGCCCCAGGACTGTCCCTCAACCTTGGCATGAGGTTGCAGGATGTGAAAGAAATATCCATTTTGAAAGCAAAACATATCCAGCAGTATTACATCTGAGTTACTAGCAGCAGGGCTGACAGTGCTGCACTTAATGCACAGAAAGTGCTTAGTGACTGATAAGGAATCACACTCTAACCTTTCTCAAAAGCTGTTCACCCTCATTTGTATGCAGCAACACCAGGAACACCACTTCCATTTTGTACTGTAGGCCAGAGCATCCTGTAATATCTATCAGAGGAGCTTAGGGATTTCTTGGGTCACTGAGCCCAGTTTTCTCATAAAGGAGGCAACCCTATCATCATTTTAAGGGGCACAAATAATATTAATTTTTACTTCTTAGTCCCAGAGGTATGTCCCAATTTAAATTACAATGAGGAAATTTCAAAAAGAAATAAAGTACCTGAACCAGAGTAATAATTTGAATCCAGCCTAGTCCCTATCTGCAAAGATAGAGCTTACAAGACTAACCAAAATGAAAAACAAGGCCAGATGTATTCTACTTTTAATTACAGGCATTACAGTTGAGTTCCATTGGACTTACATAGCTGAAATTGAATGTACAGTTTGAACTAAAGTGCCTTGAGTCCCACTCTTGAGTAGGATACTAGTGAGTGTTTGTATGTGCTGTGTCTAAGCAGCCATGGCTGTGGTGCATATTTGCCTTGTATTTTCAGTTATGAACTCATCTGTTTGGACTTTTTTTTCTCTCTCACTGACATACATAATGGTGGCTGAAGACTGACCTGGTTAAATCTATCAGATGCTGAAATCTGGAAAGAGGTATATTGGTATCGATCCTTCCATCTTCAAGGTACCAGGAGTAGCTTTTTGTGAAACTGAGCTGCATCGGGGATGGCCACTGGGAAGATAACTGGTGTAGGGGAAGCAGTGGACCTTTCTAAAAGTTGTAAGATCTTTTGGCTACTGGGTATGTGATGACAATGCATTCCACCATAGCTCAACCCTTGCATATATCACTCTAAGGCTCATAATACTATTCCGGGTACTAGCCATGGAGGTCTATTAATTACCGCACATTCATTACTGTGCCTTTGCTACTGCACATTAAATTTAGTACCTCTAATATGAGGTACTAGATAAAGGCATAATCGCTGCGCTAATGAGCAATAGCAAAGATGAACATTTTTTGGTGACATTTAATGCTCAGTAGACTAATTCTACTGAGCACTAGCACATTTGCATGGTTTTTGTCATGGTGTACTAATGCACAGTAGAACAGTTCACTACACATTAAGGTGTCTTGTGTAGATGTTCCCATTTCTCCATTTGCTCTTCCCATTAGGAGCAGCCAGTGTGTTTCTGGTCCCAGTGTGGGGTTTTTTCTGGGAGAGTAAGCTTCTTCCATTCTTTCCCTATTACAGCCACATAGGGGAAAGCACACTGCAATCCTGAGTGCCTGGATTTCTTTTTTTATCCAGAAGCATTCCATGTAGGAGCAGAATGAGAACAGACCCCATTGCTTTACTAGTACAAGTCATAGGTGGGTATGTGCTTAAAGATCAGAGTTTTCAGGACAGAGGAGTTGAGGGAGTAACACAAATGTCACTACCTACTGGATCAAAAGGAGCCTGCCTGCTGTTACTCAAGAGTTCTTTCTCTCCCCAGAGTGGTAATATTCTTCTCACATCTGATGGTTTTTTCTTATAAAAATATTTGCTCTTTGCTGAGTTAGGCCTGAGAGGAGCCTCCTGTTATATGTACATGTACAATGCATTTTAGGTTTTTTATTGTGCTTTAGTACACTGTCCTGTACCTGCATGTAAGTGGAGCTGCATGAACATAAAAGAGTTGTCAGCCCACCGCATATGGCTTGAGTCTAAGGATTACACTTACTTTCCATCCAAAAAGGGATATACAAAAGTTACTGTTGTCTACCCTAAGGGCAGAGTTGTGCAATGATTCATAAAACTTTAAAGACTCCTGCTTGAGGAAGGTTGAGGAACAGGGTTTGTGTTTGCGAAACTTAGTGAATCACTGAAGTAATTCCTGATTCTAGAAGAGTTGATGAACAAGCTGGGTATATGCAATAGCAATGGATAAATGATAATGAAATACTGTGCCAAAAAACCCTCAGGGTTTAAAGAAGAACGACTAGCTGTTGTAGTCAGCCACTGATTAAATCCTTGTGCATTAACTCTAGTCCACTGTACATTTAAGGCCCAATCCTCCAAGGTGTTGAGAGTTCCTGAAAAATAATGAGTCTTCTAACCTCCCACTGATGAGAGCATTCAAGGGATGAGACCCATAGAGAAGGTGGAGGCCTATGACAGCAGTAAGTCTTAAGCCTGGCAGATGAGAAAATCCTCTTGGTGTTCAGCTATTTCTCTGAACCTGTTTTACTTACAAGTCACAAAGGATTGCTGCTGTCCTGTGACCTGCAGCACATTCCTTGGTTAGTTGTACACAGCACAGTATTTCAACTGATATTTCTGCTTCCTACCAAAAAACAGAAATTGAAGGGCCAGAAGAAGTATTTTGTAAATGCAACCAAACTTAGAAAAGGATTGGTTCTTGTTTTATTTCATGAAGTTTGAATCACCCGTCTGTTGTCTGAGGGAATTTGAATGCTCTTGTGAGGAATAAAAATTCATCCTATCTTCCTGACTCTTATTTGCCACTAGCACTTGCTAATGAAGTTCTGGCCAAAAGCCTACTGTTTGAAGGGAAAAAAACACCTGAAGGTTTATGATATGGATTTAGTTCAAACTTTCCATAATGGCCAAATGAAAAGTATAGTCTATACACACATCACAGACCTTTTTCCTATCTATGCAGAGAGCTGGAGTTATTTTTCTCACTCCTGTTTGCTATACTTCTTTTGTTGTCTTGCTTATCTATCCCTTTTTAATACAGAAGATAATACAATTCTTGTTCTCTTGGCTTGTGATATGCAATACATTTTGACATGTGATGCTGGTTGATGTAATTGGAGGAGAAAAGCTGCATGATGATTTAAAGTGTTATTTTCATGATTGTGCCACTCTTGAGTGTGACACAAAGGAAGACATGACACATGAGCCTCCTGAAGAAAATAATCAGGATGACAGAATGTTAAATTAAAAATGAGACTGTCCTGATTTAGCCAGGATGCCTGGACATCTAACCTTATAGGATTATATCTAGTATCCTTTTACCAAAGACAGTTAATGCTTGAAAGGATTTTATTCTTGTGTAATCCCTGCATTGCTTTCAAATCTGCTTGTTTAGGGAGATATAATTAAAACTTATTATTCTCCTCTTCTCTGCCAATCAGCTGTCAGATAACAGGAATAAAGAAAACAAGATTTCTTTAGCAGTGAAAAACCTTGTGAGGTTAAAACTAAAATCTTTAAATATATATTTAATTTCAGATCAAAGGGTCATAACAGCTAAATGCTATTACAGATATACACGCTGGCAAAACTAGTGGACATGACATGCACTGATAACCATACCACTCTTGCAAAAGAAAAAAAAAGGAAAGAAAATAACATAGTAAAAATCAGTTTCAGAAATCAGCTCCTAGTATCCTCCTCCTTCCTTTTTCTCTTTGTTCTGTACCTTAGAATTTATCAACTGACTGTCATATACAGATGATGCAGTAAAATGACTAGACAATTAATTCCTTTTGTTCATATTAGTCTGTCTCATTTCTGTATTTAGCACTAAAAAAAGTGAGGAGGAATTATGATGAGGTGTATGTCACTAGAAAAAAATGATAACTCCACAGGCAAATTTATTAAGAGACCCTTTGTAGCTCTGCCTGGCCACTGGTGACCTAGAAATCCCTTGGTGTATTACATGTGGGATAATCACACTTCTGGATGATGCATGCACAGCATTTGAAAGTCTATAGCTCATGATTTTTTTGTTTGTTTGAACAATGAGAGAATGCCACAGGATCTACAATGTGTGGAATTCAGGGATTCAGAGCTTTTTCTTGTTTTTCTTTCTTTTCTTTCACTCTGATGACAGTTCAGTTTTTAGGACTTCCATTGCAGCACATGAAGGTTTGGAATCTCTCCCTAAGGCTCCTGGCACACATTATGTTTAGGGTACAATTAATGTGTTAATTTTACCATAAATAGTAACAGTGCTACATGTGTAGCTAACGCATAGTGCCATAAACTGGCAAACCAGATGTGGAACATCTTTGTGGTTTGTTCAAATAGCACTGAAATGTATTTCAGTGCTGACAATCACTTCGTTGTCAACGTTGGTATCAGGACAAGGGTCAGCATCAGGACCAGGACAGCTTTTGAGACATTCTGACCTCAGTAATTGGGAAGGGCTCCCTGATCCTGGGATCCCCATGTAGTGGGCACAGCATAAAACCTCAGGGAACCCTGGACTGGGGAAAGGCTCCATGACCCTGGGGTCTCGATGTACAGGTATGTCTAAAAACCTTATGCGCAGCTGGTCTACACACATGGATCTTAAAGATTCCAGTGTACTGAGACTTCAGGATTGGGGAGAGCCTCTCTTAGATCTTAAGGTAGAAGCATGCCAGGACCTTTAAAAATTGCCCTGGGATCCTGGGATTGGGAGCATCAGTTTTCTGACAGATGGACTCAACATGTGGCTTTTACAAGGTCCTGGTGCATGGGGACTATGGGGATCATGGAAGATGTCCCTGATATTGGCACCTCTTTGTCTGGGATGCCTGACTTACCTTTCAGGGAGCCTGTGAGTTTGCAGGTTCCAGGAATGGGGACTCAGTTGACTTTGACCATACAGCACCTGGATTGGAGTCCCTTTGTCCAGTCTACTTACACATATAATCATCATTAACTACTGTATGGAAAATATCCTAATAAGAAAATATCTTAATAAGTTTATCTAAAAATTCAGTCTTCATACCTAGGTTCTTCTCCTGTAGTGGGGACTCTCTGGGGTCTACCATCCACTTGCGCACTTAAAATTAGAAGGTCATAGCCATCAACAACAATCTGTTTTCTCTGTTCTTGTCTACAGGCAGTTGTAACCCTAAAGTTTTGCCATGCTGGGTGCTATTGAGAGGCTTTGCTTCCCTAGGAGAGAAAAACTGCAGCTTCTCTGCAATTATCTTTGTAGGCAGATTTTTGCTTTTAAAAAGGACAGGCCAGTCAATTCTTCCAGAAAGATGACTTTAGAAGGGTACCAAAGTAAACAATCCTATTATGCTTGTAGCACAGTATATTGGTCTAAGATTCATAGCTGAAGATGAGAATTATTTGAATAAATAAAATAGAAGAGCCTGAAGATACTTGTAAAAGATCAATGATTACCAACAGTTACCATGCGTTCTTATCTGAAATACTGCACTTATTTCCTATTCCAAGAGTAGGGAAAAGCTGCAGGCTCTCAGTTATCACTGTGTGGTATCTGTGTGGTAGTGGTGACATTGTACACATTACTGGTGATGTTCTGCAGTTACACCATGGTAACCTCACTGAAGTCATTTAGGTTGTAGCAACATAACTGACAGCTCCTTGTTTTTGAGGGATGGGGATTTTTGCACATAGGCATAGGCACTGAATTTTTAACTAGTGAATGGAAACACCCCAAGTCAGTCCTCCCCTATTAAAATTTGGGCACAATTTTCATGTCGTGTAAATTTAAAATCATAGAACTACCTTTATTTATATTGGCTGGAGATTCAATACATAAACATCTCACTTCCCCTTTAAAAGTCAAAATTAAGTAGACTATTTTTTCATTAAGCTAGGATTGAATTCACATGGGGTGGATGTTTTCTGCAGAACACCATTGCTCAGATCAGTAAAGAAATTCCCAAGGACACAAAACTTTCCGACAGCTCCTTCTTCAAAGAAAGAAAACAAGTAGCTTTGAATTTACCCATGAGAACCCTTAACTACCAATTCTCGGTCACCCACAGGTGGCTGATTGAAATATTGATTAAGATTTCTTTTTTGTCTCCTGATAGTTTGGCAGGTTTGCTGTAGCTCATTTTTAAAAGCAAAAATAATCTATTATTTGGAAAAAATGCAGTATCTTGATCAGGTTTTTAAGTTGACCTGAGGTCAGAGTAATAACAGCAAGTGCTTCTCTATGTACCTTAATCTTTTTTCTAGAGGTCTGGTTTCTGCAAGGATGAGAGATGATGTTTAGTGGGCATGTGTGTTAATTATGCTGCGGGGAAATTAATTTGCAGGGAAATTAATTTGTGGGGAAAAAAGGCTATGAGTTGTGTTGTGATTGGGGATATATACCTCTTCCTTCACTCTTCCATATGCTCTTCTTTTTTTATTTGTTACCCTTACTTTTAAGCCCTGACACTCATTTAACCCCTATTCAGAAGATCCTTTAGTCACATGCTTCATTCTCAGCACTAAACCTTAAGCTGAATCACTGATGGTGCTGTTACAGGTTACCTTTAAGCAATTTTAAATCTATGGAATGTTAGATGGTGTTAAAGCTAGAACATTTTCAGAGCAGTCACAGGTTAAGTCTTAATGTGGCTCTGGTGTGTACAACTGTGACTTGACACTAGAGGGGATGGTGAACAGGGGCATGGCCAGGAGCCAGGGCTATCCCTCCTCTAGGAGCAGAGCCCTGGGGATAAAGCATGGCATGAACATGGCGCCTGGGGAAGCATGCCTCCCTGGGTTCCATGCTTTCACCATCTGGGCTAGGGATAGCCATTCAAAAAGCCTGATTCTGAATTGATTCATTCTTTGGAGGTTAGTCTAAGCTGACAAGGCTAAACTGGTTTGTAACCGTAAAGACATCCACTCTGGACTCAAAACATACCAGCACATGCCTACAGTGGCTCAGGATAGAAGCCAGGGGGCACTAGAGTAGCCCTACCTTCTCTTCCAGAGGGCTGAGCTGAGGGGTGGGGCACATGGCCAGGCTGCAGAAGGGTTTCCCCCCGTCCTCAGTGTTGATAACAGAGCACTGAGTTAAACAGCGGGGAGTTACACAGGTGGTTATTAATATTTATCAGCCCAATCAAACAAAACAACAGCCTGTCTCATTAGTTCAAGCTCTTCTTAAACATTTTTTCCAAGGAAGGAATGGAGGGACGCTACCAGCTACCTGCTGAGTAGCTCCAAAAAGCCCTAAGCCAACACTGTTCTGTCTGCCATTGTCCCGACTCCTACAACATGGACTGTAGCCAGCGTGTGGTATGCTAGCTAATTGTGAGAGGTGTCTGTGTAAGGCAGAAGGGAGGGGGGAATCCCTGCTTGAGCAGCGAGTGGTGAGGAGGAGCAGGAGGAAGACAGACAGGGGCCCTGTACATGCAGTCTCTGCCTGAGCTCCAGCCAGGCAGCAGAGGGGCAGGGCCAGCACTGCTGGGCTGGATCAGAGAACAGAGCCCCACCCAGGGTTGCAAAGCATCTGAGATTCTGGAGGACACTGCTTTAATTTAAACCAGGAAGGGGTCTGGGGCAGACATTGCATAAACTGGTTTGACCCAAATCAGTTAAGTCTCATACTACATTCAGCCAGGTTTATCTCAAACTGGTTTCAACCATTTTCAAACTGGTTTATGTGCACTGTACATCTGTTCTGTTACAACTTAACCAGTTTCTGATCAGTTACGCTGGTTCACGTGTAATGTCTGTCCCTAGCCCTGGTGGCTCCACTGTCAGCATGGATCCACCAGGTGTTAATTAGTCACAGCATAGATCCCAGCAAAGCATGCCAAGCCGGGGTCTACATTTTCACCATGCTCAAAGCTAGGCAGCCCTTTCCCCCTCTCTCCCAGGGGGACAAGGCTGGGGAAGAAAGCCATGTCACAGTATCATAGTGCTTAGTGTCAGAAGGGACCTAAACAGATCATCAGGTCCGACTCTCTGCCCTGGGCAGAAACGGGTGCTGGGGTCATATCACCGCAGCCAAATATCTGTCCAGTCTCCTCTTGAAGACCCCCAAGGTAGGAGGGAGTACCACCTCACTTGGGAGTCCATTCCAGAGCCTGGAAGCCCTAACTGTAAAGTAATGTCTCCTGATGTCTAGCCTGAACCTTCTCTCTCACAATTTGTGGCTGTTATTCCTAGTAGCCCTGTATAGTGCCCGGGGGAACAGAGCCCCGATTCCTGCTGGTTCTCTCTGGTGAGTTTGTAAATGGCCACCAGATCCCCTCTCAGTCTTCTCTTGTGGAGGCTGAATACATTCAGGCCCTTTAGCCTCTCTTTGTAAGGCCTGCTTCACTGCCCCTTGACCATGTGAGTGGACCCTCTCAATGCATGCCCAGAACTGGACGCAGTACTCCATCTGTGGCCTGACCAATGGTGCATAGAGGGGGAGGATCACTTCCCTGGACCTGCTTGTGATGCATCTGTAGATGTACGACAAGGTGCGGTTAGCCTTACTGACTGCTTCCTTGCATTGGCGTCTCATGTTCATTCTGGAGTCAACAATGACTCCAAGGTCCCTTTCTGCTACCATGTTGACAAGAAGGGTGTTCTCCAGTCTATAGGTGTGTTGCTGGTTCCTTCTCCCTAGATGCAGCACCTTGCACTTGTCTGCATTGAATTCCATCCTATTCTCATCCGCCCACCTCTTTAATTTGTCTAGATCAAGCTGGATTCTGTCCTTCCCCTCTAGCGTGCCCATCTGGCCCTACAACTTGGTGTTGTCAGTGAATCTGGATAGCGTACATTCCACACCTACATCCAGATCACCAATAAAGATGATGAACAGTACAGGCCCCAGGACCAAGCCCTGGGGGACTCCGTTGCCCACATCCCTCCAGGTCAAAAATAGCCTGTCCACCACCACTCTCTAGCTATGACCATCTAGCCAATTTGCCACTCATCTGACTGTGTAGGCATCAGTACCACAGTCACCTAGTTTTTTGAGAGAATGTCATGGGAAACCGTGTCAAAGCCCTTTTTAAAGTCCAGGAAGATGACATCAACCCCGACACCCTCATCCAGGGACTTTGTGACCTGCTCATAAAAAGAAACCAGGTTAGTCAGGCAGGACCTGCCCTGAATGAACCCATGTTGGTTGCCCCTGAGCATTACCTCTCCTGCTGATCCCTTGCAGATGTGCTCCTTGATAATTTTGTCAAAGTTCTTCCTAAGGACTGAGGTAAGACTGCATGGCCTATAATTGCTGGGGTCCTCCTTTCTCCCCTTCTTGTAAATGGGGACCACACTGGCCCTTTTACAATCCTCTGGTACCTGGCCAGTGCCCCATGAGCGCTCATAGAGCCATGCCAGGGGCCCCGCTATGACCCCCACCTATTCCCTCATCACCCTTGGGTGAAGAGCATCTGGACCTACTGGTTTAAACATGTCCAGCCCCTCCAAAAGTCCCTGAACTAAGTCATTCCTGACCCCAGGCATGACGGTGCCTCCCCTGGGTCCACCTGAAATTCTAGTGGGGGAAATGTCCCGGTCCCTGTTCAGGAATATGGAGGCAAAGAATTCATTAAAGAGGTCAGCTTTTTCACTTGCTGCAATCACCAGCTTGCCAAGCCTATCCTGTAGGGGCCTCACGTTACCTGGTGCCGCCTTCTTACTTCCTATGTATTTGAAAAAAGGACTTCTTGGTATTCTTGGCCTTTGTAACAGCCTCCCTGCAGTCCCGCGCAATGGAGGTGTAATCCTCCTTCATGATAGCCCTTTGCTTCCACTGTTTGTACTCCTTTTTTGCCTTCAGACATCCCTGGATGCCTTTGCCAAGCCGTGGGGACTTCTTAGCACTCCTGCCCCCCTTGGTGCGCATTCAGACTGACTCCCTTTGAGCTCAGAAGATCGTCTCCTTGAGGAACAACCACCTGTCTTGGACTCCCATCTCATTGAAGCTCCGAGACCCCAGTGCCTTTCCTACTAACCTTCTATGTTTACAGAAGTCGGCCCTCTTGAGGTTGAGGACCTCTGCCTTACTGCTTGTTTTCACCATCCTGCACTGGATAGTAAATTCCAGCAGGCGATGATCAGTGTCACTCAGATGGTCAAGTACCCACAGACCTCTCACCAGTTCATCACTTGTGGCAAGGACCAAGTCCAGCAAGGAATTTCCTCTGGTGGGACTATGCACCTCCTGGGTTGGGTTAAAGTCCTGTATCCCAGATAGGAACCTATGTGAGCAGTCGGGCTTGGCTGGCTGCTCCTCCCAGCAGATGTCTGGGTAGTTTAGGTCACCCATGACACCCACATCCCTTGACTTTATTCCCTCCATGAGCTGACCTGAGAATTCCAGGTCCAGCTCACCCCTCTGGTTCCTCTGTGTTCCCATCCTTCAGTGAACCTAGTTTAAAGCTGACCGTATAAGATCAACCAGCCTGAAATAAAAAATATGCTTACCTTTTGGGCAGAGATGTAGCCCCATCCCACCCAAGCATGTCATCTCTGTGGAAATGTGAGTCATGGTCCAAGAACCCAAGGCCTGCCTGGTAACACCAGCTCCAAAGCCACCAGTTGATCACATTGATGCATGTCTCATGGTGCTTTCCACATCTGCTCACTGGAAGGATAGAAGAAAAAACCACCTCTGCCCCTTTCTTCTTGAGCTTTGCTCCTAGAGCCTTGTAGTCTCTCATGATGTGGTCTGGGTTGTCTCTGGCCATGTCATTCATTCCCACATGGATGAGGACCATGGGGTATTGATCAGAGGGTCAGGTGAGGTCCAGGATCATCCCCATGATGTCCCAAATCCAAGCTTCAGGTAGGCAATAAACCTCACATGCCATGGGGTCAGAGAGACAGATGGGCCCCTCCATTCCTCTCAGTGTTGCCGGCACAAGGTGCCCGAGGGAGGCAACAATTGGGTTCGTTGCCTGGTGTGCATCGCGCCAAATAAACACACTGGGGGGAGAAGCAGACAGAGTTTATTTGAGCTCAAGTAAAAGGCACAGGGAGACTGTATTGTCTCAAATCCTGCACACCTAACCCTGCAACAGCGGGATCTTTATACCCCGGAGTGATTTTCCACCAGCTGGCCCCCCTCTCCCTCCTCCTTTCGCTCTCCGAGCGGTGCCCTTGCATTCCACAGATAACAGTTTTAGCTCGCCTGCTTTCCAGAAGGACAGGAGATTGCAGGCACCAAAGAAAGGGTTGCAAAGGTTGGGCAAAGGGGGGCTTTGGCTCATCTGAGCCTGGAGCAGAAGGACTTCCTTGACACTCGTGGTCTTCCATCCCTCTGAGTTACCCAGGGTTATGCCCAGTGACACCAACAGCTCCCCCCTTTGAGAATACTCAACAAAGTTTTGGCTGAGTTTTCTCATATTATGAAGACAAAAAGTGATTGAGTGTTTGAGGATTGGAATCTTCAATGCAAGGGTATAATGAGACGCTTGGGGAGGGGCATGCACAGACTTTGTGCAGGAGGGCTTTACAGCATGCAAATAAGAGGAGAGTAATTAAACACAACACAACACTGGTGATCAGGAGGTTAAGGATGCCCGCTCCTAGGCCTCCGAGGTTGGGCAACCAGCTCCAGAGAGAATCAAAGACAGGGGGTTCACGTTCCTGAGTTTTCCACAGCTCAAAAGCCTGTTCAGCTGACAAAATGTGTTTGTTTATACCTTGGGAATTTTCTGGGACATAAGTACAACATTCGTTCCCAATTAAAGCACATACCCCGCCCTGAGAAGCTAAAACATAATCTAGGGCCTAACGGTTTTGAAGAGATAATAAACGAAGTTGATAAATCTCGGAGTTAAGGTTCTTTTCAATAGCTAAAGTGTCATTAGCAAATTTTGTAAGGAACGTAGAAAGTTGACGATATAGCTTGGCTAACCGGCCTACTCCATATGCTGGGAGAAAGATCATGCCAAGTCTGTCTCGTGATGAATCCAGTTCTTGTGTCCATCGACCTTTGCCGCAGTGTGGGAAACTAGTAGGACAGGGTGAGGTCCTTTCCACTTCTCTTGGAGGGGCTCATCCTTCCAGGTCCGAATGAGCATGGAATCTCTGGCTGTAACGAGTGGACTGGAGCATCCAGCGGAAGAGGCTGTAAGTCTTTAGTGTACTTATGGAGAGAAAAAAGAACAGCAGACAGAGAGCACATATATCATGACAAAATATTATATTTTATTTCCCACTCCCCTGCTGGAACTGGCGTCCCGTTCATAGGCCATGCCCTTCCAAACATAATTTCAAAGGGGCTCAGCCCTAATCTTCCCTTGGAGAGGGCACGGATACGAAGTAAAGCAAGGGGCAAAGCATCGGGCCATCGCAGAGAGGCCTCCTGGCAGATCTTTGATAGATGACGCTTGAGGGTCTGATTTGTACGAGTACTGGGGACCCGGGAGCTCCCCCACTGATGGAGTGAGGGCATGCATGTGGGTGTCAGCAGGTTTCGGCATCCTCAGGGTGGCAGCATTTTTAGCTTCTCTGTCCGCCCGGGCGTTACCCCAGCTATGTCTTGATCCTCTTTCTGATGTGCCTTACAGTGCATTACTGCCACTTCCGAGGGAAGTTGAACAGCTTCCAGGAGTCGGAGAATTTGGGGTCCATACTTCACTGGGGAGCCTTGGGCTGTCAGCAGTCCCCTTTGTTTTCATAGGCCAGCATGGGCATGCAGTACTCCAAAAGCATACCTAGAGTCGGTATAGATGTTGACCCGTTTCCCTTTTGACAGTTCTAGCGCCCGGGTCAGGGCCACCAGTTCAGCAAGTTGAGCAGATGTTCCGGCGGGCAAACCCTTGGCCTCAACAACATCATAGAGAGTCACAACAGCATAACCTGCCCTCCTTTGCCCTTCTACAACAATGCTACTGCCATCAGTGTACCACTTACAATCAGCATTCAGAAGTGGCTGATCCTGTAGGTCTGGACGGCTGGAGTACTGTGCATCTATGATGTCTGAACAATCATGCTCTTGTTCTTCCGTTTCAGGTAAGACAGTAGCCGGGTTGAGGGAGGGACAGGGCTGCAGAGTCACTTCAGGGTTCTCCAACAGCTTAGCTTGGTACCGAGCCACCCGACCTTGGGTGAGCCAGAGACCCCGCTTTGCGTCTAGCAGAGCCTGGATGATATGAGGGGTATACACCTGCACGACTCCTCCCAGCGTTAACTTTTCAGCTTCCTCAAGTATTAGGGCAGTTGCCGCAACTGCTCGTAAACACGCTGGCCATCCCTTGGCAACTGGATCAAGCTGTTTGGAGAAATAAGCAACGGGACGTTTCCGCGCCCCCAACAATTGAGTAAGAATTCCCAGAGCCATCCCTTTTTGTTCATGCACATAGAATTGGAAAGGTTTAGAAAGGTCCGGTAAGCCCAGGGCGGGGGCTTCCATTAGTTTCCTTTTTAGTATCTTAAATGCCTTGTCAGCTTCTGGAGTCCAATAAAAGGGGTCATGGTCTGCCCCTTTCACACAGTCATATAGTGGTTTTGCCCATAGTCCAAACTCAGGGATCCATATTCTGCAAAAACCTGCCATGCCAAGAAACACCCTGAGCTGCTTACGGTTGCTTGGGATGGGAACCTGGCATATAGCCTCCTTTCTCTCGCTTGAAAGCTGGCGCTCCCCCTGTCTTATGTGAAATCCCAGGTATCGTACTTCAGGGAGAGCAATTTGAGCTTTATTTCGAGCCACCCGATATCCTTGAAGTCCAATAAAGTATAGGAGGCTTACCGTGGCGTTAAGGCAAGAGTTTAAATCTATGGCAGCAATTAATAAATCATCCACATATTGTAACAAGAGAACTTCATGCTCATTATTCCACTCCTCCAAGTCTCTAGCTAAGGACTGGCTGAAAAGGGTAGGAGAGTTCTTAAATCCCTGGGCTAATACTGTCCAACAAAGTTGTTTCTTAACCCTTTTTCTGTCCTCCCATTCAAAAGAGAATATCTCCTGAGAGCGGGGGTCAACTGGAATCGTAAAGAAAGCGTCTTTCAAATCAAGAACTGAGAAATGAGTATACTGCCCCCCTACGGAGGCCAGCAAGGTATACGGGTTTGGGACGAGGGGATGAATAGTTTTAACCTGTTCATTAACCGCCCTTAGGTCCTGCACCAGTCGATATGTGCGATCAGGCTTCAGTACTGGCAAGATAGGAGTGTTCCAGGCTGACTGACACTCTCGCAGTATGCTGTACTTTAGGAAATGGTCTATAGTCTCCTGCAGTCCCTCTCTGGCTTCCCTTTTGATTGGGTACTGCTTGATTCGTACTGGACCTTTTCCTGGCAGTAGTTGGATATTAATGGGGGTTTGATATGTAGCCTTTCCAGGGACCCCCTCTGCTCGCACCAAAGGGTATACCTGGTCTTCCCACCGGTTCCACTCTGGGGGAGTGTTCATAGCCAAGGGTTCAACCGCGAGGGTCATTATCCATGCATTTTCAGGGGGCAATGTGAGGGTTAATTCATCCTGGGTAAAATGCAGTGATGCACCTAATTAACAAAGCAGGTTTCATCCTAGCAGGGATGTTGGGCAATCTGGAAGGTAGACCAATTTGTGAGGAAGAGCCCGGTCTCCCAGAGCACATTCTGCAGGAGCATACACTGGGTACTGAGTCTTTTTTTCCCGTGGCACTCACCACAGTGAGAGAGTCCGCTACGGGAAGTTGAAGAGGTTGATTTACAGTGGTCCGTGCCGCCCCGGAGTCTATCAAAAAATCAATTTCTGAATTCCCCACCCGCATTTTTACTCGGGGTTCCGGGGGTGGGGTGGTCCGTTTCCCCTGACACCCCTACTCCTGTCCTTCAGCTGTCATTACAGGAGTAGTCTCTCCCTTTCTCTGGGCATTCATTCTTCCAGTGTCACTCTTGCCAGCATAAGGCACACTGGTTCCATCCCAGGCGTCTTTCTTGTGGGCCAGGGCGCCCGCACCCACGACCCCTTATACCTCTGCCTCTCCCACCTTCTTGTGGCCTTTCTCTGACTCCAGACTGTACTGATGCTACTAGCATTCTAACTTGTCTCTTGTCCTTTTCTCCTTCTCTGAGAGTATACGCCCTGTTTGCAGTTTCCAGGATTTGTGCTACAGACATACCCATTAAGTCTTCCTTCTTTTGTAACTTCCTCTTTATATCAGGGGCTGCACGGCTGGTAAAAATACCCCTTATAATTGCCTCCA
This sequence comes from Crocodylus siamensis, assembly GCF_052110815.1. Classification (NCBI taxonomy): domain Eukaryota; kingdom Metazoa; phylum Chordata; order Crocodylia; family Crocodylidae; genus Crocodylus; species Crocodylus siamensis. Next base: position 37,936,871 of record NC_143402.1, on the reverse strand, counting down.
TCGCCTGATCATCAGGGTCTGCACTGGTATTTTGCCGAATGGCATCCCGGATGCGCTGTAGGAATGCAACGGGACTTTCCTTCGGCTCCTGTACTATTTCATATGGCTTTGCCCAATTATTATGTTGGACAGCCGAGTGCCTGAGCCCATGCATAAGTAGTTCTTTGTAAGAGGTAAGACGGGTATGATCCACAGGATTGTTAGGGTCCCATCTAGGGTCTGCTAGGGGAACCACATCTGCCGGAACAGGAACATTGACAGGATCCCTTTCATGCCTCCGCTGTGCTTCCTCCCTGGCTTTGGAAATAACTTGATTCCGCTCTACTTCAGATAATAAGGTTCGCATAAGGATATTACAATCATCCCGGTCAGGCTTGTGACTAGCTAAACATCCCTCAAAGACAGAGATAAACTTACTCGGGCTAGTTGAAAATTCTCCAGCCTGTGCTTTAAAAGCTGCCAGGTCCACCGGGTTAAAAGGTACATGGGTGTATACTTGCATGGTCTGGGCTGCGCGCCCGTCTGCCCCAGGCTGGGCTATTACAGTTTCAGTAGGTAAAGGATAAAATCCCACTGAGGGAGGGATCTCTGGAATCGGGGGCATCTGACCTTTATATGGTGGAGGTGTTAAAGCCGAAGGGGATGCCGACTCTGGCATTACAGTAATGTGGGGGGAATGCTGAGACTCAACACTAACAACTACTGATGCTGTCAGAGCCAAATTACACTTCTGCAAAATAACTGTCTTGTTCCATAAAGCCATAAACAATTGTGCATACAAATGTTCATTCCACTTCCCCTTCCGCTGACAAAACAGGAGTAATTGGAGAATTGTATTGTAGTTAATTGACCCTTCCGGAGGCCACCTTTCCTGATCCTCCAGTTGATATTGTGGCCATTTCACTGTACAGAACCTTTTAAGATCATTTTTTAGTCATTAGATGTCACTTAAACAGTTTCCAATTAGTCAGAATGCATTCTGTGGGTGTACACCGTACCCTGCCAACTGTACTCTGTCCCTGCCCCAGACTCCAGGGAGACACTGGGCATCCCCAGGTCCTACAGGGAGACACTGGGCGTCCCCAGGTCTTAACAGACAATGCTCTGAGCTTATCCTACCTTATCTGAGGGACCGGTTTCACACCGTCGCCCACGATCACTTCTCTACTATTAGAGCGCGTTGCACCGTTGTGCCCTCTGGGGTCGATCAAACCACGTCTCTGCCGAGGCCCCCGATGAAACCACCGGTGCACGCTGGGCGTCAGTTGTTGCTGCAAGTTGTCGACCCCAGGAGGGATCCGGGCAAGGCGAAATGTTAGCCTCGAGCCCCACGTTGGGCGCCAAAACTGTTGCCGGCACAAGGTGCCCGAGGGAGGCAACAATTGGGTTCGTTGCCTGGTGTGCGTCGCGCCAAATAAACACACTGGGGGAGAAGCAGACAGAGTTTATTTGAGCTCAAGTAAAAGGCATAGGGAGACTGTATTGTCTCAAATCCTGCACACCTAACCCTGCAACAGCGGGATCTTTATACCCTGGTCAGTTTCACTGTCAGTGATTTTCCACCAGCTGGCCTCCCTCTCCCTCCTCCCTCCTCCTTTCTCTCTCCGAGCGGTGCCCTTGCATTCCACAGATAACAGTTTTAGCTCGCCTGCTTTCCAGAAGGACAGGAGATTGCAGGCACCAAAGAAAGGATTGCAAAGGTTGGGCAAAGGGGGGCTTTGGCTCATCTGAGCCTGGAGCAGAAGGACTTCCTTGACACTCGTGGTCTTCCATCCCTCTGAGTTACCCAGGGTTATGCCCAGTGACACCAACATCAGGATGGAATTGCCGATGATGAGGACCCAGCATTTCTTCCTCTTGGTGTTCCAGTAGCTCTTGGACTGTACTGTGCTTGGAGTGGCAGCAGTTCCCTTGGAGGCATCCTTGCCTACCTCCTCCTTCATGGCTGCCAGGGCCTCATACCTGTTTCCCAACTGTACCTGGGGAACTGACACTGAGGTAGCATGAGTAGCCCCGACTGTGGAGGTGACCATCTGCCATACCTCTACGGTGGGCCCCTCCCAGGTGGCTTCTCCTTCAGGTTCCTGACCCTGCAGAGAATGAAAATACCTGTTAATTTCATTTTTGGCCTTCCTAGTCCCCCGGAGCCTGCTGACCTCAGCCTGGAGCTCCCTCACCTGCTTCTCCAAGGCCCAAAGATGGGCACATGTGGGATAGGTGAGGGAACTCCCACTGTCACGTCCCCCTCTAGGCCGCTGAGGCCCTGCCAGGCAGCCCCCATAAACTTGGGGGAGGGTAGCTCCAGCCCCTCCATGGGCTCTTCCAGATGGAGGCCACAGAGGACCCCCAGACAGGCAGGGCCACCCAGGCCAGAGCCCTGGCAGTCCGCCATGTACTCACTATTATTGTAGAGCAAAGTGTCATCCTTTCTCTGCTGGTGAAGTCTCCAATCTGGCTCCTTCTGCGGACTCACCTTGTGCGAATGCCAGCATGCCCTTATAAAGGGAGTGTACTCCTGCCCATGGACTGGGCTGTGAACTGCCTGGAAACTGCTCATGTTAGCAGTCCCTGTTCGCTGGCTCCATGGTTGCCTGGGGAGTCTCCTTTTATACCTTCCTGGGCCAGGCTGACTCAGGGCCAGACCCAGGCCCAGGCAGCTATCCCATACCAATCAAACAATCAACCAGACATATCTCCCCCCACTAAATTATCATGGCTAAGGGAGACCCACCTGGACATGGGGCAAAGACCTAGCTTCCTGAAGGGAGGGCTGCACGCCTTGCTTTGGCCCAGGAGCTTCTATCAGGTCTCCTAGGGTCCTTGGAGTCAGCAGCATAGTGCCATGTGGGCTAAGGTCATACCCATTAAGGCAGGTGAGGGTGTTGGCTTGGGGCCAATACTATGCCTTGGGCAGTGGAGCTTGAGCTGGTGGAAAGTTTGTCAGAGGTAGAGGGGCTAGGAGCCTTGTATCCTGGGATGCTGGATGAATGCAGATTGATTGCTTTATCTCCCTGGAGCAGACTTATAATACCTTAGTTTGAGCTAGGTAGAATGGCTCAAAGATTACCTTCACCCAAAGAAGTGTAACTTTAAACTGTGTGAAGTACCCTTCAAGTGTCTTACTGTGTGGACTTTTTGGGCATTTTTACATGTGGTTCTGATGCAGTGCCAGGCACTTATAATTAGCGAGCTGCCCTAATCAAAAGTGCTCGTGTGCAGCACATCACTGTGCTCAGAAAATGGTGGTGGGGCACTTTGAGCTCAAGCACACTGAATGTGTTTTATTTCAAAGCACACCACCGTCATTTTCTCAGCACAGAGATGTGCTGTGCTGCTGATACATGTGATGCACAAGGCTGCCAGAGCATATCAGTTTACGTGCTCCAGGAGACTTGATTAGTTGAGTCTTGCTCCAATGTGCTGGATTTTCAGCATGTTGGCACAGGCTCTCCACATGTGTGTATGTACCTTCCCATTTTAAGTGCTGTTAGAATGGTTTAAAGGTAAACTGTAACACCGCTGTAAGGAAACCATTTGTGTTCTTAATAATTCTGTTTACCTTTCTTGAAAATTCAATAGGAAAACCCTCAGATTTTACACCATGAGCCAAAATCTGACTGAGGATGTTCTGAGAAACCTCTGCCTTTTAGAAGGTTGTGCTGTGTGTGCAGCCCATAGGGATTTTACCTACTTTCTTTTAAAGTAGCTGGTGACAGTCACTATCAGGACTGAACCACTAATTTGGTGTATGTGGCAATTCTGATACTTGTATTCATTTATGTACTGGCCATCAAGTAGCTATCAAATTATAATAACCAGAACTATCAAAAGTTATATAATGTTTTTCCTTAGGGCTAGTTATTTGATTTTTGGAATAATTAATAAATACAGGATATTTGGGTTCTGCTTATGAATGTAAAAAGTGGTGAAATTTGTAAAGTAATTTATTCATGACGTATTTTTCACTCAGGTCCAGTAATGACTTTGAGGGCCAAATTCTACTAATTGAAGTCATTGAGGTTAAATATGTGATTTATGTCAGGGAAGTATTTGGCTTGTAGCCTGGATTTGAACCAGGTGATGTATTGATGAAAAGCTGTTAACTTTTACTTCCTCACACCCTAATACATCTACTTACAGACTTCAGGTATTTGAATTCAGACATTGTTCTCCATTAAATTTAGTAGTTTCCTAAAAGAGTTGCCATTATCCCTCCAGAAAAACTGATGTATTATCTTCTAACAATACGGAGATCTCAAATCTACTCTAAAATATGATTAAAGCATTGTAACATGTTCTGGGCTTAGAGCATCTTTTATTGTAAAACTCTTTCCAAATATAAATAAATTCCTTGTTACTGAAATACAGCCAGCTCTATGAAAAATTTTGACATCTATTTAAATGAACATTTAAATGTTACACAACAGGTGCAACTGGAATATGAAGATGAAGATCATATATAGCTGAAACTGCAAGGAGAACTCAGCTGGGAATAAATTAAATACAAAAATAAAAATTTGGCAGGACATTGAAGTTAAAAACCTTACTATTGAGATACTCAATGTTTGTTTTTTTAATGATAAGTGATCAGCACCTTGGATTTCCATCTAAACTGAAAGATTTTTCAGCATTGACAGTACAATGCCCCTTATCCCATATAGGATCTTTTAGTTGAATGGCAACTCTCAGGGGAAAAGGCCATTCAACAAATTACCAACTTGCAGCAACTTGGCATTGTTCTTAGATGCCTCCCATCTGAATAATCCCAGGGTTAAACTATGATACCTGTGCTCAGAATAATATGGTTTCAGGTATTCAGAACAGAGATCACTTGGGGACAATGAAATCAGAAACAAAATACGAAAGCATAATAGAATTCAGATGTTTACTGTCATAGGGTTTAAATAATTACCTAAATACAACAGACATTATATATTCAATTAAAACTTTGTCATCACAAGCACTTAAAGAAGGAAACCTATCCCAATCTATGTTTTACAGTATGAAAACTAGTTAACTAAATATCATAAGACTCAGTGGGAAAACTGACATATGTATGCAAGTTATTTGAATCAGGATAGATGAGAGAGAGAGATGCAATCTGCTCCCTGGTAAAAACCAGCTGTAGATTGTGTTGGTGCATGCTGCACCTGGGCTGCAAACCACTTTCTTTCCAAAGCCTAATGAAGTGCTGCCTTCTTTAACTGAGAAACAGGAGTGTGATGTCAGGGGCCTTATGTGTAGCACACCCTGTCGGGTGTGTAGCCCTGCCCCTCAACTATCCTGCCACGACTTTGAGGTTAAATTATGAAGAGAGAGGGTTCAGTGGAGATCTTCTTGGGAGGGCCTCCTGACAAACGGCAGTACTCACGATTTTGTTTGGCGCAGTGTTCCACGGGGCTCCGCCTCCCCTACACGCAGTTCACTCGCCAACCAGATGGATATTTGTAGAGAAGGTATTTCGGCCCTGCGGGGTTGCCCGCAGCTTGCCTCAGGTGAGGTCCCACACTGACGTGAATGCAGATGACTCTTCTCCCTCTGACCTCGAAGCACGGCCCGCCTTCTCCAGGCTCCTTATTTTCCATTTTTTTTCTTTCTCTCTCTCTCTATTTTTCTCCTTTTAGAAGTAATACTCCCCTGAGGAGGAGAGGGCTGTGGAGCTGCCTCCTTGGGCCCAGCCTCCTCCAGGGGCCTCAAATGCTTCCTCTGCCCTACTCCCTACAGGGAGCTTCAAGGCTTCCCCCAGGTTGTCTTCAGTGGGGGGCTGGAGGGCTTCACTAGCTCTGTCTCCTGCAGGGGGCTTAGCATTTTCCCCTGTGTAGCCGCTCCTCTTCTGCACTGGATCCTCAGCACATCTCACATGCTGCCCACCAGCACGCTCTCTCTGGCTCCCCCTTCCCACAGGGTCTGTTGGGGCTTTTAAACTTCTGTGTGGCAGCCTGTGTGGGGAACAGCTGATTAAACAGCCAGAGTAACGCCAGCCACATGGCTGTGGCTGTGGTCCCAGTTCCTGCACTGCTGGGCCAGCAGGAGGTAAGTTTTCCCCGCAGGGGGGTCTGTTTTGGGGTTTTGGGACCCGTGGAACTCTCTGCTGCCCCTTTGAAACCTAGTGGGGGCATGTTCCCACCACAAGGAGTATTAGCAATAAAAGCAAATGTGAGGACTCCTCTGTAGGCTGCTGGAAAAAACCTTCTGCAATAATCATTGCCTCCAGCCAAGCCTAGAACTATTGACCCCTCTGAAATCTGGCTGTCTTCAAAACTCAAGCCCAGTTCCAGTGTGAATTAACTTATGCAAGCAACATGCTCTAGTCAATTTCCACTAATCAGTCTCCCACCTGCATTTATTTAAAGTATCAGCAAACAGCCAGATATTCTCACATCAGCAGGGGGAAGAGCCTGTAGCTGTGCAGAGCTAAAACCACAGATTAATTAGTAACATAAACATCTATGAAATAAACAAAAGGTGAGGGGCTGCTTATTTAGCTAAGTTCCTCTTTAGTGATTCCCTAGCTCAGGGGTAGGCAGCATTTTTTGGCTGGAGTGCCGAAAAATACCACAATGCCTACCTCGGAAGGTGCCGGAGTGCTGGCATGGCAGAAAAAACAAAATGAGGGCAAGGGGTACATGCCAGGATGCCCTGCTTGTGCCCCTTGCCCCCCACCCACCCAAAGCCCCTGCCCCACAGCCCTACTGCCCCTTACCCCCCACCCAAAGCCCCTGCCCCACAGCCTGGGCTCTGTGGCTGCCTGCAACTACCCCAGCTCTGGGTAGCTGCTGGAGCCCAGGCTGCTCCCAGCAGGGCTTGCAGCATCCCAGCTGCCTGCTGGGAGCAGCCCGGGATCCTGGCTGGCAGCAGCTGCCCAGAGCCGGGGCTGGCTGCAGCCAGGAGGTTCCAAACAGCTGTGCCAGGCTCCGGCATCAGCTCCAGACCAGCTCATGCAGGTGCACCTTGGAGCGGGTGGTGGGTGAAGGACCTGAGGCAGCACAGCCCTGGTCTTTCCCCTGCTCCTGGCATGGAGGTTATGAGCCCAGCGCAGCTGTTTGTAGTGAGCCTGGGCCCTGGGCAGCTGCAGCAAGCAGTGGGCAGAGTGCAAACAGCTGCGCCAGGCTGCACAGCTCTGGCATTAGCTCTGTGCTGGTGGTGACTGCACGGGCACCTCAGGGCAGACTGCGCTGCTCTGCTGTCCACCCCGAGGTGCCCCGCTGTCCACTATGAGGTGCTGTGCACCTGCACAACTGTTTGGAGCCTCCCGCCTGCAGCTGGCCCTGGCTCTGGGGAGCTGATGCCAGCTGGGATCCTGGGCTGCTCCCATCAGGCAGCTGGGATGGTGGAAGCCCTGCTGGGAGCAGCCCAGGCTCTGTTGCTGGCAGCAGCTACCTGGAGCTGGGGTTGGCCGTGGCATGCCAAGCAAAATGGCCTCATGTGCCATGCTTGGCACATGTGCCAGGGGTTGCCGACCTCTGCCCTAGCTCCATATGCATTGATCTATCTACTATACCATTTTGGCTTCCTTCCTTCTATCCTTCCTATGTCCTTGTCTGATATGGTGCCAGATTCATAGTGCATGGATCGTGCTGTGATAAATAAGTATTTGGGGAGCTTGTATGCAAGGAAGCCAACTCCCCATTGTTCACTGTATTATGGACTTCATCCTAGTTAGTGCAAATTTTGCTGACTGTTGAATTTTAGAAAAAAGTAATTAGAGGTGAGTCATATTACCAGCTGGTAATTTAAGTATCTTCAAACTTAAAGGTAGTTTAGCAGTCCACTCAAGTGAGGAAGGTTCCACTATTGGTGGAACTTCTGTCAGCTTTAAAACAATAACTTGACAAAACATATTTGCAAGTTGGGATATCTGGTATACAAAGGAACTTCCTGCAGTCCCATGCAGCATGAGACATGCATTTTGTAACTTTACCAATTTAAAGTTAAATTTCTTTCTAAAGTGGGCAGAAGTCAATAACTTGCTATGCCCAGAAGTAGCTAATTGATTTTGCTGCTACCTGTGAGCCAAAGTAAGCAGCAAGTATCCTGTTACTTACTAGCTTTACCTTACATTGTAAAGGATATTGTGCATTAGCAAACTCCAGACAAACTATTCTAGTTTCACATCTTTATATTTCTGCTAATAACTTGTTTCAACAAATAGTTGCATATTGTAAAACAGACAGAAAGAAATAACAGTGTTATAGATATTGGCACTGATAAAATATAGCTTTCTCAACCAAAACAGTTGTAGAACCAAATAAAGGGAATGTATTCTGGCAGTGGTCTCCAACCCTTTTAAGTAGGAGATCACCTTTGGCATATAAAAGCAACCCAAGATCTACCGTGTACTGCCACCTTCCGCTTCCCTAGCAGGTAAGTCTGTGAAGAGGGAAGGGGGGTAGATCGAGGCAGAGGGAAAAAAAATTACTTGGGGGAGTGCCCCTCCAGCAGGTAAGTCTATGGGGAAGGGGCAGATTGAGGCCCCAGCCCTAGCCCCACTTCCTCCCTCACTGCTGGGGCCTCTATCTGCTCTCCCACTCCAACAGTGGGGAGGGAAAGAGTGGGGCTGGAGCAGGGGCAGGCCCTGCAGAGCTGGGGCACGGTGCAGGATGGAGCCATGAGTGGCTTGTCTGGGGGAATGGGAAGTGGGGGGCATACAGCCCAGTAGAGCATGGGGGGCATGTGCCCCCGGATCTACCTGTCAGCCTGGCCAGGGGCTGCTGTGGGCTGTGGATGGGGTGCACTGGGTGGCACTGGGCTACATGAGGGGCTTCAGGCACCTGACAATTTCCCGTAGCCCCCCTTCCAGCACCATCGCCGCTCAGCCTGAGCACAGTGCAGCACAGCCTGCCATGAAGAATGCGGTGCTGCCTTCCTCTTTCCCTCCCCCTGCTCCCTCCCCACAGGATCTGCACGGGGTGGGGAGAGGTGGGCTGGGGCTGGATGATACTGCCATGCTCTTCATGGTGGCAGTCTGGGTTGTGCTGCACTGCATGTGGCATCAGGCCTTTCCTCAGTGGCCTGCAGTGGGGCTCGGGCCACAAAGCCCAGCCTGCAACTGCAGCTGCCTCCACCATGGACAGATTGGGGGGCATGTGCCCCCTGGGACCTTCTCTGGCATGTACACAGTGGTGGGAGACCACCCTCCCGGACAACCCACCCAGGTTTGATCTTCCTGCCACCCACCGAGTGGGGCCCCACTCAATTTACCCCTGCTCCTGCCTCTGTGGCACTCTATCCCACCACGCGGGGGCCTTGATCTGGCCCCCACCCATTCTCTCCCCCACTGACTTACCTGCTGGGCTACACGCTTGTGCTCAGCCCCCCACTCCAGCCTGAGATCTACTTCAAGATGCTCCGAGATCTACTGGTAGATTGAGATCCCCTGATCGGTGAGCACTGTGTTATGGGTATGAAGAATAGAGTTGGCTGCAAGACAAAAAGTACTTTTAGGGTTGTGTTTAACCTACCAGGACTCAATATTTGTAATAAAAACAAAAACATTAGGAACAATTAATACTAGTTGAACCCATGCTTCACTCAAGATTAGATTTTTTTTTTACTTTTTATAACCTTATGCCATAATTATCATCATCTTCACTTTATGATTTATACATCATTGCCTGTTCCAACTTCAAAAGTTTTCAGACAGTTGTTTTTATCTGGTTTCTTCTCTTGCAGATTGTAATTGAAATTTTTGACATGGGTGAGCTGTGAACCTCCAACACTACCCCCAACCTGGAGGACCAGACCAGAGCCCTTTTAGCTGATGTTTTCATAGTTCCCTGGAGAATTTCTTGGCACTTTAACAATGTAGCAAATGTTATTAGATGCACTGTAACTGGTATCTAGGCAATGTTGAATCTTGAGTGAAGTGTTTACTGAATGTTCCTTCATCATTATATCATTATGAATTGCATGTAGGCCAAGGGCAGGCAAAATGCAGCCCATGGGCCAGAACTGGCCCACCAAGAACTTTCATTTGGCTTATGGGACCCCCCAAAAAATTATGCCTTGCCCAGCCCTTCTGCCCATGAGGGTTGGAGCGAGGTGCCCACATGTACACACAGCCCCAAAAATGCAGTGCAGCCCCTGCAGGGAAGGCAGCCCACTTCAGCACCTGAGGCTTCTCTTTGGTGCTGTGCACTCCAGCAGAGAAGGCATCTGGCTCCAGCATATGGGGCTTCCTTCCCTGCTGTGCTAGTGCAGGGGATGCACTTGAGTTACGGGGAGCACTGGCAATACAGACAGCCGCACGGAGGCTGTGCCCTCACTGTAATGTGCAGCGCTAGCCGGAGCCATGCCACATTGGGTGCTTGTGGCCTGAGTGCCCCGCCTGTTGCTGCACCAAGGGTGGAATGGGAGGGGTCCCAACACCCCCACAACCTCCCTCACACCCACATCCTGCCCCCACGACCCCTGAACATGCCCTATGCCACCCCATACAGCCACACACACCCACCATATGCACACACATCACATATACCACACACACATACCCCCCCGACACACACACCACATACACCACATGTACACATACCACACACACCTATCATATTCATCCCACATACCCCACCACACACCACAGGCACACCCACTCCCCACAATATCTATACATATTTTGCACAATGCCTATTTTTTAAGTATCTGTATTATACAGTGATTCATGTGGGACAGAACAGGGTTTTATTGTTTTTACCCAAGTAGCTCATATATAACCAGGGCAAAAAGGTAATTGTTTCTTGGCCTCTGAACAATGATTTTGTGTGTCTAAGTCTTTATTGAATAAAAATGTCTATGTCACAAATATCAGCATGACAGTTGGCAGTAAATGATGCCTTTGTTGGCAGTCTTAGCTGAGAACTAAGAGATGAAAGGACATTTAGAGTACTCTATTACTGAGAGTCATACTGGAACTTGGGCAGGTAGGTCTGAGGTCACTTGGGTATGGAGGTCATGAAGACAGGAGATCAGTCTGAGAACAGGGTCCAGGAGTGAGAGAAGAAGCCAGGAGGTCAAGTAGAGAGCAGAACTGAGGAGCACGCCGAGGGAACAGGAAAGCAATCTTGGGTCAGGTTGAGTCCTATTGTCCAGATGCTTTCTTTTCCTGTGCAGGGGTTTATATGGGGGAAGTGGAGGGTCAGCTAACCGGGATGTCTACTTTGATGACAGGGAGTGAGTGGAGGGTTAGGCCCTGCTGATCAGCCTGGATCAATCTTGGCAACCAGCTGTAAGGTGACAGGCCAGGACGAGTGGCTGTGTTGACCAGGATGAGGCTCAGGTTTGAAGCCATGGCCTGACAAGTTGTTTCTTTAAGTGAAGACTGAATTGCACTAGAAAATCAGCTTGAAGGAAGCTTGTTACTACCACTGCCTATACTAGGCATACTCAATGAACAAATGCAGGGTGGTCAGTCCAGAAACTTTGACAGCATTTATATTATTTACCAAGTGCAAATAGAAATGAGGCAGGCCTGCATGAGCAAGAAATAAATTGTGGTCTGGAATGAGGTACATTACTGAAATAAAGATGAATGAATTAAATGTTTTTTACTAGTAAGGACTGGAGATGGAAGGTTTCTTCATAGTGGCAGTGTCTACACATGCATTTGCTGCTTCACCAGTTTACTCACAAGTAAGTTGCTTGCAAGTAAATGTTACTGGGCAAGCATATACATGTGTGGGGAAGAAGGAGCAGATCTGTTGCCAATCTGCTCCTGCTTCCCAGGGGCCTGCAATGGGCCTCTGCCCCCCGTGGGGGGAGCTTCAGCTGCAGCAGCCAGCAGCCAGCAGCCAGCAGCCAGCAGCCAGAAGCCAGCCCTGCTCACTGCTCTCTGACCGGCCACTTCCCTAGCTAGGAGCAGCATGCCCAGCACAGGGACAGCATGTGGCAGTGCTCTCCTCCTTGCCTGTGCCTCCCCATGGTATGGCTGCTTCAGCCCCTGCCCTTGGCAATGACAAACAGCCCCCTGTGCTCCTGCTGGCTCTGTAAGTGCTGACTGGGCAGGCAACGCCCATGACACCCTCATCTTGTGGAACTCTGGCCTGCCAGGCCTGGTGGAGAGTGGGCACTTTGTGTCAGGGGTGCTGGGCCCGCAGCTGGGTTCTGTGGTGGTCCCACCCCTCCTCAGTGGGGACCCTGCCTATGTGCTCCTGCCTTGGCTCATATGGCCTTACACTGGCCACCTGGACTCCTGCCAGGCTTACTTCAACTGCTGCCTGGGCTGGACCCACATGTTGATGGAGTGCACCTTTGCCTGCCTCAAGGGCTGTTAGTGCTCCCTTACCTCCTCAGATTCACTGAGGACAACCTCCTCTGGGTCATCTTTGCAGCCTGTGTGCTGCATAACATCTGCGAGGCACAGGGGGAGCTCTTTTGTGAAGCCTTGGCAGAGGATGCACAGCACGTGGAGGATGCTTGGCAGTGGCAGCACCACATGCAGTGGCAGTGGCAGTGGTGGTCCCCCACACTGAGGCCCCAGGAAAGACATACCCTGGAAGTGGAAGCCAGAGCACTGGGTGCGGGAGGCACTGGCCAACCACCTCCTTCAGCACTCCCCACTGTAGCCTGCCTGCACTGCCACCCCAGACCCCCCATCCTGCTGCTCACCCTCAGCACCACACTCACTGTGAACACATCTCACAAGAACAAATTTTTACCACCCTTACATCAAACGGGCCCCCGCTTCCTTCTCCTCCCCCCCAAAATAGAGCCTCTCTCTCCCTTCAACAAACAGAGACCCTCCACCACCCACCAACAATAAAGCACCTTCTTTTCCATGGAAACTTTGTTCAATGTTCTTTGTGTGCTGTCCTGGGGGGAGGGGCTGTGGGGTGAGGGCAACTAGGGGGATGAGCCCAGGGACAGGTGGCCAACACCCTGGCCAACACCCTGCAGTGGGGCTGGCCACTCCCCTATGGGTGTGCATGCTGCAGCCAGTGCAGTGGGCAGGGGGCTTACCTAGGGGCAATGGTGGCTGGTGCTCCACCCTTTGGGGTGGCTTCCCCTCCAGCAGCCAGTGTCCTGGCTCTGCTGCAGGCAGCTCTGGCTCCACATGGAGGGAGGGTGAATGTCAGGACTGGGCCCAATGTGGGGGCTGGGCCAGGGACCAGACTGCTGGATGCCGGAGGGGCCCTCACCTGCTGATGTGTCCATTACAGGTGAAAGTATGTCCATTAGTTGCTGCACAAAGGGCATGAACTTGTGGGCACTCCCTGACCCAGCGATTGTGGTTGGTGATGAAAACCCACTGTGCCTACAAGGCCTTGATCTTTATGTGGCACTGCCATGCCGACTGGTCGTGCCTGTGCTCCTGCAACTGGGCTGCCAGCCTCACATAGATGTGGGCATTGGTGCACCTCTGCCTTGCCCCACACTGCCTCAAGGTCGCTAGTCTTCTCCTGCGACCAGCTAGGGCCCTGGGTGGTGGAAGCAGGTATGGGAATGGCTGTGGAGGAGGAGGACACCATCGTTGGTCCCAGGGCTGGGGCTGGCAGGGAGAGTTCTCTGGCAGCTGCTGGAGAAGAAGCTCCTACAGGAAAGGAAAGAAAGTCTCTATGACAAGTTGGGTGCCTGAGATGCTGGTGTTACTGTGCTGCTTACCTGTTGCTATTTAAAGTGGTGGACTGGGCTGAGGCTGTAGGGGAGGAGGTCTCATTGGGGCACACTACCATGTTGTGTAGAGGCGCCAGTGTCAGTGAGGGTGCAATGACAGGGGCATAGAGTGGTAAAGGATGGTTGGAGCCATGCATCTAGCCTATACAGCTTAGGGTGTCCCCTTGAGGCACCTACTTAGAGCAGGGTCCAAGAACCTACAGGGTTTAGTGTGGTCCATTAGGACCATGACTGAGCTGAAGCTCAAGGGCAGCTTATAGTTTCATAGTTATTAGGGTCAGAAAGGACCTATTAGATGATCAAGTCTGATCCCCTGCCCTGGGCAGGAAAGAGCGCTGGGCTCAGATGACCCCAGACAAGTGTCTGTCTAATCTCCTTTTGACTATTTCCAGGGAAGGGGACAACACCACCTCCCTCGGAAGCCTATTCCATATTTTGGTGACCCTCACTGTAAAGAACCTTTTCCTGATGTCCAGCCTGAATTTGCTTTCTTTAAACTTGTGTCCATTGTTTCTAGTTACCCTGACTGTTGCACTGGTAAACATTGTATCTTCCACTTCCTGCTGACCCCCACCCCGATGAGTTTGTAGGTGGCCACAAGATCACCTCTCAGCCTCCTCTTATGGAGGCTAGAGAGGTTCAGGTCTCCCGATCAGTCCACATAGGATTTTTTTCTGTAGGCCTTTAACCAGATACGTGGCCCTCCTCTGGACCCTTTCCAGGTTATCCACATCCTTCCTGAAGTGTGGTGACCAAAACTGGATGCAGTACTCCAGCTGTGACCTTACCAATGCTGCATAGAGGGGAAGTATCACCTCCCTAGACCTGATTGTGATGCACCTACTTATGCAAGAAAGAGTGCAGTTAGATTTACTTATTACCTCACCACATTGGTGACTCATGTTCATTTTGGAGTCGATTATGACTCCAAGGTCCCTTTCTGCACTTGTGCTGCTTAGAACGGTCCCTTCCAGACTATAGGAGTGCTGATGATTCTTCTTCTCGAGGTGCAACACATGACACTTATCCTTGTTAAACTTCATTCTATTCTCTTCCACCCACCTCCCCAGCCTGTCCAAATCCACTTGGATTTGCTCCCTGCCTTCTAGTGTGTTTACCTCCCCCCATAGTTTTGTGTCATCAGCAAACTTGGACAGGGTACTTACTACTCCCTCATCCAAGTCACTAATGAAAATATTGAATAGTACTGGTCCCAGGACAGAGCCTTGGGGGACTCCGCTGCCTACATTTCTCCAGGCAGAAACTGACTCATCTACCACCACTCTCTGGGTGTGTCCATAAGCCAATTTTCGACCCACCAGACTGTGTAATAATCTACATTGCAGTTTTTTAGTTTATTTATAAGAATTGGGTGTGACACTGTGTCAAAGGCCTTTTTAAAATCCAGGTAAACAACATCTACCTCTGTTCCCTCAACCAAGCATTTTGTGACCCAGTTGTAAAATTAAATTAGGTTGGTCAGGCAGGATCTGCCTGCTATGAACCCATGCTGATTTCCCCTTAGCATTACTTTACCCACTGGTCCGCCACAAATGTGATCTTTAACTATTTTCTCAAGGGTCTTGCCAAGAATAGAGGAGAGGATAACCAGCCTATAGTTACCTGGTTCCTCTTTCCTCACCTTCTTGAAAATAGGGACCACATTGGCCTTTTTCCAATCCTCTGGGACTTGTCCTGAGTGCCACAAGTGCTCAAACAGTTGTGCCAGTGGGTCTGCTATGACTCCAGCTAATTCCCTAAGTACCCTAGGGTGAAGATCATCAGGGCCTGTTGACTTTAATACATTCAGCCCCTCCAGATGCCCCCTTACTAGATCTGCATGAACTGCTGGGGGGTTGGTATCTACCCTGGGCTTGTCTAAATTCCTAATGGGATGCATATTCATATTCATGTCCAGGAACATGGATGCAAAGAATTCATTTAGAATCTCTGCTGTAGCCATCCTATCTGTTACCAGTTGTCTTTTTTCATCCTGAAGTGGTCTTAAGTTATCCTGCACTTTCTTTTTGCTGCCTATGTACTTAGAAATGACTTTTTGTTATCCTTGACTTTTGTCGCCACCCATCTCCACTTTGGCTCTCTTCACTGCTTCCCTGCAGACTCAAGCCAAGCAGGTGAACTCCTTCTTGGTGACTGCACCCTGATTCCACATCCTATAGGCCTCTTTTTTCCTCACCAGGCTCTCTTGGATTTCCCTGCTCGGCCAAGAGGGTTTCTTTGCTTTTTTTTTTGCCTTCCTTTATGTGGACTAGGGTAGTCTTTTTTTTGTGTCTGCAGGATTAGTCCCTTGAGAAAGGCCCACCCTTCCTGGACTCCCATCTCTGTGAGGCTATTACCAGTTAGATCCTTCCTAACTAATTTCCTGAGTTTACCAAAGTTGGCCTTCCTGAAGTCCAGCACTTCTTCCCTACTAGTTATCTTCCCCATCTTTTGCCAGATAGTGAAGCAGATGTCTGGGAAGTTTAAGTCCCCCATGACAATCAGGTCCTTTGAGCTTACTGCCTCTGCAAGCTGCTTTGATAATTCTAGGTCTAACTCATCCCCTTGGTGTTGGGGTCTGTAATAGGCCCCTATTACTAGGTCTCCTTCTCTCCCCCCATAATCTGACCCATAATACCTCAATTTGCCCTTCTTGTCCCAATTTGACTATGGAAGATGTATATTGTTCTTTAACATAGAGAGCAACTCCCCTCCCCGCTTTTTCCCTACCCTGTCCTGTCTGTACAGCCTGTAGCCCTCAGTGCTCACCGCCCAGTCATGGGTAGGATCCCTCTAGGTTTCTGTTAGCCCAACCAGGTTGAATTCTTTATTTGCAAGCAGAAGCACAAGTTCCTCCTGCTTGTTTCCCATGCTCCTAGCATTGGTAGAGACGCATCTAAGCCCCCCAGTAGATGCCCTTGCTAATCTCCCATTCTGTTGCCTAGTGGGGCCATTGTTACTTACCTGGACTATTCCAGCCCTTGGCTCGTGGTTTGTTGTACCTGGACTCTCCCTGTTCATCCCTGTCCCCTGATGAACCTAGTTTAAAGCCCTGTGAAGGAGATCAGCCAACCTGTAAGAGAAGAGACTCCTACCTCTTGGAGAGAGATGTAGTCCATCTCACCCAAACAAGACTGTATCCTGGAAGTGCAGGTTGTGGTCAAGGAACCCAAATCCTGTGCGGTGACACCAGCTCCACAGCTGCGAGTTGACTTCTCTAGTGCAGTTACTGTGGTGCTGTCCTTGACCTCTGACTGGTAGAATGGATGAGAAGACCACCTGTGCTCCTGAACCTCTGAGCTTGGTTCCCAGCTCCATGTAGTCACTTATGACCCTGCCCAGACTACTCTGGGCTGTGTCATTGGTTCTACCATGGATGAGGACCACGGGATAGTAGTCGGAGGGCCCGATCAGGTCTGGAATTCTCATTGTGACATCACAAATCCAGGCTCCGGGCAGGCAGCATACCTTCCATGCTGTGGGATCTGGGTGGCAGATGGCTCCCTCTGTTCCTTGCAGGAGGGAGTCACCTACCACAATGACCCAACATCTTATCCTCTGGCTACACGGTTCTCTCTCCATTGGGTTGATGGTATCTGTAGGTGCAGCCTCTACTACTGTGCTCTCTGGCAGTGAGTAGGGCCTCAAATCTGTTCTGCAGCTGAACCAAGGGAGTCACCCTGGCTTTGCAATGTCTAGTCCTTGAGGTGCCTGCCTGCCATCTGGCCTCATCAGCTCTCTCCTGTGATGACTTCCCTCCAGGTGTGCGGACCTGCAGAGAATGGAAGTATCCATCAATCTCCTCCTCAATCGCCCTGATCCTCTGCAGCCTGCTCACCTCTTCCTGGAGTTCCCTCACCTGCCCCTCCAGGGCCTCAATCTGGGCACATGTGGGACATGTGAGGGGACCCCCTACCCCTGTGCTACCCCCGGGCCCTCATGGACCCACCAGGCAACCCCTGCAGGCAGGGGGCCAGGGGGCTGCCGACCTGCCCAAGGGCTTCATCTGGGTGGAGGCCTCAGTGGAGCCCCAGGTGGGAGGCAGCATCGGGGCAGAGTCCCTGGCTGTGCTCTGAGTCACCACCCCCATTAAAGTTTCTCTTACGTACACTCACCTGAGGGCTCTGTAGACTCTGTCTGAAGCCTCCGAGTCTGATGCAAGGAGTCTCCGGTCTGTGCTGCTCTCTTCCCTGTGTGAACTCCTGCACAAACTCTGTTTGCTGGCCTGTTCATCCAGCTCGGGAGTGTGGTTCCTGTCCAGTGAGGATAAATAGGGACGTGGCTTGGGAGTGTGACTCCCTTCCCAATGCCCTGCAGCTGCTTCATGTTTTCCTCTGCCCAGCCTGGCTTACCTTGCTGGCACTGCTGACTCATTCTCTCTGCTTCTCCCTGTGGGGTTGGGGGGCACAGAGAGCACACATGCGCTTGTAGCACATGTGTGCCTCCTTTGGCTTCCCGGCCTGTCTGGATAGCTTTCCTATCTTTTACCTTTTTCAACAAGACATGGCAGCAGGTGAGAAGAGAAGGCACTTGCAGGGCAGAGCTGACACAGTCACAGGGCCCTAGGGGTATCATGGCCATCTCTAGGGACCCTACTCCATGACAAAGTGCAGTTTCCCAGAAACCCCTGCACCTATCTCCTTGAAAGCTGGAAGGCTTCATGGCCTCATAAGCAGCTAGTATCCCTGCTGTTTTCATCCCATTCTTCCTTAACCCAAACAAACAAAAAATCACACACACAAAATCACACATGCCACGAGTTTTGTTCTGAACAATTTGAGGTGTGGTTTCCCAGAAAGCCCTGCACCTATCTCCTTGAAACCTGGCAGGCTTCATGGCCTCAGCAGGGGCTACCATGCCTGCTGTTTTTACTCCACTCCACCTTAGCACACACACACAGTCACACATGTCATGAGTTTTGCTTGTCAGCCACTTGAGGTACAGTTTCCCAGAAACCCCTGCATCTCTCTCCTTGAAACCTGGAAGGCTTCATGGCCTCATCAGGTAATACCTTGCTGTTTCACCCCACTCTGCCTTAACAGACACACATACCATGAGTTTTGCTCTCAGCACCTTGAGGTACAGTTTCCCAAAACCCCTGCACCTATCTCTTTGAAACTTACAGATTCATAGATGTTAGGGTCAGAAGGGACCTCAATAGATTCATAGATGTTAGGGTTGGAAGGGACCTTTATAGATCATTGAGTCTGACTCCCTGCATAGACAGAAAAGAGTGCTGGGTTCAGATGATCCCAGCCAGATGCCCACCCAATGTCCTCTTGAAGACCCCCAGGGTAGGGGAGAGCACCACCTCCCTTGGGAGCCCATTCCAGATTTTGGCCACTCTAACTTGGAAGAAGTTCCTCCTAATGTCCAGTCTAAATCTGCTCTCTGATAGCTTATAACCATTATTTTTTGTGACCCCTTGTTGAGTAGGGCCTCAACAATTCCCTTCTGTGCCCCCATGATGAATTTATAGGCAGCCACAAGGTTGCCTCTCAACCTTTTCTTGCAGAGGCTGAAGATGTCTAGGTGCCCTAGTTTCTCCTCATAGTGCTTGGCCTGCAAGCCCTTAAACATACAAGTGGACCTTCTCTGGACCCTCTCCAGGTTATCCATATCTCTTTTGAAGTGTGGTGCCCAAAACTGCATGCAGTACTCCAACTGCGGTCTGACCAGCGTCCGATAGAAGGGAAGTATCACCTCTTTGTTTCTGTTTGTCATGCATCTGCTGATGTATGATAAAGTGCAGTTAGCTTTGCTGATAACTTCATCACACTGACGACTCATGTTCATCTTGAAGTCCCCTAGGACTCCAAGATCCCTTTCTGCTTCCATGCTACCCAGCAGGTCATTTCCTAGACAGTAGGTGTGCTGGACATTTTTCGTCCCTAGATGCAGCACTTTGCATTTCTCCTTGTTTAATCTCATTCTATTGTTTTTGGCCCATTTGTCCAACCTGTCCAGGTCTGCCTGTAGTTGTTCCCTGCCCTCCAGTGTGTCCACTTCTCCCCACAGTTTTGTATCATCCACAAACTTGGACAGAGTACACTTCACTCCCTCATCCAAGTCACTGATGAAGACATTGAAGAGTATCAGTCCAAGGACAGATCCCTGTGTGACCCCACTGCCCACTCTCTTCCAGGTTGATACCGACTCGTTCACTACTGCTCTCTGGGTATGACCCTCTAGCCAATTTGCCACCCACCGGACTGTGTAATCATCCAAGTCACAGCCTCTTAACTTGTTCACCAGTATGGGGTGGGATACCATATTGAAGGCCTTCCTGAAGTCTAAGTAAATGATGTAAACTCCTACTCTTGTGACCAGGTGTTTTGTAACCTGGTCATAAAAAGAGACCAGATTAGTCAGGCATGATCTACCTGCTATGGACCCATGCTGGTTTCCCCTGAGCATAATTTTTCCTGCCAGGCTCTCACATATATGAGCCTTAATGATCTTTTCAAAGACTTTACCAAGGATGGAGGTGAGACTGAGTGGCCTGTAGTTGCCTGGATCCTCCTTCCTCCCCTTCTTGAAAATAGGGACCACATTGGCCCTTTTCCAGTCCTCTGGGACCTGGTCCATGCACCACGGGTGCTCAAATATTTTTGCCAGTGGCTGTGCCAGTGACATCAGCCAGTGCCTTCAGACTTGTCAGACTTCATGCCCTCAGAAGGAGCTACCATTCCTGCAACTGTCATCAGAATCAGGCAAGCAATGACAATGTGATAGGCATTTTAGTCATTCCCTATTATACCCCTAAAACACCAAAACAGCATTGAAACTTGAAACAGTTTTGGCCTAAACAAAATGAAACAGCAATTCAAAACACTGAAATGAATCACTGTCCCATCAAAATGCCAAATCTGAAACCAAAACGAAACACAGGCATTTCGCACAGCCCTAATAACTCTTGTGGCTGACTCATATAGGAAAATGTAATAATGGATTATAGATTTTGAATTAAATTCTTTGTTCTGCCTTGGAACAAGGAATAGCACACTAGAGTCCTGGTTAATGGGTAGGGATCCTAGGCACTATAACAATTAAAATAATAACAAATATTAACTTTAAAATTATTTTTGTAGCATACTTAATTTAAAAATTGGTATATTCATATGTTAGTGTAAATTAATCTTGTTACAGCTGTCTGCCTGTTATAGGGTTTGCTACAACACACATTACTGTAGTCTCTGCGTATGATATATTGGAAACTTGGGCTGGATTTATTTCTTAACTGAAAATTTAACTCTAATTTGCAATAGCATTACTTTCCAGATTATTTGTGGGAACAGCTTCCACCAGTGCAATACCAATTTATTAGGTTTTTACTTATTGTTCAAATATCCTACATCTATCTGTTTTTTCTGCTCTTGCATAACTTGAACTAGTACTGATTTAGACATGATTCACAAATCTGCATGTCTGTGTTCCACCTTCTTCCTTTCACCCAGTGTCATCTTGGGCTAAATCCCTAATTTCTTGCCACGTCTGAAAGTCATCCTCTTCTCCACCTCCCACTACCACACTTGACAATTCCACAATCCCCCATTTACAAGAAGGGGAGAAAGGAGGACCCTGGCAATTATAGGCCAGTCAGTCTTACCTTGGTCCTTGGGAAGACCTTTGAGAAAATTATCAAGGAGCACATCTACATGGGCCCAGCAGGGGAGGTAATGCTCAGGGGCAACCAACATGGGTTCATTAAGGGCAGGTCCTGCCTGACTAACATGGTTTCTTTTTATGAGTAGGTCACAAAGTCCCTGGATGAGAGTGTCAGGGTGGATGTCATCTTCCTGGACTTTAAGGAGGCCTTCGACATGGTTTCCCACTACATTCTTTAAAAAAAACTTGGTGACTGCTGCATTGATGCCTACACAGTCAGGTGGGTGGCAAAAATTGGCTAAATGGTCGCACCCAGAGAGTGGTGGTGGATAGGTCATTTTCAACCTGAAGGGATGTGGGCAGTGGAGTCCCCCAGAGCTCGGTCCTGGGGCCTGTACTGTTCAACATCTTTATCAGCGATCTGGATGTGGGTGTGGAATGCATGCTGTCCAAATTCACTGATGACACCAAGTTGTGGGGTGAAGTGGGCATGCTGGAGGGGAGGGACAGAATTCAGTTAGATCTAGACAAATTACAGAGGTGGGTAGATAAGAATAGGATGGAATTCAACCCAGATAAGTGCAAGGTACTGCATCCAGGGAGAAGGAACCAGCAACACACCTATAGGGATATTGGAGTTATTGTTGACTCCAGGATGAACATGACCTGCCAATGCGAGGAAGCGGTCAGTAAGGCTAACTGCACCTGGTCATGCATCTACAGATGCAGCACAAGCAGGTCCAGGCCTTCCCCTCTATGTGGCATTGGTCAGGCCACAGTTGGAGTATGGTGTCCAGTTCTGGGTGCCACACTTCAAGAGGGATGTGGCTAGCTTTGAGAGAGTCCAGAGGAGGACCACTTGCATGGTCGAGGGGCAGCGGGGCAGGCCTTACAAAGAGAGACTATAGGGCCTGAATGTATTCAGCCTCCACAAGAGAAGGCTGAGAAGGGATCTGGTGGCTGTTTATAAACTCACCGGGGGGACTGGTGGGAATTGGGGGAGGCTCTGTTTGCCTGGCACCACCCGGGGTTATTAGGAATAATGGCCACAAATGGTTAGAGAGAAGGTTCAGGCTGGACATCAGGTGACATTACTTTACAGTTAGGGCTTCCAGGCTCTGGAATGGGCTACCAAGTGAGGCGGTACTCTTTCCTACTTTGAGGGTCTTCAAGAGGAGGCTGGACAGATATTTGGCTGCAGTGATATGACCCCGGCACCCGCTCCTGCCCGGGGAAGGGGGTGAGATCTGATGATCTGTTTAGGTCCTTTCCAACCCTAAGTACTATGATATTTTGATAGCTACTGATACACTTTTCCTGCAAGAATTTGTCCAATCCCTTTTTGAATCTGGATAAACTGTCAAATTCTACAACATCTGGTGGCAATGAGTTCCATATTTTATGTAAAGCAAAATGTAAATATGTAAAGCAAGTCATCTTCTCTATTCCACTCCAAGTATTTATGTCTATTTCTTCAGTTGTAAGTTGTTTCACTCCAGAGATTTTGCTTTGGTGTGGCATGGTGTTCAAGCCTGGCAAAAAAAACCAACTGACCCTGTGAAATGTGAGATTGTGAGATCAGCTATTTTATGAGTTAAGACTTAGACTTAAGTGAGAATGTAGGATGGATAAAGATAACCAACACCAAATTAATTCTTTGATAGAATGTTGGCAAGCTGTTTTGGAAAGGGCTTTTGATTTTTTCATGCTACCTGAGATAGAAAACTTTCTCTTGTTAGAAGGACAATCTCTCTTCCCCTTACAGTGGTAATTTAAAAAATATTTATAGAACTTCTTAGGAAATACGATCTTGTGATGAAAAAACATCTCCAACAAATTAGGAAAGTCATGATCCTTACCTGGGCAACATATATTCAGAAATGAATTATTCAAATTCTTGGGAAATGATCAAGAGGGAAATTATTTATGCCTTAAAAGTTGCCGAGTAGTATTTTTCTCTTATACTTTACTGTGCTAAAGACATTAGCAAATAAGCAGATGACAATCTTGGTTAGATTCTGCAGAAGAAACAACTGAGACAAGAAAAGACAGTGTTACAATCAAAGAACATTTTGTTGGATTTTCAATGTGACTGATTCTAGTTGGTGCTGGAACAAAAGAACCTCTCCTTGAATACTTGCAAGACATGGGACTCTCACATAGCAATCTGAGATGTCTAAGTTACAGTGGGGCAAATCTGAAAGGCAAACAAAGTGGAGTGCAGCAGAAAATTCAGGACCTTAGCAAGAGAGCATTTTTGTCCCATTCTTTGAATGTTGTAGTCAATGACAGGTTATTGCACTGGCTGCGGTATTTTTTCAGTGTTGCTGAAAGTAGCTTATAACTTTTTTTGTGGTATTGCTGCAGTGCTGCGATATAATGAACCCACATGTAACTGACCTGTTTCCAAAATCCCTAAGTCAAATGAGATAGGGAAGCTGCATATTTTGGTAGCACATTTTAGAAGTTTATGACAGTTTAATTTGTCAATGATTTGAGCCTACGGGGACCTGCAGGAAACAAAACCCAAAGCAGCTGGCTCACAAAATTGACAGTTCTGAGTTTTTGTTATGTGTGGTACTCCAGCATGATACTGGAATCAACTTATGGAATCAGCACTGCAAGTAAATGGCTTCAAGAAGTGGAAGTGGTTATCAATAAAACTATGGATCAACAAAACCCTCCACTGTTGTAATGTTATGTTCATGGCTGCACAGTGGTACAACTTCAAGAGGAGGAGTAGAGAAAGGGCTTAGTTGGCTGTTCAAATGGCACATGTGGGCCACAAGGGGTTAATATATGGTCCCCAGGCTCCCACGTGGCTGCCACTTTCCCTATCACTCTGGCTGCAGCAGCAGCTACTCTTAGGGCTCCCCTCCTGATTCTGCTCCTTGATGGGGCAGTGTGGCACAGTTCATAAGTGTTGGAGGTGCCCATATGCTGTGCTGCAGTGGAGGAGCCCAGTACCAGGCAGCTGAAGGTGAAGTGGGTTGCCACCTGCACTGCAGCGGTGAGTACCTGCCTGTGTGCAGGCAATACAAAGGGAGGGGAACACCTGTGTCTGTGTGGTGTATGAGGGAGTGCTTTTGTGTATGCACCATATGGCCTTGTGGGGACCCAGGTGCAGCTTATGAGGCATGTGGCCCCGGCTTCTTAGAAACTGTACAGCCCTGGTCTAGCCTATTGCTTGGTGGTTAGGGTACTCTCCCTGGAAATGTGAGAATCCACTTCAGCCTGAACAGATTAAACCTAGATTTCCCTGCCCCTTGGTGATTATCTGTGGTGTTACACATACCTCCCATAAGAGCTTCCTGCAACCAAGGACTGATTTTATACCAAAGTGTTGTTGGACTAAAACCCCCCAGAAATAACTTCAGGGGCAGATATCTGAACTTGGGACTTTCCCTGTGAGGTGAATCCTCCATGGCACCGGGCTACCAAGTTAGGCTCCCCCTCATGCTATCTTTTCATGACTCTGTGAAGCTCAGATCCTTACTATTTTTAAGGGAAGTTGGAAAGTTTCATGGGGAGCATGGCAAAATTGTTCCTGCCTACCCTAAAATGTTAGCTAAAACTGGCACAGCGAGCTTATACCAATACAGTGGTCAGATGAAACATTACAAAAGGTTAGACTCTAGAATTCCTTACTTCCAGTCCTGTTCCAGATTTTCTCCCAGGCCAGAGTTAGGGTTGCACATTTCAAGGAGTCAGACAGCATTAGTATTGTTCACCAAGGCTGGTCTTCTTTTCATAGATTGTGGTTCAGTGCCTCTGAAGCCACAGAGATTATGGTGTTGTCTTGATAGATTTTATATTTATAATGACAGGATTTTTTCCAAAGCCTACTAACATTCATGGAGAGACTCCTGTTGGCTTTGGATTGGGCCTCTGAATAAAACTTTGCACAACACAGCCTGGGATATTTCTCTGGAGTGGCTTGAGGTCAGATATAAAGGTCTGTAGGTACCTAAAGATGCAGACAATTCCCTAGTAGGATTTTTCAATAGTGTCTATGTGCCCAACTCCTATTATTATTATTATTTTTATAGCTATTCAACTTTAGGCACCTAAGTATCTAGAAAAATCCAGCTGTTGGAATAGATCTTCCCTTCTGCTTTGCCCCTGCATTTATCATATTTGACTTTGTGGAGGCCTGGAATTTTCTATACCCTAGGTGAACCTATATGTACTATTAATTTGTAGTAGGATTACTGCACAGATTTGCTCCTGCACTGCTTTACCTCTCTACAGCAACCACAGGGAGCTCCAGACTCCCCCCAGTGCTAGCCCAAGTGCTGGCAAGGGGCATAGGGCTGGTCCCAGGACATCGGGCCAGGAGAAGTCTGCCTGCTGCAGTGGCAGCTGTCTCCTGGTCTTGTCCATATTAGAAGGAGATCTGATGTGCAGGAGATCTGGGAGAGAGCTTCCCCAGCAGTGGGAAGAACTCTTTTGGCCCCATACTCATCAGGATACAGAGCTGTCAGCAAGTCCCCTGGCAAGCAGGGAGGGCTTCCCTGCCTGATAGGGTATTCCTGGGGGCTGTCCTAGGTGTGGGGCAGCTACTGGGGAGCCTCCTGCCAGGAGAGGAGGCACAGGGCTCACCAGCAGCTTCCCTACTTTGCACAGAGCCAACTGCTCCAGTAGGTGAGGGCTGGAAATCCAGCCCTTACCTGTCCCTCAGAGTAGCTCCATGAGGCAAGCAACAGCCTGATTCCCAGCCCCTACCCACTCCCTGATGCAGCTGGCTCTGTGCCATGCAGGTTCCCATCCCCTGCTTGCACTCTGGAACTGCCAGCTCCATGCTGGAAACTGGGAAAGGAGGTGAAGAGTTCACCAGTCCTGGCGCTGATCAGCTCTTGGAGCGAGTTGGGGAGCTGAAAAGCACCATGACTAGGGACAGAGAGCTCCCTGTCCCCTGTGGCCTTCTGTTGGCTAGGCTGACTGGGAGCAAATTTGCTCCTAGTCAGTATCTACACAAGTGTTACTGTGCAGTTAGTTTACTTCCTGAACTTACAGGTAGTAGGTAACTGCACAGTAGATTAATTTACTGTATAGTAAATGTGTGCACGTCTAGACAGTGATGGTTTACTGCACGGTCAACTAATCTGCTGTCTAGTAAAGTATCCCATGTAGACACACCTACTCTTGGCCAAAGTGGTGTGTGAGAGAAAAGAAACTTTAACCAAACTGAGAACAGAATGTCTGGAGAACTGAAATGACAGGACAGCATGAGTAGCTTGTTCTAAAATTAGTAACATAATATTATGGCTTTAATAGAGATAGCTTTTTCCTGGGGTTGGAATACAAGCTTCTTACTTCCATAGGTTTAGCACACCATAAACAGCTTAGATCCACTCTGACTGCCAGAGTCAGCCTGAGTAATATAGTGATTATTAATAGCAGTTACATAATAGGCTATCATGTGGTTAGATCTTCAGCCATTGCCCTGACCATTGCACTGAATCTTGATTATAACTTCTGTGACAATGGACTAATGTAAGTGGGGAAGGGATAGTCAAATTAGATAGGTCTTCATAGGTGAGAGTAGGACAGGAAAGGAAGACTAGCTCACCAGCATTGGGATTGTTTATCATGATGATTCAGTGTCACACAATACATTATTCCACCTCATCATAATAGGATGTAGCATTAAGGAAAGGAAAAAATGGATTATTCAAGAGAGGGGAATCAGTTATCTAAGACTGTGGGGTATATAGAGAGGGTTAAGACAGTGATAGTTTTGTAGTCATGCTGGGCAAAAGCTTGTCAGTATTTTGTTGTTGTTAAGAATAGACCAAGACAAAACACCAAATGTTATAGCAGGAGATCTCATTTAAGGGATATCCAGGGAGCAGTTACCTCTGTCCCAGGCAAGGCTCAGGTGCCAAGGGAGAAGGACCTTCTGATTAGAGTGGGGAGATTTACCCAGAACTTTAAAAAGTCTCTCAAGAGGAGAGTGAGAGGAGGGAGCACAGGGAGTCTGTAGTGGAGCAGCTCTGCTGCAGAAAGGTGAGAGGGGTCTGTGGACTTTAGGGCTCCCTCCTGCAGTTAGCAAGATGATACCATTGGCTGTGGGCTTGCATGAATTCTCATTCCTTTATGTTTAATAGTTATGTTTTGAGGAAGGGAGGATGAAAAATGGATGCTGAGTGCAGGTGAGTGTCCTTCCAGACTGGGGAACCAGAGCCTGGCTTACAAGCTAGAAAAATCTGCATATTCTACAGCCTTTATGATATAGCTATAGCTGGTGAAATACAATGAGAAATACTTAAAATCACATCCATGCAGTCTCTAGCTCTCAGCATTTTGGGTTTGCCAACACTCTGATTAATTTAATTAGTGCAATTTTTGATCCCTTTCCTGATGAAACAGCACTATGATGGATGATGAAAAATTTATCCTCTCCTTCTGTCTTCCTTCTTCTCCTAACTTACCAATTTATGTTTTGCAAGTGGTTTGAAATTGTAAAGCCCCACAGAGCAGTGAAGATTTGTAATTCTCTCTAATTTTTTTCTGACTCTATTTCCCCTTTAATTTCTCTTCTTGTTTCTACCTTCCCCTTCTATTACTTGCTGTGTCATCAGTCCTGGATGTAGTTTTCTTCCTTCTTCTACATCTGCATCACTCTACTTGTGTTTCCACCTACTGTTACATGTAGAATTAGCATATGCTAACTCTAATAAATGTTAGGCTGCGTTAAAGTTAGCATGTGCTGTGAGCAGCTGTATGTTAAGGGTTAATGCCCTCTCTAATGGGCACAGCTCTGACTTGTTGCTAGAGGCCTGGTAGCAGGGGTATGGCTAGAAGTCTGCTGCATGCCTGCCTTGTTTTAGCTGCAATATAGGGCAAGGAGAAAAGAAAAAGTAGGGGCATTTTACTGCTTGGATTGCCCCCTGATCACCCCCCTCTGTCAGCTGGCTTGCTCGCTGTCCCAATCAGCCCAAGAGTGGTAGTGGCAGCGTAGCAGAAAGCTCCCTTTGTACATTTCCCTTCTGGACATGGATATAACTGAAGTCCCTTCTTGCCTGCACACTCACATTTTGTGCATTTATTTTCCTTCTAAGCGTTGGCAGAGACCTAGCACATTCATTGCATGGGTGTGGCAAGGCTAGGGCCCTGAAAGCCAGAAAGCTGAAGTGGCTTTCTGTAGGAGAAACGTAGAAACTACATCTACATATCAATTAAGCTCAGTGTCACTAAAGACAACAAAAATATCCACTGCAAAGACTGTAAAAATATCCTGATGCTAATAACTCACTTACTGCCCCCAGTAGCCTTTTATCCTTACTACCTCACATTGCATTTCTATATATTTCTCACAGTGCATTTTTATATTTCATCTGTCTCATCTTTATCATGGCATTTTGTATTTTATACCTTTAAACTCTTAAGGAATGTACTCCCTGTAGAATGAAGTTACACCTTAGACCATTGTTAAAGCTGCATTGAAATTTTTTTTAAAGTGATGAAATCTGTTTTACTGGGTGGTTCCTTGTGTGAATGTGAGTGACTGATGATAACCAGTAGACAATAGGCTATCCAAAGGAACTCCATTTTAAGCTAATCAAGCTAAAGAACTGATTCCTAGAACTGAGCACCTATCCTATTGACTATTCCTGCAACCCTAAACAATACCATTGTTAATTAATCAAAATCACAAACTGACTCCTGAAACTGCACTACCAGAAGGCAAGACCTTTGTGACTAACAGCTGTCAGGTACTATTGAAGACCCAGGTTGGACAGCAACCTCCAGATTGGGTAGCCAAGATGATGCTGTGGGATCACACAAGTCTCCCAGAAAGGGATAAAAGGCAGTGAAACGTGACCTTCAGTGGTGTCCTCTCATCCAGCACCTGACCTACCAAGACAGAAGGACAAGCAGAAGACATGGAGAAGACATTGCCTTGAAGGAAAATGACTATCAACAGGGCCTCGGATAGGTAAATATACTGACACCAATGCTCTCACAATCACTACAGCAGCTATGATACACTACACTACATGGGTTTGAATGACATGGGTTTGAATGAGTGAGTGCATGTGTGTGTGTCTATGTGCTAAGGTGACCAGTACCACCCATAACTCAGAGTTTGCATTTATGATTTAATTGGTAACTTCACATCCTGTCCAATAAACTAGAATTTATTATGATCCCATGAGTTGGTCCTTTGTAGCCAACAGCAGCAGCAGGGGGTGCGTGCCTGCTCCCGGGCTTCCTGCACCCTATGTTTCCTTTGCATGCCCCTGTTGGGCCTCACAGCTGGCCTGCTTACTCACCAGCCCCCCTCACCCCTCCCACCCATTGACCTTCTGCCCAGCTCCCCGACCACATGAGAGCCGTAGAACTTTGGATGACATCTAGTCTACGCTGGGAACATTGCCTTCTGGGATAGTGAAGGACTGCAAATTGGTCATTGTATCTCAACGAAGCAGCCAGAAGTCAAGGTGACTCAAGGTAGGCAGCAAAGTTCAAAGATAATCCTCATCCCAAGTGGCGTAACTTTAAGGCTTCTAGAGATCAGTATTGTAATATGTAAATGTACCCTCTGTCTATTCTGTGCCAGTTCTCCCTTTTCTTGTTGTTTTTACTTCCTCTTTGTCTTCTAATCACTGCTTGGTTCTTCCAAGTTCATTCTTCCATTCTTCTACCCACCTCCCCCACAATTTCCTTGGTTACTTTTATCCCTTCTTCACCATTCCATGCATTGTTTACTATGTAGGATTTCTGCCTTTCTGGTTGGCCCTGTTACCTGCTGTCATGGGGACAGACATCTATAAATTGCTTTCTCTGGACTGCCATCCAATACTATCTTACTGAATATTTTTTTCAGATCCCAAAGAGCATTATGGTGTGGGCAACCTGAAGAGAAATTGGAAAGTCAAAAACTTCCTACTGTGGGCAGGTTGGCTCTTTCCACCTTCTGGCATGATGGTGACATTGCAATATTCTGTCTTTAGAGTTATTGTTGGGTGACAATGTGCTCCTTTGGGCAGTGAAAAGGAAAAGTAGGGGGATGCTACTGGACCTCTGTTACTTTCACGTCTCTCAGTAACTGTCAGGCTAATGAGAAGACATATTAACTTCTGAATGACTGTTTATTCTTGAATGATATTTTTGTGGAATTCTGACACACAATTCTAGCAATAATTATTGGAATTTCTAGTTTATGACAAGGATATGAGAAGATAACAACTGGAATTTCTACACTTATGGTATAGGAAATAGGTATTTTCTAAATAAATAGCAATTTCTTGGATATCTTCATGTGTTCCAGTCCTCAATAAATGAAAAGCATTGGTAATTGACAAAAGAGCTAGGCATTTGGAAGAAAATACCTTTTCATTGGCCCTTTGTTTCCACCCAAGTATAGCTGAATTCTGACAACATGGAACTTTCATTTAAAAACAACAGCAACAAAATAGTCTCTCTTTTCTTTTGTACATTTTGCTGCTTTGTGTTATGGTGTTGTACTTTGGGGAGTCACTGCAGCTGCTTGTAAATGATGTATGAAAAGAAGAATTCCTGTCCTTTCTGTGCACCAGGAGAATACTGGCACTGCTCTGCAATCTCTGCTATGCTGCTTGCTTATATTAAACTCAAACACAGCCAGGGAAGATCCTGAATGCAAAGAGTCTTAGTTCTCCGTCACCCAATTACCTCTCTTTTTTCTGCCTTTTTTTTTTGTGGTTAATTTGAAAGAAATTTGTCTCTCTAGGAATGTATTTAATCATCCTTTTGTCTTTTTCCACTTTAGCTGCAGGATTTAAAGAAAAGGAGTGTTTGGTATTTGTTTTTTTTATTTTTAAATAAAGATTTTTAGAAAACTTGGCTGTGACCAACATCACAGGCAGACATTCCCAAGGATGCATGTTGCAATCAGAGTTCTTGCTGGCGTAGTTGCAAATCCCTGTGTTGAGCTGAGCTGTCTACTCATTCTAAACAAAATCAGAAATGTATAGCATGGGCTTAGCCCGTGCGCTTCTGACACAAATGTCCTCATCATTGATAAAGATGTTCAAGAGAACCAGTCCAAGGACAGAGCCTTGAGGGACGCCACTGGTCACAGAGCACCATAATGATTCTCTACCATTGATCACTACTTTCTCGGTCTGACCTCAGAACCAAGTTCCCAGCCATCAGACTGTGATGCAGCCGAGGCCACAGGTGGCCATTTTTTCCACGAGGAGGTCATGGGACACCAGAACAAAGGCTTTTTTAAAGTCCAGATATATGATGTCAATCTCTTCTCCCTTGTCCAGGTGATATGTCATCTGGTCATAGAAGGAGATGAGATTGGTCAAGCAAGACTTACCTGTGACAAACCCGTGCTGGCTGTCCCTCAGGAAGTTGCCCTCAGTCAGCTTATCTATAAGGGTCTCTTTGATAATCTTCTCCAAAATCTTACCTGGGATGGAGGTCAAGATGATTGGCCTGTAATTCCCAGGATCTACTTTCTGCTCTTTCTTGAAGATAGGTAACACATTGGCCTTCTTCCAGTCTTCAGGTACTTCACCTGAGTACCATGAATTTTTGAATATTTTTGCCAGTTTTGGGCTATGACACCTGCTAGCCTGAGTACTCTAGGGTGTAATCTGTCAGGAGCAGCTGACTTGAAGGTGGTCAGCCTCTCAAGGTGTTCCTTTACTAGATCAACACTGATGCTGGGTATAAATATGCCTTCACCCTGGCCATCCTGAATCATGCTAGGCAGGGCAGCCCCATTGGGCTGATGAAAGACAGATGCAAAGTACCCACTAAGCAGATTGGCCTTTTCCTAGGAGTCTGTTATCAGTTGTCCCATTTGGTTCAGCAGGGGTCCAATGTTACCCTTGCTTTTTTTCTGACTCCCTACATATCTGAAAAAGGACTTTTTGTTATCCTTGATATGTGAAGCCAGATGGAGGTCAGTTGCAGCTTTGGCTTTTATGATCCATTCCCTGCAGGTAAGGACCAGTGCTGAGTACTCCTCCTTGGTGTTAATTCCAGCCTTCCATCCTTTATAAGTCTCTCTTTTTAGGTGTAGGAGGTCCTCAAGTTCCCTGATGAGCCAAGGGGGTTGCTGTACCCTTTTGCTACCCTTCCTCTGAGATGGGATGGCCATCCCTTATGCTGTCAGGATCTCTTCCTTGAGGAGCAACCACTCCTCTTGGACTCCTATTCCTGTCAAGTCATGGTCCCTTAGGGCCTCGACAACTAGCCTCCTGAGCGTGTCAAAGTCAACTTTCCTGGAGTTGAGGACTTCTGGATTCCTGACTGACTTGCCAGCTTTGCGATGGATAGTAAAGGTGATCAGCTCATGGTCACTATCACCCAGCTTTCCATTAATTCAAAGTGTGGGGATGCAGTCAGGAAGGCCAACCGTACCTTGTCATGCATCCACAGATGCATCTCCAGCAGGTCCGAGGAGGTGATACTCCCCCTCTGTGCTGCACTGGTCAGGCCGCAGCTGGAGTACTGCGTCTGGTTCTGGGCACTGCACTTCAAGAGGAATGTGGACAACATGGAGAGGGTCCAGAGGAGGCCACTTGCATGATCAGGGGGCAGCAGGGCAGGCCTTATGAGGAGAGGCTATGGGACCTGAACCTGTTCAGCCTCCAAAAGAGAAGGCTGAGGGGGG